>NC_081416.1:14684235-14987235 GCF_949786415.1 Peromyscus eremicus
ACTCTCCAACTCTTCCACATAGCACTTAGCAGCAGCCACATCTACAACTGTCTACTGTGATCTCAACCATTCAAAGAGACAACCATTGACAGAGTGCCTGGCACACACACAGCCCTGCTTTGGGTGGAGAGCAGGACAGGTGGCAGGTGGCAGAAATGCTTCAGTTGAGGGTAGGGAGCGAATGGGTGGGGTCAAAGTCCGTATTTGTTTAGGTTTTTTTGAGACCAAGTTTCTCTGTGTAGTCCTGGCTGTCCTGGATCTTGCTCTGTAGACCAGGCTGACCTTGAACCTGGAGATCCACCTGCCTCTGCCTCCTGAGTGCTGGGATTAAAGGCATGCGCCACCACTACCAGGCTTGTTTGTTTGTTTGTAAGAGCTTCGTGGGCTTCTTACCAGATTAGAAGGTCCAGCCTAAGCACAGGAAAACTAAATAACAGAACAGGATGTAAATGAGGTTCAGTATAGTAAAGGCTGAGTGAGCAGGGTACAATACATGGTTAGAGGCTGGTAGTTTGAATGTAATTGGTTCCCATAATCTCATAGGGAATGGCACTAGTAGGAGGTGTGGCTTTGTTGGAGTGGGTACAGCCTTGTTGGAGGAAGTATGTCACTGTGGGGGTGGGCTTTGAGGTTTCCTATGCTCAGGATACCGCCTAGTGTCTCAGTGGACTTCCTGTTGCCTGCATGATGTATGACTCTGAGCTACTGTTCCAGCACCATGTCTGCCTGCACGTCACCATGCTCCCCACCATGATGATAATGGCTGAACCTCTGAACCTGTAAGCTGTCATCCCAATTAAATGTTCTCCTTTATAAGAGTTGCTGTGGTCATGGTGTCTCTTCACAGCAATAAAAACTCTAACTTAAAAAACAAAAACACCCTAACTAGGACAGAGACCAAGAATGATTAGGAACTACCATAACATTCCTAAGTATGAAGAAGGAATAATACTGTGCCTTTACCTAGGGCTTAATTTTCTATGCTTTCCTGTAAGTCGTCTTTTTTAGGCAGCCTGAAGAGCCTGGGGGTGGGGGTTCGGGGGGGGGGGAGGTGGAATGGGCCTTGCATGGAGGACCATGCAGCATGCACAGTCCCTGTTATCCGGGCAATTTCTGGTGCTTGTACAAGTGGCGTATTGGCAGTAAAGGACTCGATAGGTGTTAGGACGTGTGCTAAGTGTGCTCTGTGGATGAACTCCTTGTGTCTGTGAATAGGCACCTGAAGAGAGGGAGCCAGTTGGTCTAGGACTAGCTAGATCTTAGCATTAGGGAACTTGCTTAGTTTCTCTTGGCCTCAGTTTGCCTCTCTAAAATTAGATGAACAATCTCTTCCAGCTAGAAAATTCTTTCTTTCTAAGCATTAGAACCAAATCATACAAATTTCTGTTTTTGAAAAATCAAATTCTGAGGTATCAGTTTGCATCTTTATTTTGGGCACTCTTCCCATTTTTTTATTCTCAACTTTTTCTTTTTTCATTTTTATGTCTGTAATTTCTCATTTGAGCTCACATAGTATTCTTGGGCTGGACTCACCTACAGGGTTTATAGGTGGAGGTGACTGCTGGTGACCATGTCAGAGGAGCAGCAGGTGGTAAATGAAGTTCAAGGTGTCAGTCCACCAAGAGGCAACCCCAGTGGGTGACTCTCAGTTAGGCAAGCCCCTTGCCCCCCTCCACACCCAACCCCACGCCCCAGACCACAGACTCCGGAATGTCTTTTGCTTCTGCTGTGCCTTTACATGCTTGTTGCTGCTGTCGCCTGCCCACCAAAGAGTTGGCTATGAAAAAATGCTTTCTGCTTGTGCATGTTCTGTTAATGTGTAACAAGGTACTTAGATATAAATGTATATGGGTTATTAGGATGACTTTGTTTTTACTCATGTAAAGGAGATAAAAAACCTGCTTTTATCCATACTCTGTAGGAATTTAGCAGAATCACTGTGTGGGGTAGATCTTAGAATGAACAGCTGTTTTTTTAGAAGTACTTTGACCTTGAAGAATTCTTTGTGGAAGACAGTTTTGCTGAAGGGGCTTTGTAGCCATCCCATGACTTTGGTCACAAGAGGCCTCAGGCACACCTGAGGCTCTTGTATTATTGTGGATTGCACACGATACATAACAAAGGACTAGAGTCATGGAGGCATGTGATGCTCTCCTTCAGTAAGACATATAAATTAAGATTAGGGACCTTGGTATGAGGAAATTCTTTGTGTAACAATCAATAAGTATGCCTTTGTATGGATGCTCGGGGTCCAGTCCAGTTCAGTCCATCCCAAGAGGCTGGACCTTCCTGCTGTCACATGGGCCTGAAAATTTCACCTTGGAGTGACTTTTTTCTTCAACCGACAATGAAAGAGCACAGAAAGAACATGGAAGAGGGCTGGAGAGATGGCTCAGCCGTTAAAGGCTAGGCTCACAACCAAAAATATAAGAACATGGAAGAATAGAGAATAAAAAGGGAAACCATCAAGAGTGTGAGCGTCTTTTTCCCCTACACCCCCCCTCCCCAAGAGAAAAGTCTAGTACGTACTGAGTGTGGATTTCCCTTGGAGCCCTGTGCTGGTCCCCCAGGCAGTGACACGTGACAAAATTGGGGTTTATCTCACCTCCAGCACTATCTTTGAATTGACATTTCCAACCCAGACAAAACCTGTGTACCTACCATGCATCAGACACAGGCCCTGTCTACAAGTCAATTTCTGCTGAATTCTATTATGTTAGAGGGAGTGTCAGTTATACAGGAGGCACGCAGTAAACCCGGAGGTAAGCAGAAAGGAATTCTGGGAACACTAGTGGAAAGAAGTAGGAAGTGCAGCCTGCCCCACTTCACTTCACACTTAAAGATCTTTTCTCCCGCAGCCTCTTGCCATCTTGTGTTGGGGATGAGAGGTGATGCTCAGTTGTTTTTTTTTTTTTTTCTAATCGAGATAATTCAGAAACAAAAGGAGGAACGGAATGTATGTCTAAGTCGTACCTAAAGACCCCAATTTGAGAGATGTCAGGTTGTCTGGAGTTTCTTAGGCAGGCAAAGGCTGTCAACAGGCAGGTAGGCACTAAGTTGCTAGGACAGTGGCAGCACTGAGCCATCTCTCCCAAGCCTTCTTGTGGTCGGTGTTCTGTTCAATGCAGTTGGGGCCCAGGAGCAGCAGTCTGGGTGGCAACAGACTGGTGCGGTTTTGGCTGAACTAACTGCTCTGGTTCTCAAGGGGGGCCACAGCAACCGGGCCTGCTCCTCCATTTTCCCTACCATAGCCAAACACCTTCCCTCACCAGAGGTTTATCAGGATTAATTAGCACATCTAGAAGCCTGGCCAGCCACAGAGGAAGACTGGCGAGCTTCTGTGGAGCAGCACATCCTGAAGCACAGGCTGCCTTGACACGGTATCAAAGCGGACTTGGGGCGGGGCTGACATCCACCCACCTTCCATGGCTCAGGGCTGAGCATATATTCTGGGTGAAGCTTTGAAGAACAAGGAGGACAGACTCAGCTCTGACATTCCCCACTAACCAACCACCCTGTTGAGGGAGCGCCTTCTCTGGCCTTCCACAAGCACCAACAAGGATTTCCCACCACCGTCTCTGAGACGGAGAGGGCTGCGCTTGGTGTCAAGACTCCCACACCCATCTGTTTTGTGAGTGTATGTATGTGTATGTGTCCATGTTCACTTGCATGTGTGTGCCCGTGTGCAATACACTCACAGGCCAGAGGAAGATGGCTGATCCACTCTCCACCTTATTCCCTTGAGACAGGATCTCTCACTGAACCTGGAACTTACTGTTTCTGTGACTAGGCTGGCTGGCCAGCAAGCCCCTGAAATCTGTCTCATATAGGGCTAGGGTCACAGGCTCGTGCCCACACCTGGCTTTTACGTTAGTACTGGGGCTCTGAACTCTGGTAGTCGTGCATGCTCAGCCAGTACTCTTTTACAATTAAAAAGAAAAAAAGTTAAAGTTTTGTTTAAGTGTTTTGCCTGCATGTATGTATGTGCACCACGTTGCCTGCTGGAGGAGGTCAGAAGAGGGCGTCTGATCCCCTGGAACTGGAGTTATAGATGGTTGTGAGCCATTGAGTGGATGCTGGGAACAGAACCCAGGTCCTCCGTAAATTCAACAAGTGCTCTTACCCCATGAATCACCTTCCCAGCTCCATCCTGAATCTATCTTCAGGTCTTTCATGTACAGTGGTTTTGTATCTTTATGTCCCTCCTCAGCCTGGATTATGCGGGGTACTTTGTGCCAAGCAAATGCAGAAGGAAGTCTCAGAATGGCCCGGGAGCTTCTGACAAGGCAAATTTTAAAGTCACAAAATCCTTCGCCCTCGTTTCAGATGCCTCCCATTGGTCCCCAGGCACAAAACATTACTGTATTGTGAAACAATTGGATTTGTTATGAAAACACCTACTCCTTTAAATATTTCAAAGTAGAATGGAAAAAAAATGATGAAATCGATGGGTGTGTGTGTGGGGGTTATGTTGAATTAAGTAAAATTGTGCTCAAAGACCAGAGATGGGCATGCGAAGTGGAAAGCGGGCTTTCTGGTATAGAGGGAGGGATAGTGAGGAAGCCAGAGCCTGGAGCTAATGAAGATCTGGCCCCCAACACAGTGGATTTTTCCCACCATTGTGTGCTCCCTTCCTCGTTGCCAGCCCTGGGAGAGTCCCAGGGGAGCCCGGACTTAAGGCTAAAGTGGTGTTTGTAACCTTGTCATTGGGAAATGATGTCGCAGGCTAGTTACACAGGCCCTGATCGATGATGGAGGCAGCAGCCGATCAATAGATCCCATTTCCGGGGAGAATTCACCCGTGGTGACCTGCAGGGGGGCAGGTGGTTCATCAAAGGAAGCTGGTTTGAAAGATTTAATGCTGGTTCTTCCCGGTCTCCTCTTGGAGCTGTGGGCTGTAACAGGCCGGTAATAAACTACTTTTCCTTCGAGAGATCTGGGGAGATGGCAGTGGTACAAGGGACGGAAAGGTGACCACAGATCCTCTGGGAGACGGAAAGTCAGAATGGGGGCGCACTGGGCTCACTTGCCCTGAGCCTCCTCCCGCCACCGCTACCTTGAGCTTGGGTGCTGAGCAGAGTAGCCCTTCCAGGCCTCGCAGGGCTGCAGCCCCTCGCCGTCCGCCCGAGCCCCTCCCCCGGCCCGGAGCCCCTCCCCGCGCTTCCCCTTGCCGCGCTCCCCTCCCTTCCCCTCCCTCCCCTTCCCTGCCCGCCCCGCCTCCGCCTCCTGCGCCCACAGCGTCCGCCAGCGCCGAGCCCCCAGGAGCCCGAGCGCGGCCCAGGGGCGCCGGCGGCCCCTCCCCGGCGCGCTGACAGCAGGCCCGGCCCCCGCCCCGTGCCCTCGCCGGCGGGACACACCCCCACCCTCCTCTGCGCCGCCAGTTCCCGCCGGCCCCATCGGGCGGCAGAGAGAGCGGGCAGGCGAGCGGAGCGCGGCGGCGCGGGAGGGAAGGGGCGCGCGGCAGGCCCACGGGAGCCGCCTGGGGCGCACGGAGCCCTCGTGCCCTCCAGGACAGTCGCATGCCCGGGAGCCGCCGCTGTGGGCGCCGGGAGCCCGGGTGGCGAACGGCGCGTGGGGCAGGGGTGGCGCGTAGCCGCGGGGACCCGGGCAACCGGAGAAGGAGCTGGAACCCGGCCGGGATGAGAAGGTGACGCCGCTGGGGGGCGCCACTCGCTTTGTGGGGAAGATGCTCGCCTACTGCGTGCAAGATGCCACCGTGGTGGACGTGGAGAAGCGGAGGAGCCCCTCCAAGCACTATGTGAGTACTGCTCCCACCAACCCCGGTGTGGGGCTGGCCAGGGCCGGAGGTGGCCCCTCGCCTCTTCTTACTATTAAGTCCCAGAGATTCGTGACCCCAGGGGCCGCCCTTGGCTCCAGAGTCTGTTCGCAGGGCTGCGATCTCTAGGGAAACCTTTTCTGTCCTTCCTCCACTCCCGTGTCCCGGGTTTCTTTTTTTGGCATTGCAATTGGCAAGTGGCTGCCCTTGTCTGTTACAACGGTGAAGTCATGTGTCCGCCCGCCGCTTGGATGGATGGGGGGGAAGCTTTCGTCAGCCTCTTGCGGAGCAGTTCCTTTGGGAAAGAGCATTTTCGCCGCGCTCCCTAGGGGCGCGGGGCGCTCACGCTCACGCTCGCTCGGCCCGGGATGCTTTTAGTTGCTTTGACCGGAGACCCACGCTTCGCTTTCTGCCTTCCACGTTTGCGGCTCTGCCTGCACCGGCTGGGTTCTGGGGACAGAGGAAGCTTTCGGCCCCCTGCCCCCTCCACTCTTCGCTTCGAGCTTTGATTTCCTTCTTAAAACTATTGTATCCCGTGGTGTGAGGAGAACTGTGGCTTTTCCTTTTATCCCTCCTCTGGACGTGACCCTTCGCCGGGGTCATTTCCTCGTAAGTGATGCTCTGTCTCCAGACACGAGTAAGCAAATGTGGTCTGTGGTCTCCGAGGCACGGTTGACTGCCCCGCCGCCCCTCCCCCTTCCTTACCCAAACTTAATGAGAAGAGGCTACGGTTGACCGGCTGGGTTTCAGGGTGTGTGACAGTCCCCTTTCATCTCAGCCGGTCCTGTCTTCCAATCCTTCACACCTTTGGAAGTAAACACCGTCCTTGCTGCCTGAGGATGGCTTGCTGTGCTCTGCTCCTGCACTTGAGATAGCAGAGTCACAGTACAGTGCCCAAGTCACAGAAGACAGGGACATTTAGAACGCTCAGAGCATTCATTTTAACAATTAAAACAGGCTGTTGGTTGCTGCCCTAGATTGCACGTTGGTCTCTGAAGTGCCTTTTATTTCCCTGTTGGAAGGAGGCTGGGTTTGTGGTGTAATGCCAGCCCGGGGCTGTTCTTTCTGCCCGGATCACAGCAGACCTGAAGACAGGGTTCTCTACAATTGAGTGGTGGGGCTGGACTCAGGTTGGGAAGAAGGTAAGAGTGATCCCACAGGGAGGTGGATCTGTGGGGGACATTCCCTGACACACAGTCAGGGATCCTTTCCAGCCATGTCATCTGGTGTTGAAAGCTTCGACTGCCATTACAAAAACCAAACCAAACCAAAAGCTCCTTGAGGGGCTGAGGAGGTGGTCCAGTAGGAGAGCCCTGGACCCGAAAGTTTGAGGCCATTTCTACCCCCAGTCCTACGAAAACAAGGAAACGTTTGGGGTTTCCTTGGGTCACCTGCTGGTCACCCTGCTCTAGGGTTAAGAATGGTGCCAACCTTCCTGACCTCGTTTTTGGGGGGCACTGTGTGCTGTTTTAAGGATTCCCTTTTCTGGCCTTTAGCAGTTGCACCCCAGCAGGTGCTTTTCCAGCTCTGGACTTTACACGAAACATCAAATTTTAGCTCTGAGCAGCTATGCCCGAGATTACAATGTCCTACACACAACAAACTAGCAGCTAACAGGACCAAGACCTGCTATCGGCAGTATTGAGAGGCCGGGCAGGCTACTGTGGGATCTCCTTAAAAGGCTGGCTCACCCACCAGCAAGCTGTGCAGCACTGTGCACATTCTTTAAAACTTCATGGACCTCAGTTTCCCTGTTTTGAAAAACAATTTAAATTATTTTAAGTGTATGAGTGTTTTGTTTGCATGTATATGTCTGTGCACCACTTGCAGGAAGTACCTGCAGAGAGCCAGGATCCCCTGGATCTGGAGTTTAGACAGTTGTGAGCTGCCATGTGGGTGCTGGAAATTGAACCAGGGTCCCCCGGAAGAGCTGCCGGTGCTTGTAACCGCTGAGCCATCTCTCCAGCTCTAAGTTTCCTCACTTTTAAAGTGAGGATAATAATAGTGTTACTTCCTAGGGCTGTCAAGAGAATTAAATGACATCATCCATGTGCAGTACTTAGCCCAGTTCTGGGTACTAAGCACTCTAAGATAGTAGCTAACTGTTGGTGAGAGTCTGACTAAGAAAGTTTGAAAAATAGCTATTAATGGTCTGACTGAGAGGAAGGGAGACTTGGCGCTTTAAGGCTGATAATAAAGTGTACTGTGTGGAAAATACAAAAGAAGTCCTGTCTCCTTCCCTTGAAATGATCATTTCCTCCCTTTCTACAGACAGAGTGTTTCCGGGGTCATCTCCACTTCCGTGTAAGAATGGATGATGTGATTCTTGGGGCAGAGAGTGATGTCACCTGCAGATGGGATCACACACAGAGTTCTAGAAACAATGAAAGGAGTGTGTTGTATGTCATGGCATTGTGGAGCTGGCTGGGGCAGACAGCTCATCCGGCACAACCCTTTACCTCCAGATGAGGGAACGGAGAACCAGGCGGGTTACTTACCAGGTAGCTAGTCACAACCTCAAGCCTGTGGAGTGAACTTTGTTCCCTGAAGGCACCCGGAGTCTGGTTGAAGTTGACAAGGAAGACAGAGACAACACTACACTCTTGGGGCACTGGTGCCTGACACAGGGGTGCCCAGTAATGGAGGAGTCCAGTGGGGCTCTGGGGCGCTCGCCTCCCTTTTTCGCCCTTGTATAGTAGAAACCCCACACTGGAAGGGCAAATGTTCTGGATAAGGCTACTCTGGCTGGTAAGCTGGCAGGAGAAATTGCACTCAAGTCACATATGTCCTCATAAGTTCTACACTGGAGAATCATGTCTCCTTCTAGCCTCCCTGCACTGAGGGTGAGTGCTGAGCCTGTGCTTTGGTGAATTGCAGAGCAGAGGTTTTATGGGTGCGCAAGTTAACCAGAGCTTGATGATGAGGGGGACTTGGGGCCCGTGCAGGAGGAGCAGCACTGTCTCCAGGACCCTGGGAACCCATGCAAAGGTTCTTTCAGGACACCTGGCAGAGGGCGTGCACATTGCCACAAGGAGGGGGGAGCTGCAGAGGTGGGGGGCATCTGGTGCGTTGGATCTGTTTATGAAAGGCAGACAAATAGGCTCCATCTTCCATCATGTACATGGTGCAGCCAGCCCTTGGCTTCCTTCCTCTCGGCCAGCCCCTGCCTGGGGTGGGGCTGGGAAGGGTGAGCAGCTGCTGCTGAAGTCAGCCTGCCTGTCTGGGAGCTGGGCTCCTGTCCTAGTGCTCATGAGCTGTTCCTCAGGAGACCCTAGGTAAACTGGCTTTGGCTTCAGACTCTGTCTGTAAGATGGCCCTGCAGATGCCAGTTGCGGGCCACAGCTGCCTGCATGGGAGAGTCTTCTGACAGGGATGTGAGTTCAGAAGGACAGAATTCTTGGCACTCACAGGTGTGTATAGGTGTGTTTAGAGCCATATGGTGGTGGAGAGAAGCTTGTTTACCCAAAGCCAAGGAGGCATTATGTCTGTTTAGATTTGGGAGGTGTCCTGCTTTCACAGTGGTTTCCTTTCGTGAGTGTTTATTTCAGACAAATACCAGTCGTGAGTGCGCTGATCCTCCACAGGACTCTAGGGAATGGAAGTAACAGCAGTGTCAGCAGTTACCTTCCATGGTGCCCGACGCTGACGGGCATGCTCCCCTGGGAGCATGATGGTTCATCTACTGTACCGTGTGTGTGTGTGTGTGTGTGTGTGTGTGTGTGTGTGTGTGTGTGTGGCTTTGATCCTTATTACAGACGGATTGACCAAAGCTCGGTGAAATTAGCTAGTTGCTTGGAACTCCCACTTAGCTTCAGTCAGATCTAGGTAAACACAGGTTAGTTTACCTCCCAAGGAGAAGCCCTAAGACGGGGTGCCGTTAGTGAGTCCAGGCTCAGGCCTGTATGACAGAGGGTGGTGCAGGGTAGCACTAGAGGGCCTCCCTTCTGGGGAGGGTGTTCATCATGTGCCCTGAAACTGGGTTTGACTGGTTGTGGAGGGAGAGGTTCCTGGGAGAATAGTGTCTGTCTCCAGTGCCTCCTGGGAAGATGAATGAAGGGTGAGCCTATGAAAATAACACACTCTCCCCACATTTATATCATCCTAGGTTTTGGGTTTGGTCCCGGAGCTGTTTTTAGGAATTGGCACCAAACTCATTCATGTCTCAGCTCTTCGTTTTTATTCTCTAAGCGCTGAGATTATGGCTCCAGCCCCACAGGAGTGAGAAGTGCAAGAGCCTTTCTTAGGGCCTTGCATTATGGAAGAAGTGATATTGGACACAGGGGGTTCAAATACTGCCTCCGGCACTTCCTAACTGTCCAGCCAGTGACTCTGGGCTCAGTGTCCTCACCTGTAACCTCACAGTACTTTGAGGAAGTTTCTCGTCACCAAAGCACTGAAGTCCATCTAGGACCCATGGGTGAAGCGGAGAGAAAAGGAGGCCGAAAGGAAGGCCCAGCTGTTGAGAGTCTATTGGGCTGTTTGCCCCATGGAAAGCACCCAGCTTACAGGACACCAGTAAACAGGGAGCAGCTGTTCAGACCTGGAGGGGATCCTGGCTGAGCAGGGCCTACTGATAGATTCCTGATATGCAGAGAAGAGAAAGCATGTGGGCTGGGAGAGAAGAGAGGTTGCTCCAGGTAAGGACAGGACAAGGAGGATCCTAGCCAGATCAGCACCAGAGGTCAGCACTGCCTGCTCCCCATCTTCCTGATTCTGAGAGTGTGAGTCTCTTACACACATGTGCATGCGCACACACACGTGTGCAAATGGGAACCATTTCTTCTCTGTAGAGGGAAGTGACCTAGGGGTGATTCACGGGGCTGATGAGGCTCTCCGTTCACGGAACAACCAACCACATCCTTCAAGACCGTTGGGACAGGGAGCAGAGCCAGCCGTTCCTTATGGCTTCGTTTGGAGTTGAGTGTGAGGGGGGCAAACCAGGGTAGGAGTCACTGTGTGTGGTGGCAGGCAGAGGGGAAGGGAAGGGAAGGGAAAAATAAACCTATTTGATGTCAAGTGAGACTGGGTCCAGCTTCAGAAATATGAGCACCAGCTATTGCTTTTTCCAGAGAGCTATTCTGGGGCCAGCTGAGTTAATGGGAAGTGGGGGCTGTGAATTAGCAGAGTGCTGGGGGAACTTCTGACTTAGGGCTTGCATAGCCATCCCTGGAAATTGCCTTCTAATTTCCTCAGCCTGAGTCACTGACCAGTTTCTTGGCCAGAAAAGTCTAACGGGCAACTCTGTTCTCTTTTGCCTCCTAATTAAAGAAAATAAAACAAATAATAGAGTTATGCATACGGTAGCACACTTACTCATCTTGACTGCTGAGAATCCAGGAAAGGGATAATGGGTTGGGGCAGAAACCTCGGGGACAGGAAGGACAAGGGGTGTGTGTGGGAAACGAGGTGGGGATTCTGGCTTTGGAAGTAGGTTCTGAGTGAGGGCCAATGATGTTCTCTGCCCTGACAATTGCCAAAAATAATGGAAGCTTCCAACAGGGTGGTCAGTGTTTGGACAGGCTGATTCCCCAGAGGGCAAGTTACCTTCTGCCTGGTAGGGCTGCTGTTCTCTGTGGGGACGTAAGCTGTAGGCAGGCAGGTGCATGGAGAGAGTCAGGGGCTTGGACTGGTCAGGGGCAGGCCTCAGATGACCTCAGGCAAGTTGCCATAGTAGCATCAGGGACTAAGCCGTGCTGTTTGCACAGGGCTGACCAGAGTCCAGCCATGACCTTGCAGAGCACAGCAGTCAGGGTAGGCACTGACCTGAAGATCGGTTAGGGCCAGGCCTGGCGGCAGTGCCATGACCAGTGTGGGGGGAGGGGGTGGTTTTGTTCCCGTTTTATAGATGTGGAAATGGAAGTTGCATACTCTTGGGATTCTCACTCAGGTTAATTGTGTGGCAGGGCTGTGAGTCTTACCTTGGCCCCTAACAAGCTGGTCAGCTGCCACTTGATTCTCCATCAGAGAGAGCTGAGTCAGGGAGATGACAAGCAAATCCAGGCAGAATGTTCTGAAGGAGAAGAGCACTCAAGGGCTGAGACTCACAGCCACACCATATGGAATAGGTTACTAGTGTTCGTGCCTCAGTTTCCACATCTGCAAATAATGAAAAAGTGTAGGTGGAACTAGGAACTAGTTCCATGGTTGCAGTGAAAATTAAATGCGTTTATCCTTCTAAAGGCCCCAGAACAGTGCCTGCATATCTGAAATACAAGATTAGTACCCGCCACACTAATTCAGTCCCGGAGTTGCTCGGAGCAGGAAGAACTCCATGAACTGGAGTTTCCAAGGGTGGCAGGTGGGTGGAGGAGGCAGCCTTCGCGGTGGGACTTGGGAACGATGAGGATGGGCTGGGATAGACAGGAACTGAGATGGAACTGCCGGAAGACACTGTCCAGGGAAGGGGACAGCGATGCCTCGCTGGTGGAACATGCAGGAAGGTTTGCACAGAGCCTGAGATGAAGGTGGCCGAGAAGGAGAAAGAGCAGATGATGATGGTCAGGGCCAGGTGCCACGGTCCTCAGGTGGCAGCCAAGGGATTCAGAGCCCAATAGGCAGCCACCTCAGAACCTTGCTCTTCTCCCAAGGGATGGGAGTAAGCAGATGGTCATTGGGGTGAGGGGTTCAGAACTGGCTGCAGAGGGGTGGGGAGAGCGTCAGGAAAGTATAAGCACCAAGACCTGAATTCAATCCCCAGAACCAACATGTTAAAAAAAAAAAAAGAAGCCGGGCGGTGGTGGCGCACGCCTTTAATCCCAGCACTCGGGAGGCAGAGCCAGGTGGATCTCTGTGAGTTCGAGGCCAGCCTGGGCTACCAAGTGAGTTCCAGGAGAGGCACAAAGCTACACAGAGAAACCCTGTCTCGAAAAACCAAAAAAAAAAAAAAAAAAGAAAAAAAGAAAAAAAGAAAAAGAAATAGTTAAGTGCGCCAAGCGCTATGGGGGGGGGGGGAGGTAGAGACGCGGGGTCCTTGGGGTTTGCTCCTCAACTAGTCTAGCCAACTTGACAGTTTTTTGCGGACAGTAATAGACTCTGCCTTAAAGGAGTGGGCTCAGCAGGTCAAGATGCCTGTTGCCAATTCTGACAGCCTAATTTTAATTCCTGGGACCCACATGGTGGAAGGAAAAACTGATTTCCTGCAAGTTGTCTCTTGACTTATTGTACCTGAGCACATGTGCATATGTGCATGTGTACACACACACACACAAATGTGTACACACACACACACAAAGAGAGAGATGTGTACACACATACACAGATGTGTACACACACACACACACACACAGAAAGACAGATGTGTACACACACACACACAAAGAGAGAGATGTGTACACACATACACAGATGTGTACACACACACACACACACAGAAAGACAGATGTGTACACACACACACACACACACACACACGATAAAATGTAATTTTTAAAAAAGTGCATGGTGTCTAAGAAACAACACTGGAGGTTGACCTCTGACCTCCGCATTCAAATGCATGAACATGCATGTACAAGCTCACACAGAGAGTGAGGGAGAGAGGGAAAGAACGCCAGCTGGCTGTGGGGTTGCTCTTGCTGCTGTGGTCAGCACTAAAGCCTTTCTCTAGGTCCACTTTGGAGGTTTTGAGTTAGCTGGACTCCAGCCCCTCTTGTTTATAGCCTTTACTCCTAGTGATCAGACTGTCGCATAAAAGGTTATTGCACCCATGCTCTTGGGGAGCAGGGGTGGGGCATCCAGGAGTGGGGCTCTGGCTGCCCGGGTCTCAACAGTGGGGTGGGGCGGGGGGGGGGGGCAGAGGCAGCAGCATTTCAGGGTAATAATTTCCACCCACACTATCCGGTGGCAAGAAAAAGACAGGGCCTGCCTTATAGTGTCTGGGGCTGAATTCTAAATAACTCGGTGGAGCCCAGATAGATAGATTGTCTCTGAAGTCCCAGTGTCGGTCTGAACCATCCACTTCAGAACTCAAGGTTGTCTATACAGTGCCTCATACTACCTCTTCCTTGATTTCATCCCTACCATAACCTCTGTATTCCAGGAGCCTGATTCGGGGGATTGTCCTAATAGAAATAACAGACAGTGATCAGAAAGACTTCCTTTTCTTTTTAAAAAAAAGTTTAAAATTGCTTCTTTGACAGTTTCATACATGTAGACAGTGTATTGTGATCAATCCCCCTCCCTCCTCCATCCTTCCCTACTCCCTGCCAGTGTGCGTGCGTGTGCGTGTGTGCGTGCGTGTGTGTGCGTGTGTGTGTGTGTGTGCGCGCGTGTGCGTGTGCGTGTGTGTCCACACCTCATGGCCTCCTTTGTTTCTTCCATAACTCATTGAGTCTAATTAGTATTACTAATTCATGGATGATGGGCCCCCATTGGCGCTTGGGCAACCTACCAAGGGCCACACCTAAGAAAATGGATTCTCACTTCCCCAGCAGGGATCAGCAGCCAAAGTATCTCAGCTGGGGATGGGCTCTCCTGAGCCCCCTCCCCCATCCATGTTGGAATGCTGACTGGTTTATCTTGCTCAGGTCATCCCATCTGCTATGAGTGCAGTGACCCTACACATCCAGAAGAGACCATCTTTCTGCCTGTCTTCCTTCTTGTTCCCTGAGCCTCGGTGGCGATGGTGGTGTGTGTCATACTTGTGTGTGCTAGGGGCTAGGCTCCAAACAGTCTCACAGGTGTAAAGCTGCTGCCAGCATCCACATTGTACAGCTGAGAGAGGATGTGCGGGCTCAGAGAGCCCGCAGGACTCCCTAGACACCTCCGAGAACATAAACTGTCCCAGCTGAAGCCCTGTACTGGGTCTCGGGGCTCCAAAACCTACCTGTCCTCACGGAGACTGTGTAGTATCCAGATGACACGTTTCACCCCCAGAAAGCGTGGATGACCCCAAGGACATTCACTCCCAGGCCTGACTGCTTGCCTCCTTAAGCTGTGAGACTTTGCGTACGTCACCTGCCCCTTTCAAAAGTCCACTTGCCTGTCTAGAAATGGCTGCTGACTTCTGGGGGCCTGCCTTACAGAGGGAAGGGGCAGGTATGAGAGATGAGCTCTTCAGAATGTGTGAGGGGCACCCTGATTTCCCAAGCTGTATCTTAATAATTTGGCACAGCCAATATCATGACAAAAAGACCTCTTCCGGATGCCTGGGGACTTCCTCAGCCAGGCTCACCTGAGAAGGTTCGTGCCAGAGCCGTCCTGGGAACATGTTGGGTCCTCAGTGAGGAGGTCTTCTAGAGCACAACCTGTGGGACTGCTTTCTTCTTTCATGCCTCCGGCTGTTACCTGAGGGAGGCATGGACACCCAGGTGGCTGAGTTAGCAAAGAGGAAACAGCTGTGCTCTCTGGCCCTCCACTGGGCTTTCTTTGGCCTTTGGCTGTCACTTCCCTTTGTCCAGTGAGGAAGCCACCCTCCCGGAGCCTGGGCGGAGGTGCGCATGGGATGAGGCCCAGTCCCTTCCTTTGTGTGCCTTGCAGGCGGGCGGGCGGTGCGCACTAAGCGAGTGAGGGCATCTGATCCATCGCCGGGATCCCTAAAACATGGTGACCTTCAGGCCTGGCGGAAACGGAGCTCTCTTATCAGATCTGACCACAGCTCCAGGGAGGAAGGGGTGGTGATGGTGAACTTGCATCCTAGGTGGGGTAAGGAACTGAGGGGCTGGGGGCTGGTTTGAACCTTTGTCCTTTATTGGCCAGTGCCTAGTAGAGCACCCTCACTCTCCAGTAATCTGCTCCTTAGCCGAAGGGGATTTTGACCGGTGTTACATCACCGCCATTGACGTGCCGGCACCTCCAGGCTTCTGACTTGTAGTCAATGGCCTCAGGTCCGCCCTCAGTGTTGCTGTTCTAATGCCGTGGAGTTACGCTGTCAGTAAAGCACATATTCAGGAGTGTTCGTCCCTTTCCCCAGCGCCTGGTCCCATATCATCACTGTACTTCACACACTTGGACCCTCTCCAGGGCTGCCCCAGGGGTCATGGGGACTTAGGCTGCTCAACATGCCATCCTTCTATGCCCATTGTCGGGAACCCTGCCTCCCAGTTTTGCCTACCTAGGAGTTCTGTGTGAAGAGGGTTGTCCCTGTCCTTTGAAGTCCCTCCTTTGTAAACGTTTCAGGGTAGGCCCAATTCTGATCCAGCTTTACTCTGTTTCCTGGTGGCTGAAACCCAAAAAGCTATTTTAAGGGACTTGCCTGTGTGGGAGAATTTCTCTGTGTGACAGCAGAGAAGGAGGCCTAGCTGCCTGGCACAGGGCTGCCTGTGAGGCTCCCAGAGGGAAGCTCTTCTCCTGAATTCCACCTCCCAGGCAGGGGCCGCTGTGCCTTCAGCACCGAGACTGGCTCTGGAGGGGACACCAGCTCTTACCGATGAGGTTGAGGCACGCCGAGGTGGCTGCCCAGAGGTTTCTGCTAGTTTAACCTCAGTGTGTTGGCCTACTGATCCTTCTCCCGCGAAGTTACAGTCTGCTGTAGAACAGTGTCTGAGCTTTGGTTTCAAGCCGGGATTCATTATTTACGTTAGTCATCTCACTGGCGACTGAGGAAAACAGCTTCGTTTCCCTCTGTGGTTTCTGAGGGTGGTCGCTCCCAGGCCTGGGAATTGGGTACACTGAGTCAAGAGAAAACATACAGGGGAGCCCCTACCAAGTGCAGCTGCTGGGCTAGGGTTCTTTTGCCCGGGAGCTCCTGGCCATTGTTGCTTCTGTCCCTGGTAGTTAAGTGGTGGCAGTCAAGTTTAAATCCAGATCTCTGCAGTAATAGAAAAGGGACTTTTCTGCTGTGTTGGTGGAGTGCCCTGGACAATGGGTGGCTACGGGAGAGTGTGTCATCTCCCACACACACACACACACACCTCCCCAAGCCCCCCACTAGGCTGGAGGTATCCACAGTAGGGAAAACCAGTAGACTGTGGCTTTTCTCATCTCTCTGCACTCTGTTTGTCCTGGTTCTTGTGGCTGTTCCTTGGGGTGTTCCCAAGGGCATCTCCCTCCTGTGTGGCCCTGGTGGGTACAGAGCAGAGTGGTGTCCTGCTCTCATAAAGAGTGGAGTGACGAGAAAAGGAATGTCCTGCAGTGGCTGTCCCATGGCTTTGAAGATGCCCCTTCTGATAGCTTCCTAGGAAGCCAGAGCCCAAGGAACTGATCCCATGGGTGGGTCCCAGACAGAATTTCCAGGGTCGTGGATGACACTGTCGCTCACCTACCCTTCTGCCCTCCTCTGAGCCCCTCCACTAACACAGTGTGGTTGCAGCTGGTAGTTGAGATTATCTTCAAAACAGTTCAGAGTTTTATTTACTGTCCAGAGCCTCTTTTGAGTCCCTGCTGCCGGGGGGCTCTCTGTCCTCTCTTTAGAGGTGACAACTGTCATGGAGTTGTGGTTGGGACCGTAAATCGAGGCTGTGGGAACTAGAGTAACCTCCAGAGACCTGGGCAGCAGCAGGGGAGGTAGAGGGCAAGAGAATGTAGGTAGGGCGTTGGTGACCTCTGCCACGTGGGCGCAGGCTTGGCCTTGGAAACAGTGATGAGCTGTGGGCCTGGACTCTTGCTTGATTACGTTTCTTCAACTCCATGGGCCTCAGTTTCTGTCAAAGATGATTAAAAAAAAATCATAACGCCTACCTCATGTTTGTGGCTCTCTGTCAGGAGTTCTCAACCTTCCTACCGCTGTGACCCTTACTCCAGTTCCTCATGATGTGGTGACCCCCGACCATAAAACTATTTTAATTGCCACTTCATAACTATAATTTTGCTACTGTTATGAATTATAATGTAACTATATGATATGCAGGATATCTGATATGTGACCAATGTGAAAGGTCATTTGTCCCCCCGGGGTAGCGGCCTACAGGTTGAGAACCACCGTTCCGTGTGGTGATCAGATGTTCAATAAGTTGTTGTTATCTCCCTCATTATCATCCCTCATGATTTTGTTTAGTTTTTGTTACTTCTGGAAGTGTCCTTGACCTCACATCTTTAAATATTTCCTATGAGGTTTTAGGGTTTTTTTTGTTTGTTTGTTTGATTTTTGAATGACTTCAGGTTGTTTAGCTTTCAGCCAGCAGCTGCCTTCCTCACAGCCTCTCCCTTCTCTCTTCAGTGTTTGGATGTTTGCTCTGCTCCAGGCACTGTGAGCAGCACAGCAGGGTGGGGAGGAAGCCTTGCCCAGAGCACTTGATCTTCTGGTGGGAGAAGGGAGCAATACACAAACCAAGCAGATAAAACTATATTATATGTTAGATGGGAATAAATACTGCAGGGATAACTAGAGCAGAGTGAGGCGTGCAGGTAAGTCTGGCTGGGAGGAGGCTTGCTGTGCTTTTGTGTGTGTGGGGAGGGATGGCCCTGTGAGGGGGTGACATTTGAGAGAGGCAGGGATGGCCCTGTGAGGGGGTGACATTTGGGAGAGGCAAGGATGGCCCTATGTGGGGGTGACTTTAGAGAGGGAGGCAGGGACGGCTATGTGGAGGTGATTTTTTTTTAATAGGACTTGAAAGTTGAGGCAGTGAGTGTAGTGGATATCTGTTTTACCTAGTAAACTAATTTAACAAACTATCAGCCTTGGATAACTTGCACTGATATGGATTCTTGTATATTGATACAAATGTAAACTACTTTTATATTCATATTTAAGATAATTTGTATACAATTTCAAAACTGTAATTGTCATATTGTACACATGTTCCTACTCCTATTTGAAATATTTTGTATATTGATACAAATATAAAATTATGTTTGTCATACTGTCTGTATGTTCTACCTCTGTTTAGGATATTTTGTATATTGATACATATTAAGGATATTATTGTTGTCATATTGTACATTACATTTCTACCTCTGTTTAAGATATTTTGTATATTGTCATAATTTTGAGGTCATTGTCCTTATACTGTACATCTGTTACAGATTATTTACCTTGTTAATGGAAAGCCTTAGTCCTTAGGTTATTTAGGTAAATAATAGTCATATCTATAGTTATGTTAGTTAGGTTTTCCAGATTTACAGAAACATATGTCAGATGGATAGAATCTTCAAACCTTTCATAGACCTAGAGAATATGGCATTTAAATGTTTTAAGTTAGAATTCTGCTAATGTGAGACACGATTACTCCTGGCAGCACCGATCTACTCCTGAGAGAATGTTGGGCTTCTAAGACACTCCATTTGGAAGTTTGTCTTCTTCTTGGCACAAAATGGCCTACTGGGCCAAGAACTGCCCCTGCATCGACTGCTGACAGTATGAACGTTGTCCTTTCTGGATGAACAGGACAGAAGAAAAAGTGACTGCTGAACCTTGCCAAGACAGGATAAGATGGTCTTTCAAAATTCCTTCTTCTGATAATGGTCTGTCAGATTTTCTAGGCCAGTAGCCAAAATGGGTGCCCCAACAGTGCTGAGAAACTTTAGGTGACTATCCAGGCTGCCAGCTGTCTCTGTCTGTTCTCTCAATTGTTTGGAAATTGCTTGCTTGCCTTCCCTGTTTTCTCAGGTGATATTATTTTCCTTCTCAGGTCTTCGATGGGGTTGAAGACTAGATCGTTGCAGTTCTAATCCTCTTATATCTTAGCTAAGAACATTTTAGATACTAAAATTAGAATCTTTAGGCTAGGACAGCTATTGGGGTAATCTCTGTAACATGCCATTTATCTATGGTCTGGACATTTCTGAACATTTAATATATGTTTCTTGCTTGATGTCATTTTTGTTGGTTGTATTTCTATTTTGTTTAATTCCCCTCTCCTGGACAATACTTGATAATCGTTCCTATCGTATATAATTTAATATTAGGTTAGAACTTTCTTATTTAGACAAAAGGGGGAGATGTAATGAACATCTGTTCTACCTATAACCTTTAAGTACCTGCCCCTGGGGCGTGGCCTCGGGGTTACCCTTAAGACCTGAGACACACTATGCTGCTCTCTTCTCTCCCACGTGGGCTTGGATGGTGGGGAGGCAGAACAGCGTGGGACAGTACCTCAGCCTTCCAGGACCCTGCTACCCTTCTCCTATTTTAGTGGGTTTCTTTCCTAATAAATTTCTTTTACCCATCAAGCAGACTCCCGTGGATTTCTCGCATTGGTGAGGCATGTGGGTATTTGAGAGACAGTAGTTGACGGGGAGGGACCAGCAAGGGTTAAAGCCCTGAGGTAGAACTATAGCTGCCCTTTTCAAGGACCAGCAAGGAGGCTGGGGTGTTCAGAGTGGTGTGTGTGAGAGAACAGGATGGAGCCTCGGTCCCTCCCACCCTGAGGGTAGCCGGCTCTGCTCTGCCATGGCGGATTTCTGAGGACTTGGAGAAGACTCAGTCTGGCCATACACTGCTTGGGGGTTTGATCCTGGCCCCCTCTGTGCAGACACCGTCTCCATCAGCAGTGACATGGATGGGGGGGACCCCCAGGACCCTAAAAGCATTGCCTTCTCCAGGGAGAAGATCTGCTGAAAGTTGATCTTAGACCTACTGTGTGTGAGGTGCTGCAGTGAAAGCTGGGAGCAGGAGGGGTTGTTGAGGGCCCACAGCCGCCTGGCATCCTTCCCATCCCTCTCATCCCTGCAGAGGCTCAGGTCATGATGGGCCCTGCATCCCTGTGGTGAACCTGTGGATGGAGGCTTCGCCCTATGGAAATCTTCCCTCTTCTCACGCTACTATTTTACCACAGCTGTGGAAGCTGCTTGTTTGGATGTCAAAACACACATCCCTCGAAAAACCAAACACCCCCCCCCACACACACACACACCCACACACACACCCCTCTCAGTGTCCCTGTCAGTGATGATCAGCACACAAAACGTCTGTTCTCCTGGGAGCAGATAGAATTATAACCAGGTGTCTCTGTTAATTGACTCCATTATGGACTAACCTGAGAACCCAAATACCACGTGTGATAGCCAGGGAAACCGTCGTCCAGGGGGCTAAATAATAAACATATCGATGCCGCTGACAGCCCATCTGGTGTACCCCCACTTCCCTAAGCACCTGACTCATCCACTCCTTTCCACGGCCCGTGAGGAAAGATCAGCATGGCCCTTGCTGTGCTGCCAAGGGACCAGAGGCAAGGACAGATTGATTTGCCAGTGGTCACCAGCCAGGAAGAGGTAGAGTGGGACTGAAGCTTGGCAGGGACACCAGAATCCTCTGGGCAGCTCTTGCTCCCTGGCTTTCCAGAGACTCTTACCAGTCAGCCATGCCTTGTGGCAGCCCAAGTAGGCTGTGTGTGGATCTCTACTTGAAAGAGGGGCGTGCCCAGCGTCAGGGGAGGAGGACAAAGCCACAGGAGGCCAGCCCCTCTTCCCTGGACAGGAAAAACCGTTTGTTCTAGGAACTCCACACTGCAGGGGGTGGCTCTGTTGTGTGAGCTCGTCTTCCTGGGCATTTACAAGTCAGGGTGGGGACCCTGCTGGGGGAGGCCCATTTAGGGTGTCTAGCAAGAAACTTTTGACACCAAGGCCTAAGGAGGAAGGCCAGCAGGTGGCTGGGGCGCTTTCCTTAGGAGAGGGCAGCTGACATCCTACCCTGCTCAGTTTATCTTTGGAACTCAACAGGTCTTAACTAGTCCTTGGGCCCCAAAATAAACAGCAGCTGTTTCTGGCTGCTCCATTGGGACGGCAGTCTATCTACAGCCTTGGGCTCTTGCCTTGCCTCCTTTGGGTTCGGGAGCATTGGGTTTGGAACAGTTAGCCTGGCGCTACAAAGCCTTTTTAGCTGGTGCGCACCGGCCAGACCGCCACTCACTGGCACCACCGCTTTCTGTCCTAGGATGAGGCCGGCACCCTCGGGGTCCAGAGTCAAGTATAACTCAGCCCTTGTCTTTGCCACTTACTTACCTGGTGACCTTGAGCAGATGGCGTAACTGACTTCAGTTTCCTTTGTAAAAGTAGCTAATGAAATCTCTGTGGAAGGATGTCATGGCATAGTGCAGGTCTTACACACACACACACACACACACACACACACACACACACACACACACACCAGCTTTTGCTTTTGTTCTAGAAGAGAGGGCTGTGTGGTTCCATTTTTAACACCCGAGGTTGCTGCTCTGTGCTAGACAGGGGAAGAGAAGAACACTGTGTTCCAGAGAGAACCGGAGAACAGGAATGTATGACTTTGGACCCTCGATCATTTCTGCTGTGTGGTCTTGGGGAAGTCCCTTAGTCACTCTGTGCTTCCCTTCCCTCTTTAAAGTATGGCACTGTTGGGAAGATGAGACGAGGAGGAGAGTGCTAAGGCGTGGTCCTGCCATCTCTGAGGAGACATGCAGGTGGAAGTTGCCCCCACCCCCAGCCTGATGGGGGTATATTTAGAACACTTGAGAGGGTCACATGGTGCCTGTGACAAAGGCATCTTGGATGGAACTTGTAGCATGTTCTAGTGGGAGGTGACTGCAGGTGAGGGTCATTGTGAGCACTGACTCACAGCCAGCCACCAGCTAGCTACTTTTCCTCACTGGCTGGCTGTGAGTCAATGCTTTCCCCTGTCCACTGTGTTTCATCAGGTAAATGATGACTGGGCCTTCCCTGTAGGGTTGCTCTGAGAATCACTGACAGCATGAAAACGTGCAGGAGGCTCTTTGTGACGACCACTTAGCCAGCTGTAACGTAGCACGAATCTTAAAGGGTCTTATTAGTAAAAACAAACCCGGAGCCAGGTATTGGGGTGAAAGCTGGAAGATCACAGAGACAGAACAAGCTACATCCAACCTCACTTGGCCAATTCCTCAGCTAATCTTGTTTCCACGAATCTTCAGACTGGAAGCCTGAAGTCCTCACCCGAATGGACCTCAGCTGAACTGCTGCTAAAAGCCTAAAATGCTTAAAAAGACTCTAGTTCCTGGTCCTCACGCCTTATATACCTTTCTGCTTCCTGCCACCACTTCCTGGGATTAAAGGCATGTGTCACCATGCCTGGCTGTTTCCAGTGTGGCTTTGAACTAGCAGAGATGCGGATAGATCTCTGCCTCCGGAATGCTAGGATTAAAGGCGTGTGCTACCACTGCATAAACCTGTTTAATAGAGCTGTTGTTCTGTTCTCTGACCCCCAGATAAGTTTATTGGGGTGCACAATCTATTGGGGAACATAATATCACCACACTGTAAGGCTCGAAGAGGGCTCTCCTTGTCAGGTAGAGTTAACATGGACCAGGAAAGCTTGCTCTGTCCACACAGACAAACCTGGGAATGGCCACAGGAAGGTGATAGTGTTGTTATCCCCATGGGGTGTACTTGCAGGTAATAAAAGGGGAGGGAAGTTAGCATGCATTTGAGTCCGTGGCTTAGTGTCTGAACCCAACTAAGGCAGCCAACGTCAACTATAGTAAGTGGTGGAGCTAGGACTGGAGACCTCTGAGCTGCGGGCCCCCGAGCCAGACTGTCTTTTGTGCGGTATCTGGCCCTCTAGCTTGTCACAGAGGAAGAGAACAGGGTTTATGCAGGTCTTTTGCTGTAGTGAGAGGCAGTTCCTGGGGTGAGTCAGAATGCACTAAATGGAAAAGATACAGCATTTCCAGGGGGCTCATCGGGGTGGATGTAGCCAGTGCACGCAGGAGCTGTCCAAGTGGGGCTTCGACATGAGGGACTCTGACTATCTACAGACGCACTCCCGGGGAGAAATCAACAACAGCAAGGCCGCGGGAGATGGTAGAAATCCAGTCTGTGCACCATAGTCAGGCTGCGAGGAACAGTGTAAGGAAGGCAGTGAAGGGCCAGGCTGCTGGCCTCGTGCCCATGAGGAGACATGCTTGAGGGAGACACTGAAATTTGCTGTGAAATTCCTGTCTACAGAACAGGGAATAAGGTAGATGTCATGAGCATTAAAGGTTCCTGGGACTGTGTTTGACCTGATAGGGAAAACAGGTGTTCTTAAGACGGCGAAAGCATTTTTAAGAAAATAAAAGAGGGGTGTGTGTGTGTGTGTGTGTGTGTGTGTGTGTGTGTGTGTGTCTATACGCATGCATGTGCATGCTTAGTTTGAGTGTGAAGTGGTACGTGTGTGCCGGGTGATGTGTGTAGGGTGTGTGTGTGCATGTACATACTGGTGTGTATCTGTGTTTGTGTCCTTGTGTGTAGGTGTGTGATGAAAGCTCTTGGGGTACACTGTCCATAGGCCTGTTCCCATGGTCATCTCTTATCCCTCCGAGCTGCCTGCAGTAGGGCTAAGGGTCCAACAGTGCTCAGAGGGTTTGCCAGCCCCTTCTCTGCAGCTCCTCCTTGGGCAAGGCAGGGTTACCCTGACCTCGCTGACCGGCCCTGTACTAGGTCAGAAAGCTGAGGGTAAGGAGGCTAATGTCAGTCATTCAAGGTAACGCCATCAGTAGGGAGACGAGCAGGACCAGACCAGCCTTCACTCCTGTTTTGTTCCTTGCCAAGAAGAGGGTCCCTCTTTCTGCCCAAGGCACCAGACCTGGAAGCATGTTTTCTAGCTGAATCAGGAGAACGGTATGACCCCAGAGCTGTGAGAAAGCCCGGGAAGACCTGGGGAGAAGCAAGAAAAGCCTGAGAAGGCCCAAGGAGAGGACCCTGTGCAACCCTGGTTAGTCAGGAACTTGGTGCGTTCGGTAGGCCCTGAGAGTAAATATCACCTCCTCCCTGCGTGTGCCCTTGTCGCCCACTGTGTGGTCTAGCCTCGGAGGAGGAGGTGGACAGAGGCTCAGACCATATCAGTGAGGGTTCTTAGAGGGAATGGATGATGATGTTTGGTTAGTGTGAATTCTGGGCGGTGGGGTCTCCGAGGTGGCCTCGCTTTTCTACCTGTGAGAGCTCTGGCTAGAGTAGCCGAAAAATCACACAAAAGCTGCAAGCCCAGGGGAGACTGAGCCGGCGCATTCTGGCTGTTAGTCCAGGGCTCAGGTGCCCTGGAGAGGGCCTTTGACCAGCCTGCCTGATGACTCTGAACAACTCCTTGGGAGGAGCAGACAGTCTGTGCTTGCGTCCCCAAGACTTTTCAGAGGTCACTTCTGCTCTCCTTCACCCCACTATGCATTCAGCATTAGCCAAGGCTAGCTCTAGGAAAGCAGGGGGCTCACCCATGACAGTCTGAGCAGTACCCATTTTCTAAAAGTCAACCTGTGACAAGAGACCAGTCTGGGTACTATTTGTGTGTGTGTGTGTGTGTGTGTGTGTGTGTGTGTGTGTGTCAGGACATGTTGAGCCTTGTGTTGAGTGAGCTCAGATTGGGATGTGGTGACATAGTGGTCATGAGTGGCAGGGCTTCTAAAGCGAGAGACTCTAACCAACCATGTGATGTGCGGCAAATTGTTTATAAATCCCGAATCTCAGTTTCTTCCTCCGTAAAATAGGGCTAGAAACACAAGCCCAGCCAGGCGGAGGTGTTGCAAACCTTTAATCCCAGCACTCAGGAGGCAGAGGCAGGCAGATCTCTGTGTTTAAGCCCAGCCTTAAACAGAGTGAGTTCCAGGACAGACAGCCAGGGCAACACAGAGAAACCCTGTCTCAAAAATAAAATAAAATAAAATGTAAAAAAAAGGTAAAATAAAATAAAAAATAAATAAGTAAATAAAATAGAAATAAAAAAGCAAGTTGAACAAGCCATGGGGAGCAAGCCTGTAAGCAGCATTCCTCCATGGCCTCTGTCTCAGTTTCTGCCTTTAGGGTCCTACCTTAAGTACAAAAGCCTTCCCTTCATGATGGACTATAAGCTGTAAGAGGAAATAAGTCCTTTCCTCCACAAGTTGTTTTTGGTTGTGGTGTTTATCACAGCAATAGAAACCCAACTAATGTACCTTGTCCCTAAAACATGAGGGAAGGGGGATTCAGGCAGGTGGGCAGGGAGAGACAGGGAACGGAGGAGAGAAGGGATCAATAGTAAAACACAGTAGACAGCAGGTACTGGTGTCCCCACTGTCAGCCATGGCAAAGGCTAGCCCATGTCAAACGATATTAGCCACCCCACCCTACCCCAGCCTTGAGACCAGCTTTCCTGAGATATAATTCCTATAATGCACAACTGGCCCATGAAATCTGTACAGTTGAATGATTTATAATAGTCACAGTGTTACATAACTGCACTGTGATAATCAGTTGCAGAATATGTCATGATATACGCACCACACACAGCCCATTGGTCCCCAGCCCCTGGCAACTGTTAACACACTTTCTGTCTTTGGACATCACATATAAATACAGCCATCTGTCATGTGGTCTTTATGACTGCCTTTCATTAGGGAATACTTTCACCCATGTCACCTCTTTGGATGGCTTGCTGGGGTGTTTGATTCATTCCTCAGAGCACAGATCTTAATGATGACTCTAGCAGGGCCCAGCCCTTGGTTGTGAGTGCAGACTACACCCGAGCTAGCTCTCCCTACCCTGTGAAACATTGCCCCTTCCTCAGCCAGCACACCGAAGCTGGGGTCGTTCCGAAGCTCAGGTCCTGCTTTGCAGTTTATTCCCAGTACTTCCTCTGGCCCAGTCGGAGCTGGGGGTAGGGTAGGGTGGAAACTGCACAAAGCCTTCACTGATCTGTCCCCCAGGGACCTTCTTTCCGGTAGGGGGTGGGGAAAGAGACAGAAAAGCATCTCTATTTGTTTTTAATATTGCCCAGCTCACCAGACCCTCCTTTTCCTACGTTCTTGTCAGAGTCCCCATGTTTCAGTTGGATTCTCTTCCCTTGAGACACGGGGTTATGGGACCTGGGACTTCTCTCGGGGAAGTCCACAAGTGCTTTGGATTTCTCCAGTGTGAAGCTGGGCTGTTTGTTTTTCCTCTAGTTGGAGCTGGGCCAGCACAAAGCTGGCACATCCTTTAGGAGGCATTCAGCTGCAAGTAACAGAGCCCTGGCAGAGCCTCTTTAAGCATATGGAAACACGCTATCGGAGTTCGCAAGTGGTGCGGTTCTCTGTGGGAAGCCGGGAAGAAGTGTTGCCTTGGGGCTTCCCTGCTCGGACCCTGGGCCAGCTTAGTCCTGGCTTGGGAGAAGAACCTAACATTGAAGTTCTGATCACGGTTGCCAGGAGCCTCTGCTCCGACCTCTACACTCTGCTCTCTGCCCACATTTCATACTCCTCTCCCCTCACTCATTGTAGGTGATGGAGCGGCCTACCTTCTTCAGGACACACCTGCAGACCAGGGCCAGCACCTTTCAGTGACACAGTCAGTCAGTCTCTCTCTCCCCGCTATGCTAAGCCATTTCCGCTGTCTAGAGTGTGTGCTTTACCTGCCCTGTCCCTTTAAGACATCGTCTGAATGTCTCTTCCGGAGGTACACAGGCTCCGACCATATGTGTGAGTTCTTTGCACCAGGCACCGTATGAAGAGAGGACAGGTAGGGCCCTGCACTTGAGCCCCAGGCTAATAGACACAAAGTTCTTCTAGGACAAGGGCTTTGCTAACCCTTGAGCAGAACACTTGTCAATATTTGCTGAGCCTGCCTGACTCGTGGCCCTGCCTGATGGGTTTGTGGGTCACATGCTGGGTTTTCTAACTTCAGGTGCAGCTAGATAGATTAATCTTGTTTTACAGGTTTGTTTTTGTTTTTCATATTATGACCGTTGCAGAACTCTCATCCTTTGTATTTTTCCTTCTAACCCAGCCCTCCCTCCTCCCTCCTCCCTCCTCCCTCCTCCCTCCTCAGTGTCTGCACTGATTTGTTTAATCTAAACCTGTGTATCCCTAGAAAACGGGCCGTGTGGTTTCCATAGGTAGTATATTGTAAAGTTTAATCTAAATTACATATATACATACCATAGGTGGTATATCGTAGGATTGATTCTGTTTGGTCACTTCCTTTTTTACCCAGTGCTATATTTGTCAGATCTTTTTGCATTTTCTTTGCCTTTGACTGCTTCGTAGCATTCTGTACCCATATGCACCACATTTTACATACTCTCCCCTTGATGGACACTTGGGTTTCCTCCAAGGCTCTCTAATGCAAATATTATGGTGGCGAGCGTCCACACACACTGCAGCCTGTGCAAACTCCACAGATTTCCCTAGAATGTAGACCTAGGGGTAGGATTGCTACCAAATGACGCGCTTGAGTACTGCTGTGGTGCCTTACAGATGACTGCTCCACCTCCCCGTGTGCTTACCCGACTTGGTAACTACCCAAAGACCCTCCAGACTGTTGGCGGTCCTCCCACAAACCAGCCCACCCTCTGCTGGATAGATAGTAAATCCTAATCTCTTCCTTCCTTCCCAGCCCTTCTCCCTTGCCTGCAATGAAAGTCCTTTTTATAATTTTCCACCCAGGTCTCACTAATGGGACCAGAAACCTAAAACCTTCCATTATCTGAAGAACACAGCCAGCTTTTCGAAACTAAACCTCCTTTGTTTTCTCCCTTAATCTGAACTAAACCCTTCTTATCTCCTGCTCTCTGCCGTGCCTGGGAGCCTCTCTGGCTGTTTTTGTAGACTGTCCCGGGAAAGGGCCCGAGAGGTGCTGCTTCACCTGGCTTTGCGGTGCTCAGGGTCGGGTAGGACTCCATCCGCCCTGTAGCACCTTTGCAGTGGTCAGGGTCGGGTAGGACTCCACCCGCCCGGTAGCACCTCGCCTCCGAAGCCAGGTTTGGCATTTAGCTCTGTTTAAATTGTGAGGTTGCCTGCAGGTGGAAATCACCTGGGTTTGTTTGCTGGGGTTGATTAGAGGAAAAAGAATGCTACTAATATACCCAACTCTTCTGGCCTGAACCAGATTCTCCTGTGACATCTGATATTGCTTAAATTGACTATTATTGGTCTTTTTTTCGGTCATTGCTTTTATTTTTTTTTTATTATTTTAAAATTGTATTTATATTTATTTTTATTTTATGTGTGTGAGTGTTTTGCCTGTATATATATGTTAGTGTACTACGTGCATACCTGGTGGCCCAGGAGGCCAGAAGAATTAGAGATGGCTGTGAGCCACCCTGTGGATGCGGGAACTGAACCTGGGTCCTCTCCTGCAAAAACGCAAGAAGTCTTACTCTCTGAGGCATCTCTCCAACCCTTTATTGATTTAAAGTAAGAGAGAGTGTGTGTGCTGTGTGTGTGTGTGTGTGTGTGTGTGTGTGTGTGAGAGAGAGAGAGAGAGAGAGAGAGAGAGAGAGAGAGAGAGAGAGAGAGAGAGAGAGAATGTATGCCACGTATTTTGAAGCAAGGAGACAGAGGACATCAGATGCTCCTAGGGTTGGAGTTACAGGTTACAAGCCAAGGACGTGGGTGCTGGGAACCTTGCTCAGGTCCTCAGGACGAGCAGCAAGTGTTCTTAACCACTGAGCTACCTCTCTGGCTCCTGTCCTCGATATTTTTTTTTTTTTTTTTTTTTTTTTTTTGGTTTTTCAAGACAGGGTTTCTCTGTGTAGCTTTGCGCCTTTCCTGGAACTCGCTTTGGAGACCAGGCTGGCCTTGAACTCACAGAGATCCACCTGCCTCTGCCTCCTGAGTGCTGGGATCAAAGATCCACCTGCCTCTGCCTCCTGAGTGCTGGGATCAAAGGCGTGCGCTACCACCGCCCGGCCTGTCCTCGATTTTATTTTGCTGTTTCAGCAAGGCTTAAACGTGGTGTTAGAGCTGGTGTTCTGCGTTTGTCTTATGTGTTTGTCTGAGTTCTCTGGTTGCACTGAGCCGTGGACAGGCAGCAGGAGGTCCTCCCCTTGCTCACCTCCATTCTTGCCCCACCCCACCCTGCTCCTCGGAGCTTTTCACTTAGCAGACGCTCAGTAAGTACTTGCTGGGTGGCTGACACAGATTATATGTTATCCATCATCTTCAAAGGCTAGAACCAGACCGTTAAAAAAAAAAAATAAACAAAATCTTCTTTTAAGAAGAGGCATTACCTCCTGCCCTTCCCTTACAAACGTTCGTTTTAGTCTCATTTATTGCTTTTTTGGGTAGGGAGTCTTAGGAGAGTGACTCAGAAAGCCCCTTGAATGTAAGAGAGATGCCATAAATCACACCCACTAAGGAGGGATCAGATGCCTGCGTGTGTCCTGTAAGTGAGTTAGGATCACACACTGGAGATGGCTCATCTGTTTGTCCCCCACCCATCTGCAGGGCTGGCCTTCTCTGGCAGTGTGTGGTATCTTACTGATCGCCTTTCAATAAACAGTCCCTTGAAAAACCTACCATGAAAAAAGTACTGTCTATGTATTGTATCAGGAAAACTAAATATTTGGGAAAGGCCAAATATTTCCACCGTGTTAAGAAAATAAGAGTCGGGCTGCGTGGAACTTCCTTCTCAGTGGGCAGGAGACCCAGTGGAGACTTCAAAGAGGGAAAAGCTGTCAGAACAGCCTGGGCAGTGGCCCCATTAAAGAAGAATGTGTGTGTGCATCCTACATGTGACTGCAGAAGCTGTGAGACTGTCTGTCACCTGGGAAATTATACACCTCAGCTTGCTCATGCAGTGGTTTCTTGTGACTCGGGCTGGGGGTAAGTTTAGGAGGAGGGGACAGGAAATCCAGAACAGAAGTGATCTTCTTCTGCCAACTCCCAGAAGGCAGATTCCCACACAGGAGAGACTCCTTATCTGCCTCCGAGAGGAAGGATGATGGAGCTGATGGCTGCAGCAGTCCTTGGTATCCAGGCAGCATGTGAGCTGGAGGGGCCCCGACTTTGGTGATAGTGGCCCCTTCCACCCACCTCTCATCACCACGTTAAGCAGGTGGGGGGTGGCCTGCCCTTCATGGGAGAGAGACCTAGTAATCATTTTACTTTTACTAAAAAGTCAGGCTGGTTATCTGAGGGCCATCCCCAGGGAGGGGATACTTCAGAGTTCTGAGCTGCTGGCCTGCCTGTTTTAATGGGCTGGGGGACGCTTTTGAGGAGTGGCCGGAAAATCGCTCACCAGACCGGAAATGTGAGAGCGTTGTCCGTGAGTCATAGGGAAGAGCTCCAGGTAAAGAGAATGGGCTCTTGTTCTGCAGGGTGGTTGAGGACCTGGCACTTGCTTGCTGGTTTTCTCCTTAGCAGGCCATCCCCTCCTGCCAATCCTGGCTAGGTGTGCATCAGCTCTGTTACCCAAAATGCAGAAGTGGAGGACATGGCATCTCGTTATAAAGACTTCCCTCTTCTTGTTCCCGGGGGATGTGCCAGTGACCCGTGACGCCAGCCCTGTAGGGATAACAGCCATGGTCCTCAGCTCTGAGCCAGCCTGGAGGCTGTGTGGAGCTCTGAACAGTCCATCCTCACGGAGCCAGCCCCCTGTCAGCCAAGACAAGACCGTTACTGCCCGTGGGGCTATTCCGCATAGTCAGGTAGATGAGAAGTGGCAGAGCAGGAATTCAGATATTTTAGCCATCCTGCCCCGCCATCGGCACCACCCCTTCCTCCTCCTTTTTATGAAAATATTTATTTTTATTTTATGTGTATAGGTGTTTGGCCAGCATGTATGTCTGGGCACAACATGCATGCAGTGCCCGAATGGGCCAGAAGGAGGCATCAGATCCCCTGGAACTGGAGTTATAGATGGCTGTGAGCTGCCATTTAGGTGCTAGGAATCAAGCCTGGGTCCTCTGAAGAACAGCCAGTGCTCCTAACTGCCGAGCCGTCTCTCCAGCCCCATGCTCTGCCTTCTTATACCTCGGTCTTAGTTGCAAAGAGAAAACCACCTCCCAGGGACAGCTAATGTACTGGGTCCGGTAGAGCTGGGCACCACCAATGCTAAGAGAATTCTAGAGAGGGGCTGGCACAGTGGGCGTGCACTGAGCAGTCTGTGTACCGGCTGTCCAGCTGTAAGCCTTGTGCCTTGGGTGCAGAACCCCCTTTAATTCTCACAATGCCCCCGTGAGATTTGTTTTATAAATACAGGGTCAAGCCTCAGAGGTTCTGTAGCTTTCTCAGCCCTGCACAGCTCAGGGGTGGTGCAGCCGGGCTTCCCAGTGCCAAAACACATTCTCCTGGTGTGAGGCCATGACAGATTGTTTTACCAGAGTGGTCAGGGAGGGAAGGCCCTGAGGGGTGGTGAGAAGGGGGATTGAAAGGAGCTAGCCTTTCAGGCTGGGGAAGAAGCGAGGGCCCAGGGAACGGCAGGAACTCTGTCAGAATGGGACCAGTCTTCAAGGCTATCCCAAACACACAGCCTTGGTGCCACAACTGATGACTTTGACTTGGATGACGTTTTCTTGGCTCTGAGGAGGTGACATCATCCGCCTGTTCGGCCTCTGTCCTGACTCCTTAGCTAACTGATTAGATGTGGTCATGGTGATGGGTATGACCCTGTCAGGATGACACATTAGCCATGGGATATCCTGGTGTGGAAGGCTAGCTTTATCCCTTGACCATTTCTCTGTTCTCCGCCTCTTTCTGCTCATGCTGAAAATGCTCTTTCACGGGCCCACAAACTCCTCTAAGCAGTACCCCCGTCCCCTGCTGACTTTGTAAAAGCTTGCCGTTAGCAGTATCGCATCTGACCTCCTGTCAGTCATCCAGCAAGCATTTGTGAAGCATCTACTGTGTGCCAGACGCAGTTTCGGATGCTCTAGACACACGGGTGAACCAAAGCAGTCACTCTCCAGAGAAGAGGGAGCCCACAGACTGACTAGTTGGACCAGCTTGAGCCAGAGCATTTCAGAAGCGGACCTGGGTCGTAAACAGAGCAGGAACGGGCCAGAAGGAAGGAAGTGATCTCTAAACAGGGGCAGAGGCAACTCTGCTCACTTGCAATACTTCGCAATACTGGAAGTCGGCAGATGTTCAGGATGAGGGAATGTCTGGCAAAGGCCAGTGGTGGGAGAGAGAATGGGGAGGGTGACTCAGTTTCCCATTACTGTTGCCATAATTTTTTATGTAGTTAAGGTAAAGTATAAAATGTTCTCTGCTCCTGAATAAAGGCAGGGCTTGCTTTGAGTAGTTCGGTATAGAAGGAGGTCTGGGCTTCTGTTAGTTCCTGAGGAGTGCTCAGGTGACCTGAAGGAATTGGGCTAGGGAGCTGGCTCTGCTCACATCCTTAACTATCTTGCTGTCAGGGCCCATCATGGTCCGTCATGGTCTCTCATGGGTCTGAAGCTGTCTGATTGCAGACAGGAATGGGAGAGCATGCTTGAGTTCTGGGTTGGGGTTCTGGGTTCAGATGAGGATGTGAAACAACTGGAACCTTCTTTAAGGATGCTGAGAGGCAGCCTGGCATGGTGGAAAGGACAGGTTTGGAGTCCGCAGACTGGGCTGTGTTCCCAACCCTGCATCCATATCTGTGACCTTAGGCAAGCTGTGGAGCTGCTCTGAACAAAAATAGCCTCTCCCTGCAAAGACAGTGATCAGTGATTCAGGGGCGTGTCTTGGGGCTTGAAATGCCCTGCAGGGAGCCCAGCCTGTGGCTGCCTTGAGCAAATGTGGGCATGAACTGAATTTTATAAAACTCTAAGTGTGCAAAGCAAGTCCATGTGGAATGTTATGCTTACAAAAGCACTCCTTATCTCCGGAAACACTTGCTAATGTTTTTTTAAAAGATTTACTTATTATGTATACAGTGTTCTGTCTGCATGTATGCCTGCACGCCGGAAGAGGGCATCAGATCCCATTATAGATGGTTGTGAGCCACCATGTGGTTGCTGGGAATTGAACTCAGGACCTCTGGAAGAGCATCCAGTGCTCTTAACCTCTGAGCCATCGCTCCAGCCTTCTAATGATTCTTTTACATAGGGATTTTCTTAATGGTTTGAAAAGATTGTTATGTACAACTGTGTTTTACCCAAGAACATCCTTGTTCTCAACTTTATTGAGAACTAAGCTAAGTGTGTCCCTATGAACTAAGGATAGTTTCTAGGTATGTGCCCTGGGCCTGTGGTCTCTGTCTCTGACTCAAAATATTTGACAGTGACTGAGTTGGGCTTCCCATGTTATCCTGTTCACATTTATAAGTGACATAGGGAGTCTCCAAGTTCTTGTGTTTGATTGGCCAATGCTGCCTCTTTGTCGTTGGTCCCTGGAGCCCTCTGTTGAGATTCCACTCATGTGGAATGCAGTGTGTGCAGCAGTGTGTCCGGCCTAGAGGCAAGGATGGTGTGGACAGTTGTCCTCCATATTACCAGCCTGTTCCCTTAACCCCTGACTCCAAGTTCCCTTCTCTCACTCATTTGTCCCAGCCTCAGAGCTGAGGCTCTGGCCTATTATAACCTTCCTGTAAGAGGACTTTCCCCAGATACAGAGGACATTAGGAGCTGGGGACACCCCGTCAGTCACTTCCCAGTTCTGCTCTCTCCCTTATCTTCCTATTTTAAGAGCCCCAAAGCCACTGACAGAACAGACTCATTGCTGATGTCCCTTCCGACTGGCTGTTTCTACATCTTCTGGAGGTTTCTCTGGAAACAAGGCAGCTGGTTGTAGAGAGTCAATAGAAAAGAGGTCACCAGGGAGTGCCATGTAGGGCACATGCCATAGAGCATCAAGCTTCCAGAATAGCTCTGCACGCCCATGTGCTTCCTTCTAGAGGCAGGGAGTGGCCACCAGCTGGTGGGGCCCAGCCTGAGGGAGTACTCTGGGGTGAGGCTTGGGGTGTGGATCCCCAGGTGACTGGCTTGGCTTGGCTGTCCCCACCGAGGCGTGGCCCTGCCCACCGCCCGTCTTTCCTTTCCCTCAGCTCAGCACCTCTGTCACTGCCCCTCCCCCGTCCCCTTGGGATACCACCAAGTCCCCATGAGGACTCACAGTGTAAGGTCTTGCCACAAGGTGGAAAAGGACAGTTTCATTAGGATTGCAATCCAAGCAGGCTGTTTCAGTCACGTGACCTTGGGCAAGCTTGGAACTCTTTGGGAACTTAGCGTCTTCTGCTGAATAGGGTAGGCATCTACAGGGGTCTGTGTCTGGATACAGGAGCTTAATGACCCAGGGCAGCCCCTACAGAGAGCCAGGGACAAGGAGCTTCTAGGGTGGTTCCTATCCCCCGTCAAGTGTCATGGAATGCTCCATGGCTGGCTGCCTTCAACTGTGTAAGAATAGCGCGCGAGGCCAGACCTTGCAAAGGTCAGTTTATGGTTGAAGGTCTGTCCAGATCCCCCACTTGTGTGAGAGCCTGCTGGCGCTGATTGGGATGGTGGAGATCAGCCCTCCCTTAGCACTGCCACAGGTACAGTAGAGAATTCCCAGGAAATACCGGGAAGGAGCCACCACAGTGTGCTTCTTATGGGCTAGGCATAAAAGAAATGCTTTGCAGGCCTTTCCTCACCTAATCTCCAGTTGAGAACCGTCGAGCAGATGAAGGTGCTTGTTAAGTAAGCCTGATGACTTGAGTTTGAGCCACAGAACCTACGTAAAGGTGGAAGGAGAGACCAGACTCCACAGTTGTCCTCTGGCCTCCACATGCACACTGTGGCACACATGCTTATGCACACACAGACCATACATCATAACCTCATGCAATATAATAATGTTTTTTAAAAATTATACTTGTAGCCAGGTAGTAGTGGTGCAGCCTTTAATCCCAGCACTCAGGAGGCAGAGGCAGGTAGAGCTCTGTGAGGTCCAGGATAGCCTGGTCTACAGAGCGAGTTCCAGGACAGCCAAGGCTACACAGAGAAACCTGTCATGAAACACACACACACACACACACACACACACACACACACACACACACACACATATATATTTGTAATCCTTGCTAAACCATCCAGGTCATGTCCTCTTGCTATCCTGGTTTTATAAGTGTGGAAGGCTCAGAGGAATTGGATACTTCATCCAAGACCCTATACCAAGTAAGAAATAAAGCTGGATTTAGCATGTGTTGTTTGCACTGCCCATTGGGCATCCCCGTCTTTCCTCCCCAGCCCTGACTCCTGTGATAATGCTGGAGAGAGATTGCGTTTAGCAGTTTGTGTTTTGGCTGAGTGCTCCGCCCCCAGTGCCCATGGCAGCACAGCTGGCATCTCTACAGCAAGGCCTGGGACCTCAAGTGCAGCCTGGGAGGGCTAAACGTATAGCTCATGCCTTTGCTTGCAAGAGCCTGGGAGGGAGTGAGAGGGGCGGGCTCTGGCTAAGTGAAGCAGGCTGAGGTCAGAGGGAGGGGACCACCCTTCCCCAGGGAAGGCTTGCATGACGTGACTTTGCGAAGCTTTGGTGGAAGAGAGCTGGCCGCATGCCCTCTTACCTCCAGCCTCTGATGAGGAACTAGGAACCGGGGGTAGGCCTAACCAGATGCAATGCCTGGCAGACTGCCCTGGCCCCAGCACAGGGCTCTCCTCCAGCTAACTTGGCAGCCCTCTTCCCCAGGGGGACCTGGGAGCAAATGACGCCCTAGAGTTGGCTGGGACAGAGAAGCAGGTCCCCCGTGGGCACAGGTTGGGAAGGGGCAGAGAGATGAGGGTTGGGGGCCATAAAGATGTGACCTGGCAGTATTTTGTTCCTGTCACTCTGTGTTTTATGACGTGTGTGTGTGTGTGTGTGTGTGTGTGTGTGTGTGTGTGTGAGAGAGAGAGAGAGAGAGAGAGAGAGAGAGAGAGAGAGAGAGAGAGAGAGAGAGAGAGAGTGAGACTTAAGAGTTTCCTAAGAGCCTATGCCTGGGAGTGAACTAAACATAAGACAGAACCGTTGGCTTCTAGCATTTTGCTCCCTTCCTTTTTCAAAGCTGCTGTGCCCTCTGCATCGAACGCCCCAAGGCCCTGGTCAATGACTGTCCCAGAGTAAGTGGTTGAGTTCCCCGTGCGCTGCCAAGATGGAGGCCCTCAATCCCTTTTCAACTCAGGCTTCTTTGAGTCACTCCACAGCACCCCAGGTGGCCTTTGGTGTGGAGCTTCTCTGTCTTCAAACAGCCCTTTCTGGGCTTCCAAATCTCCTTTCGTTTTGGGGGACCCTCTCTAACATTTTGCTTCCTAAATTTCTCCCCAGCATGCCTGCCCTCAGCTTGGAATTCCCTCAACTCCCTGTTTCCTACCACATCTATTTCTGTGTCCATCTTCAGGGCTCTGGACACCTGACGCATATTCTCTACCTAAGAAGCCCTCTAGCTGGCTCGTGGCCCTCTGGCTTTGTGGACCAGCCTGCTCTCCGGCCTCCATCATTCTCCCATCCTCATAGCTGGGACTTGGCATTCTCCTCCTTGCTTCCTTGATCTCTCCTCTGCCATCCAGCTCAGCCCGTTTCATGCCGCCCCAGCTTCAGTCTCGTCTCTTAGGTTGCCGCTTTGCCTGGGTGTCCCCTTGCTTCTGTAATCTCTCTTCCCCGGCAGTACCACGGCTTCTGGAAAGCCTCTTATGATGGAAGTAGCGTTTGTTCCCACAGAAACTCATTTTAAAAGCTGGTGCCACTGTGGTGGCATGGAGACCTGGGGCCCCTTGAAGGTGATGAAGTCATTAAGAGGTATTAACACCTGTCTCGTGGGAGTGGGGTGTTTGCCAGGCAGCTGTTCTAAAGCAAGGTTGTCCTCATCTTCTGCACGTGACACTTGCCCACTGCAGAAGTGCTCACCAGAAGCCAGGGTTGTGCCTTCAAGCTGCCCAGCCCCCAGAATCTGGAACTGGACTAAACTTCATTTATTTGCTGATTTATTTTTATTTTTTGAGACAGGGTCCGAGAACCTGAGCTTGCTTTACCCAGTAGGGCTGCATAAGGGGATGATTTGACCACTGGCGTGGTTACCAGGTGTTTGGAAGGGTCTATACTTGGCTGTGCGGTGTGCTTTGATCTAGCGAGGGGGAGGTCTTTTGCCCTGCCCCTTGGCATTGTTATAAAAAGCCCTTTTGAAGAGGCAGAAGGGGCCGTTGGGTATTGACCTAGGTCCTCCCGAAGCTGTCCTGTGTTTCTGTCTTTCTTCTCTTCATTGTCTAATATTTTCTTATCCCTCGCTCCTCCTCATAGGAACCCTTGAAAAGGTAAGAGCTGGACTGCCACAGATTCCCACAAGTAGATTCACAAGGTTATGAGCTGCTACTGCTGTCAAATTTTAGGACATATCGTCTTCTAGAAAAGAAACCCCCGCAGCAGTCACGCCCTCCAACCTCAGTTCTAGGCACTTTCTGACTCACAGATGTGCTTACTGTGACGGTTTCATACACAGGCAGTATGTGGGTGTCACACACAGCTGTGGGTCAGTTTTCACTTACTTGACTCTGCACTCATACCCGACCTACGTCAGTTTCACGGGTCCTTCGTTCTAGGCCCAAGTCCTTTAACAGACACATCAGGATTATGGTTTTCTCCCACACTGTGGGTTGTTTTTCTTGCTGATATTCGTTGACACATAAAAGTTTGTGATTTTGTTGAATTCTGGTTTGCCTTTTTTCCTTTTATCACTGTCTTTTTTGGTATCCTACCTTTGAACTCACTTTCTTGCCATTTCGCGTATGGTGGGAGGCATTGCTCTCTTCCATTTTTGAACTGGGTCTCACTGATGTTCCCCTGGACACCTACTTGGTGACTGATGTTTTACCTGCTTCATGTAGAACTCAGTTCAAACACCTTGTCCCAGACAGGTGTTCCCTGACCTTCAGTCTAGCATGGTGCTTCTTCCCCTGTGGTCATTTGTCCCTGCACTCAGTCTCAGGGACTCAGCATGATCCTTGTGTTTTCTGTTGAGCTCAGAGATGCTCCGCTCAGTAACAACGGTGTCTGGCTCATTGCCTGGACTTCACACCTAGCACAGTGCCTGGTCTCTGCGGGACTCAGGCTGGAGTTGGTGAAAGCAGGACATTTCTTTTAGTTAACAAGCTGCTTTCCCAGAGGATTTTGATAAAAACTGAGTAGTTCTGCCTCAGGGTGTTGGAAGTTGGAGAGTCAGCAAGAAGGTGTCATCAGGCAACATTACATTTGAGGGGTTTCTTGTCCCCTCGACTAGCAATCCCACTACTTCATGTGACATCTGCTTCCATCTTTGGTTAGCTCTGGCGATTGGACACTTCTTCCTGACTGCAGATGAGACCCGCTTTCCTGCAACTTACACTCATCATGTCCTGCTGCCTGGACAGTCGACTGGACCTGACCCCCGTACCGTGAGAGTCCTCTAAGCATTTGAAAACACATACTACTGCAGTCTTTTCTCTGGGCATCTCTGGGCAGACACTGCCAATTCCTCCAGCTGTTCCTCCTGATCCTGACCCTTCAGTCACCAATGGAAGCCCAGGGATGGTGGGTGGCACAGGCTGCCAAGGGAATCTCAGGCACAGCCACTGCCCAGAGCGGAGGGATCTGATTTCGGTTTTTCCTTCTCCATTAGAGCTAATGAGTCCCAAGCCTCAGGCAGGACTCAAAGGAGTCTCTGAGTCCAGCCTCGCTGTTGTAGACACCATGAAGGCAAAGCTGAACTCTGGGACAAATTCTTCTACAGGTGGTTGTTTTTTTTTTTTTTTTTCTTTTTCACCTAGTCAGTGGTCTTTGAGGGTTTGGTTGGCTTTAACGTAGACCCACGTGGGAGCTCTTAATCACCTCCCCCAACCATTCCCACTTTCCAAGGCTCTGATTAACTGGTGTTCGAGGCCCAGGTGGAGTGGTTTTAAAGGACCCCCCGGTGATTCTGGCCATGGTTGCAGACCTTAGCCTCAGGACCTCAACATTGTACCAGAACTCCACTGCCCCACAGGAATGAACAAGGGCTGCTGTCAGCACAGCATCCAGGAACCAGAGCCGGGGACAGGCTAAGGGGGGACACAAGTGTTTGCCAAGATAGAAATCTCATGTTCCATTATGAAAGCTATACACAGTCAAGCAAAAGGAAATAAATACGGAAATATATAAAGTAGAGAGTGAAACTGTTCCCATCTCTCTCCTTGTATCTCTTCTCCCAAATGTCCACTTGTCAGCTGTCATTTCTTCCTTTTTAATGTGTGTGTACATGAAGAAGGACAAACCCCTGTACACATACACCCCAAATAAATGTGACTCCATGGTGTAGATACCGCTTTGTGATCTTGGTTTTCTTCTTTCTCAGCATGCTCTAAGGAGGCTATCTTACCGTCAGCAGGTATATGAGCCATAATTTATATAACTTTTAAAGTCAGTGAACATTCAGTATTCCTTATTTTTTGCTGCAGAGAACATTTTTTTTTTTGCATACATATACCTGCCCAACCCCCATCTTAGAGGTCCAGTTTCTAAGTCAAAGAATGTGTAAGATTAGGAATAGGGATCACCGGAATGCTTTCCAAAAAGCTTGTCCAGGCCACATCAGGCGCTAGTTTCCTAATGACAGCCACTGTGTCACCAGTGAAGCTTCGCTGAGCACAGCAGAAAGGAAGATGTGAGTGTGTCAGCTGGAGAGGAAGTGGAGAGGTCGCTTCCCTGAAGGCTGTGTATGAAGGAGCAGCTGACCTCTGGCCTTCCCTGGCTGCTGCATTGCCCAGGAAGCGGAACTAAGCTGTGTGTGTTAACCTTTGCCTGGCTCTGTGGGATGACAAAGCCCAGGCATGCTGCAGGATGTGTGTGTTGAGGGCAGTGGGCCAGGGTTGGGCGTTGATTAGGGAGCGTGTGGAGCCAGAAGTCCCCTTCCTAGCTCTGCAGAGTGGTGGCCACGCCCATTGGAACCTAGGCACATGATGAAGGCTTTTGATGTTTCCGGAGCTCTGGCTCCTCAGTGTCACGGTGCATCTAGCAGACATGTCCGACATGATAGCTATAAATGCGACCTGACACAGAATTTCATTTTTATTTATTTATTTGTTTTATTATAAGCTTGCGTAAAACAAGATTTGTGTGTGTGTGTGTGTGTGTGTGTGTGTGTGTGTGTGTGTGTGTGTGTTCATGTGTTTTATAACTAGATCGCATGGATCTCATGTGTGATCTTTGTTGATGATGGTCATGTTATAATGTCCAAAGGTCAGATGAACCAAATAAAGTTTTTTACCTCATATCCATTGTAAAGTGAGCCTTGTCCTCCCAGCTGGGCATAATGTCAGCCACCCTCTCTGGATACCTGGGCATTACCTAGGATGCCCACTGGCCGTTTCTGGGTTCTTCACTGGGCACCTGCTGGCTGAGAGCAGCATCTCTGCCAGGCTACTTTGGCTGAGCAGTGGTCTTGTTGGAAGAAGGAACGTGCCAAGGCCAACCACATACACTCAGGTACAAAAGACTGTCAGGCAGTTTGTACCAAAGCATGGGAAAGGAAGTCACAAAAGCGAGAGTTCACAGTGCCCCGGGCACTGAGTTCTTCACAGTTTCTCCATGCTCTTCACAGCAAGGCAGGGTTTCTCTGTGTAGTCCTGACTGCCCTGGAACTCGCTCTGTAGACCAGGCTGGCCTCAGACTACAGAGATCCACCTGCCTCTGCCTCCCTAGTGCTGGGGTTAAAGACGTGCCACCACGCCCAGCCCATTGCCTTCATTTTGTAGAAAGAGGGACTCAGGGAGAGATTCACTTTTCATGGAGCTGATCCAAGGCGCCGAGGTCCCAATGCTGGGCTCCCTACTCTCCAGTGACATGGGCAGCCTTAGTACTGAAGGATTAATTGGTCGATTGCCTACTCAAGGAAAAATCAACAGGCAGAGCTACAGGTTGAACCGCAGGGTCGATCCTGGCAGCAGAGACCCTGTCTTGTCCCAGGTAATCTGGTGTTATTTAAGGACAAAGTCTGTTTCCCTGAAGGATTCCGAGTGAACATATCACAGAGACACTTGGACATCCATGCTTATTGTAGGTCTGTTCACAGTAGCTAAGTCACAGAACCACCCTAGGGCTCCAACAACAGGGGAATGGGCACAGAACACGTGGTTTATATACACAGTAGGATATTTCCAACCTGAAAGAAGAGCAAAGTTGATGTAGCTTGAAGGAAAATAGATACGGCTGGAGAGGATCCTATTAATAAGCAAATTAAAGCAGCCTCAGAAAGACAAAGAGCCTGGTTTTGCTCCTTTGTGTCTCTAGATTTTGTATACATACATACATATAGAAATTTATATATATACATACATACATGTGTATATGTATGATATGAAAGTAGAGGTGAAACTGGGGTAAGAAAGAGTGAGGTGTGGAGGGGTGAGGAAGGGTAGAGGATATGGGGACACATACCTGATGAGTACTGACTTGAAAATGTCCTTATGAAGCACAATCCCATGGACAAATGAATACACACAATAAAAATTTAAAATAATAGCAACTAAACAATTCAAAAAGAGGGCTGGCGAGATGGCTCAGTAGGAGGAGGCATTGCCACAGGTCTGATGACCCGAGTTCAAGCCTGGGTCCCACGGTGGAAGGGGAGAACCGACTCTCTCCATTATCCTCGGACTTCACACATGCGCCATGGCATGCAAGCTTTGGCATGTGCATACCTGTTCCCAACCCCCTACACCAAACAAATGATTGTTTAAAAAACTATAGTTAACCTGAAAAAGAGGACAGAGCGTCCTCTAGAGGGATTGGCCTGTTTAACCCTAAGCTCTGTCACGCCTGGAACTCCAGCCTCGTCTTTGGGAGCTGGGGTGCTAACACTGCCCTTGGAGGATATTGTAAAGATAGATGACTAACCGGATAACGTCCCCAGCAGTGCCTGGAACTCAGCATTCAGCACACAGGAGTGGCTGTTGTCCTCCAGACAAGACCGAGGTTTGCAGAGTGACTTCTTCAGTGTCTCTTTGGCTCTGGGGCACCTGAAGGAGAGAGCTTTGATGGTGAAGCCTTCCTTCCAGGTTCCTCAGGGGTTGTGGATCCTGGGAGCGCCCTGCTTATTCGTGCCTTTCCCTCCAGGAAACATGGAAACAGAGAACAAGAGAAAAGCCTCTGGCCTCACAGCATCTCAGCAGCTGGCATTGTTTTCCCGGCCCCTGTGCAGTGGAGGCCAGTGTGCCCTTCTCTTTTTCAGTGACATAAAATCATAATATTTACACCTAGAATCGTGCGTGCATGTGTGTGTGTGTGTGTGTGTGTGTGTGTGTGTGTGTGTGTGTGTGTGTGACTTGAAAGTGGAAGTAGTAGAACTGCCTAGGAGGTGAAGGGGGACTAACAGGAGGGTGGGAAGACATGGGGGAGGGAGTGTGCTCAATATACAATAAATACACGTGTAAAAACATTTTTAAGTCAATATATCTTTTTCAGGACTGGAGATGTAGCTCAGGGGTCAAAGTTGTCTAGCATGAGCAAGGCCCTGGGTTCAATTCTCAGCACTGCAAAAGTAATAATGACTGGTGCTTGCACAGATTAAAATTGGAATGATACAGGATGACACATAAATAATGAATGAGTGAATGAATGAATGAATGAAAAGCTCTTTTTTCCCCAGAAATGGGTTCACTTCCCTGCAGTGGTACTTTTGGGCGTAGGAGTAGCAGGAAATGTTTGGTTCTACAGGACTCACTGTGATGCTTCTGTGAAGATGAGGTCAAGGGCATGGACCAGGGCGCTAAGGGCTGGAGAGGGGCTATAAGTTGGTCACTCAGCCTGTGGTCACCCTGTAGGTGTGCGTGTTGGAGTAGCGGTCTCCACCCAAGTCACCTTTAAGTGGTGGCTCTTTCCCAAATCTTCACTGTCACTAGAACAAATAAGAGGAGACCCTGAGGTGCTCAGTGTTTTTAGGCTAAGCTAAAAACTTTAAGGCCAGGGCTGTGACTCACTTGAGAGTGTGCCTGCACAACATGCACGAAGCCCTGAATCGGATCCCCACAGTTACATAAGCTGAGTGTAGTGAAGTGTACTTGTGGTCTTAGCACCCAGGAGGTAGAGGCGAGAGGATCAGAAGTCCAGAGTCATCTTTGGCTCTGGTGAGTTTGAGACCATATGCGTTAGCAGACTCTCTTCCCATCCTTACAGCCCCCCACCACCAAAAAAAAAATTGAGCCAAGTGACCATGACTATTGAACATGATTTTACTGGCAAGGCTTTGGATTGGCAAAGGCCCTTATACTGAGTCAGAAGGATTTGTATTCTGTCCCTTGCCCCTTAAGAGTTTGGGTCTGCCTGATCATGGTATCTCCCCTGCCAGGTAGGCCAGCCTGGTCTACAGAGCAAGATCCAGGATAGGCACCAAAACTACGCAGAGAAACCCTTTCTGGGGGGGGGGGGGGGCGGGGGGGCGGGGGAATCCCACCAAAACAGAAAAAAAAGAGTTTGGGTCTGGGGCTGGAGCACTTTCTCCACTATGCCTCTAGCCACTCCTTGTTGTTACAACCCCCTTGGAATTTCCTTCCTTGGCTGAAGCAGTCATTATCTCCGCACCTAGTGCACTGAAGGCCTGGAGAGGGCAAGACGGCTTGTGCTAATGGGCCGACCAGGGATGGGCTCACCCATGTTAAACAGACGGATGCAACATGTGCCGAGCTCTGGATCATGCTGTACCACCAGTTAGCAAACAAGGGTGGACATAATAGCCTGCTGATGGTGGGCCATAGCTTTGAGCACTCCGAGACGTGGACAGAATCATGGGGCTAACGGGGCCCAGGTCAGGTGGTGGCACTTTCGAGAGCTCCTTTTCCAGAACAATTAGGGGGTGTGAGTAAGGACCTTCAACATCAGGACCATCACTGCCACCTTGAGAGTCACGGAAGACTATATCAGCCCAGGGTTTGGCATAGCCACTTGCCCTGGGAACAGTAGCCCTGAGACCCTCTACCCAAGGGTGGTTTGAATCCAGCTGGCCTGGAGATTTATATGCCACTCTCTTTGCCAACCCTCCGAGTAAGATCTAAGTATATGGGGGCATTTAGAATGGAAAGGCAGGGCTTAATGTTATCTTAGGTGGGCACCAACTTCTTGTTAAAGAACTTGGCATGGGACCTTCCTCAACAGGAGGCTAGTATGATAGCCATGGCCCCAAATGTAGATCCCCTTTTATTGGTTTCTGGATTGTGTTCGTTCTGGCTTCTAGGGCCTTTGTCTTGAATCCAGTTAACCAGAAATGGTAGGTCTCTCTCCATCCACGGACTCCAGATTTGAAGTGATCTCGTGATTGCCCAGGCCCTAGAAATCAGCCCACTCCAGGATCGATGGATGCCTTTGCTGTGTGGCTGCAACCCCAAAGTGAAACTTGTAGTTTGAAGACTAGAGTGTAGATTAGATTGCCCCCCCCCCCCCCGTTGACCCCTTGACTGGGCAACCTTTGGTAGTGAGTACAACTTGCCCAACCATGTGCACTATTCTTAGCCACCTGATCCCAGAGCCATGTGTGAGCAGGTGGGGGAGTGTTGCAGCAGGGTTTCCATCTGACCTGAGGCCAGGCCGGCTGGGCAGGGGGCCAGGGAAAAGAAGGCCTTGCTCAGTAAATTGCAGCCCCAGTGTGCACCACACAAGGGTGCACGGTTCCCTGCACAATTCCTAACTCCTTGCCTCTTGCACTACTTCCTGTGACCAAAGCAGCCATAGACACAAACTAGCATTACTGACTAAACTCAAGCCAGCCCGGGGCCTTTTAGGAATGGTTGGGCCACATCTTTGCAGTCCGTCATTGGGTTCAACCTGTATCCCTTCTAGATGCCCCTCCGTGAGGCTGAGCTTCCTTCTTGGTTCTCTGGAGCAGACCTGCAAGTGATTTGCGTCAAGGTCATGCAAGTTTACCGACCTACGGGCAAGTTCAGAGGAGCTTGGTTCATAGAGGACAGCAGAGCCCACTGGGCAGACAAGGTCAGAAGGCCCAGATATGGTCAGGCCATGCGTATTGAGCAGATAGCAGGACCTTAATGGGCAGCTGAGTGATGAGGTGCTGTACTGGTTGTCCATACGTTGTGTCTCTGCTGGGGGTCCTCCACCTTAGATGTGAGCTGCAGGGAAACATGATAGTCTGGCTAGTCCACAGGAAGCTGGGCATGGTTACTGGTCTCTAAGGAGGTTTCCTAGTTGCCTGCCATCTGCCTGAAGCGATGAGAGACCTTGAAATGGAATCTTTGCATTTTTAAAATCCAGAAGGAAGGGAAACTCCGCACAGGAAACATAAGCCCAAGTGACTGTGTTTGGAAGCAGGGTGTTTAATTGCCAGCCCTTTCTTGAAGTCCAGCTGCTGGGTAATGTTATCTGGCAGCTTCTGAAACCCGAGGGGCCTTATCTGTGCGGGTAAACAGAGCTGGCTTTCTCCAGTGACCTCTGCCCTCTCCCCCTCCGACACCTGTTCTTTCTCCATAGTTTATCTCTAAAGCAGGACCAGCCTGGAGGGTCTTTAAGAAGCTCTGGTGTGGGGATGAAGTGTGCTGGGGTGAGGCTGGAATGCTGTACATCCATCGCTCATCTGGAGTGATAATCTAGGCTGTCTAAGTCTGGGAAGAAAACAGACAGCGAGTATCTTGTCAGGAAGAGAGAATGGGTCTGGAGTCCATCTTCAGATCTCTGGTCTTATCTATAGGAGGATGCAGACTGTTTAGAAGGCTGGGGACTTCTGGCATGTCACTGCGGTTTGGAAAAACCTGGGGGTGCGAGTGTAAGGGGTCTCACAGCCAGTGAAGTGGGTGCTGTGAGTGAGATCCAGCTGGGGCTGGCTCCAGAGTTCCCTCTTCACTTGGCAATCCCCTACTTGACAAGCTACTGCCTCGAGCCCTAGATTCCCCCTCGGCCAAAATAGCGGCCTCAGTATGTGCAGTTCCCTGCACCACCTGTCGGGCCTGCCTGTATCCCCCCGACTGCCGACTGCCGGGCCTGCCTGCATCCCCCAACTGCCAGGCCTCAGTGTATCCTTCTAGCAGCCAGGCCAAGCCTGTGATTTATTCTCCCTGGGAGGTGAAAGGGAAGCCACTAATTACCACACAGGAAGGAGCATGGGTGTTAAGCCCCAGTTAAGTCCTTCCTCAGCTCTACTTCACAAACCCAGGAGAATGGTGGACTTAATGACCTGCAGGCGGGCTCACCCTGGTGTTTCTCACTCTCCTTTGGCAGGCGTGGCCACATCTGCTCCCTGTCTAGGGACCTGCAAGGAGACATTCAGGTGGAAGAGGGGCGGGAGCAGTAGGGTGGTTCTGACCATGGTGAAAACCCAGCTTCTCTTCCACAGTAGCAGGGAGCTGCTATGCTGGGGTTGGCTGGCTTTTGCTGCGTCCCTGAACCCAGGTTCTGTCTCTGGTTGGTCCTGGGCTCTCAGTGTGCCTTTGACTCTTCCTTGTTCCTTTAGAGCCATGGTTCTCCACCTTCCTGATGCTGTGCTGACCCTTTAATCCAGTTCCTCATGTGCTGACCCCCAACCATAAAATTATTTTGTTGCTACTTCATAACTGACATTTTGCTACTGTTACAAGTTGTAATTAAATGTCTGATATGTGACCCCAAAGGGGTTGCCACCCACAGGTCGAGAACTACCACTTTAGGCTTTTCCTTGCGCAAAGGTATCCAGACTTGCCCAGCCCCTTGAATGAAGCTTTAAAAGATGTTTAATTCTTACAGGTTATTCTTTTTAACTACCTACAGACCTAAATTTACATACAGAGTAAGAGTCCTGTGGCTGCTGAATGTTCTCTCCAAGATTAAAATTTAATTACCATTGTAACAATAAGAGGAGAAGGGACCTTTAGATAGGGCACGGCCTTCCGGAATGGATTAATGCCCTTGTCATGGAGCTGGGTTCATGGTCAAAAGGATGAGTCTACCCCTGATGGCATACTTCCTCCAACAAGGATCATACCTCCTTATCTTTCCCAAACAGTTCCACCAACTGAGGACCAAAGCAGTCAAATATATGAGCCTATGGTGGCCATTCTCATCCGGACCACCACACTGACTCCATGACATAGCACGGAAGGGTGAGAAACAGGACTCAGAGACTGTACCTTGACTGAGCCACTGAGCACCAGGCCTCCTCTGCACGTCTGTGTGCAGGTTCTGGTGTCTTCAGCTGGGGAGGTGCACCAGTGTGACCTGAACTTCCTCCTCCAGTTAGCCCAGACCCTGGCTTCTCCCTAGAAGAACCCCACAGACCTATGGTGTCTGAGTCAGTGGCCTGGGAACCTGAATTTCTACAGCTCTGGGGTGATTCTGAGGGACATTTTGTGGGAGCCTTTGTGCCTCTCCAGAGGTCATCTCCCCTGTGTCCCATCTGTGTCTGGAGAGGTCAGCAGAAAGCCCCGTGGGTATGTGTGTGCAGTCTCTAGGCCTCTGGCTGGGGTATAGAACAAACCACATTGTGTGGACAAGGAGCTTTCTCTCCTTTCCCAGAGCTCTCCTGAACCAGGTAGCCTTCCATGGTGGCCTGAAGCTACAGCCCTGTGTAGCTTACTAGGAGACAGCCTGGCCCTGGTGTGCTTGCCCTGTGAGGCACCCAAGGAGAAGCTTCCATGTGCTCCACTCCACATCTTCTTTGAAGTTGCTCCCTGTGAAGGCAGACCCACCGGCTTTCTTGGTCAATGTAATAACCCTTCCTGTGTATGTATTTTGTGAAGGGTAGTGAACCTTGTCGGGGGAGCTGAGTTGAGCCACATATCTCTGAAATGTTTATAGTCTCCTGAAGCGTTCGGAGTGAGTGCTGGTCCGCAGTGGAGTAACTTGGTTTTGCCTGTGGTGTCGATACCCGAGTCTCCTGAGAGCAGGTCCGCCCAGGTGGAGTTTCAAAGTATGAGGCTCATGGACCTGCGATTTGGGATGAGCCCTCATAAAATCCCATTCACTCTGAAGTTTGAGGACCAGTGGAAATCAGCTATTTAAAAAAAAATGTAATCACCTCAATTTTATGTTTATTATCTACAATACATATTAACAAAAATGACATTTAAGCCATTTGTTTTAACCCTATACAAAGAGAATCTTCATTATCGTTTTAGTGAATGCTTCTTCCGGTCTATGGAGTGTGTGTGTGTGTGTGTGTACATACATTGTAGCTAACGTCCACGTGGTACCTGACAGTGAACCAGGCTCTGGTGACAGATGAGAAAAAGAGTGGTCTTGGCTGTGGTACTCACGCCTGACCCGCCTTAGAGCCCAGTCTCGCTCGCTCGCTCGCTCGCCTGTTCACCTGCTCTTCCTTCTCCTCCCACAGGTGTATATTATCAACGTGACCTGGTCCGACTCCACCTCCCAGACTATCTACCGGAGGTACAGCAAGTTCTTTGACCTGCAGGTGAGTTCGCCAGAGCCAGATGGTGGCCTGAGCCTCTGATGGGCTCCTGTCTTTCGTGTCCACATTCCACGGGAGAGCCCTGAAAAGAGCGAAGGGCCAGAACCCAGCCTGGCATGGGGGACGACGATGACGGACGGACGAGGGGATCCCTACAGAGCAGCCAGGCTTGTTGCTGTCTTAACACTCGAGGCTTTGTTATTTTCTACCATGTCCCCCACAGTCATGGTTTATCATTCTCCCTCAGCCTTGGGGGTGGGAACTATAGGGAGGCAAGAAGGCAGTTGTGGGTCCTCTGTGCCTGAGCAGACTTCTCTGTAAACATTCATGTTTACAGTTACTTATCTGTAAACATCCAGGGTGAGACACAAGCCACTGATCATTGCTAGTAAAGGAAAGCAAACACATAGAGAAGACCAAAACAGAATAAGCAGTTTTTAGAACTACATGCTGGCCATGCCACTGGGTCTGCCTGCCGTCTCCCCAGACAAGGCGCTTGTTACCTAGTTAGTACATGGAGATGGTAAGTGTGTGTCTCTGATTCATATAGGCGTGTTCCTTCAGCAAGGTAGTAGTGCATAGCCACATATTACAGTTACACCCCTTTGATGCTGGCTGATTCATTTTAGGGTCTTTTTGGCGACAAGTGACTGTTTTATGCTCACACTGTTTAGACAAGAATGTACGAGAAGCTCATGCAGTTGACCAGATAGGGAGAAGAGCTCTGGAGCACTGGGGCTTCCGCAAAGCCCAGACCATGGTCAGCTCTCCCTGTCTGGTCTCTGCTTCTCCCCAGTACTGTCCTTGGCCCCTGTACTCACACATGGAGGAACTTAGCTGTCAGTAGCTCTTGAATTTCATGTCATACCAACACCGTAGACACAGACTGTCTCCCTGTTCCAAATTGATAAATCCTAAGGAAGACTTTGACTGGTCTGAACTAATCAGAATGCCCACAGGTAGAGGGTCTTGGAGTGTAGACGTGAGCTCTAGCAGGGTAGGGGTTGGGGTGTCACTCTTGTATATCACTGTGAGTGGGCAGCATCCTTCCTCTGTCTAGAAGGGAAAGCTGAGATACTCGAGATCCTTCCTTAGGACGCGAGTGTGATTTAGACCCACAAAACCACCAAGAAGAGAAATTTGTTTCTAAGCCTCGCAGCCAGTGGCCAGTCCTTCTCTTTACCCCTTAGCATTGGCCATTTGGAGAGGCAGCTGCAGGCCTGTGTTTGTGCATTAATACCTGCTTTTATCTCACGGTCGTTATCACTCCATTTATGAGACAAGCCTCTTAAAAACCCAGTTTTCCAGATTCTGGTCCCTGTGGCTGAACAGTATGGGACTGACTGTGTCTCTGCATGTGAGCATGGAAGCACTCATGACTCCTGCCTTCTGCCTCCCCTCCCAGTCCTGCTCACCCTCCTTTGGTCTGTCCAGGATAAACTGGTGGGATTTGCCCACACCCCATCAATGGGTACAGTGTGTGGGGACAGGAAATGATAATGCAGTTGGGCAGAGTGTAGACCCTGAAAGGGCTCATTGATGAGTTGGAAGGAGTCTAGAAGCCTGGGGAAACTTCCAAATCAGAATTTCTATTCTGGTCCCATCCCCTCCCAAGTTATAGAATCTCACAAGAAAGGAATGCTGCCCCCACCGCCCACCCCCACCCCTGCCTGTGGACTCACTTCCTCCTATCACAGTTAGAAGGGACACAAGCATGGAGCAGCTCTGTGATGTGCTGGTCCTGGTCCTGGAAAGACTATGCTTGTGGCCAGGCTTGTCTGTGTGTGTCATCCTCTAGTCCTGTGGGTGCAGGTTCCACGTCCACACATTCAGTTAGTTTCAGATCAACCATATTTACTTATTTGTGGTGGGGCATGTGCATGCCGCATGTAGAGGGTAGAGGACACCTTGACGGAGTTAGTTTTCTCTGTCCACTCTGTGGGTCCCGGGAATTGAACTTAAGTCCTCAGGCTTGGCAGCAAGCCTCTTCACCTGCTGGGCCATCTTTCTGGCCCCAAAGATACTTTTAAGCCAGGCCTGGTAGCACATGTCTATAATCTCAGCACTTGGGAGGTAGAGGCAGGAGGATAAGGAATTTAAGGTCATCCTCAGCTACATAGTTAGAGGGCAGCCTGGGCTACTTGAGACTGTGTCTTTAAAATAGAAGAAGGAAAACACTAATTTTTCACTTCCACCTTGAACATGTACAGGTTCTTTTCTTCGTCATTTTTCCCTGAACAGTACAGTGTAGCAGTTCTTGGCATAGGATGAATTCCAGGGGCATTCCTTTTCATCTCTGTGGCATGAATTCATTTCCTCGTGGTCATGACTTTCTTACTTATTGGGGTTGCTGGCCTAACAAGATGACTTCGCAGGCAGAGGGGCCCTCCACTATGCTCAATTGTGGTGATATTGTGTTCCCCAAAATATTGTGTACCCTAATAAACTTATCTGGGGTCAGAGAACAGAACAGCCACTAGATATAGAGACCAGAAAATGGTGGCACACATGCCTTTAATCCTATCACTTGGGAGGCAGAGATCCATGTGGATCTCTGTGAGTTTAAAGCCACACTGGAAACAGCCAGGCATGGTGACTTACACCTTTAATCCCAGGAAGTGAGCCTTTAATCCCAGGAAGTGATGGCAGAAAGCAGAAAGGTATATAAGGTGTGAGGACCAGGAACTAGGGCTGGTTAAGCTTTTAGGCTTTTGAGCAACATTTCAGCTGAGATCCAGAGGCTTCCAGTCTGAGGAAACAGGATCAGCTGAGGAATTGGCAAGGTGAGGTAGCTGTGGCTTGTTCTGTCTCTCTGATCTTTTAGCGTTCACCCCAATACCCAGCTCCAGTTTGTTTTTATTAATAAGACCATTTAAGATTCATGCTACACTCGATGTCTCAATTGTATCTCCAGCAACCGTCAACTGAGCATGCCCATTGGGACAGCTGTCCCAAAGCCTCTCTGAAAGCCAGGTTAGACTCCAGAGAGAGTGTCAAGATCATTTTTAGATGTCAAGGTGGAAACAGGGGAAAGGAAAGGGCTTTTTCACCTGAGAGTAGCTTACTACTCAGCCCTCTGCAAGCAGGAGAGGGACCCACAGGGAGCTGGTCAGGGTACGGTCTCATGGCCACGTTTGTTTGGCTATAAAGGGTCTGCTTGAAGATGCAGTCAAGTTAAGCAGGAGGCAGACAAGGGGCCACAAATGCCCCATTAAAGTCATCTTTTCATTTGATGTCTCGCCCTTATGACCCAGCTCCACCAAAGAAGGACAGGAAGGCTCCCAGGTCCTGGCTCCGTTAGGGGCTGTTTCACAACCTGGGCTGCCAGGCCCTGGGCTGCTGAAATTTCTCTGCAAACATTGGCTCATGTGCTGTTGGCCGCTGAGAGGGACCCCTGGCAGTGAGTGCCACTGGGTCAATATTTGGTCAGAACCAGGAAGAGCCCTTGAGCTTCCCCGCCCTCTTGGGCCTACTTATTTGCTCTAAGGGCTAAAACTGTTTCGAAGAGCTTCTCTCTCTTCCTTATTCACCTGTCTTGCACTTCCCACCTGCGTACCCAGCACAGGGCCGCACTCAGTTTCCAGGTCTTGAGTAGCCTGGTTAAGCATGGGTGAACAAAGTATACAGTCCCCAAATCATTAATATTCAGCTTTGGAATGATGTGCGGTGGCTGTTATGATATTGTTTATGGAGATTCATGGATCATTGCATTTTTAGAATTAGAGTTCTCTGTTCTCTCTCTCTCTCTCTCTCTCTCTCTCTCTCTCTCTCTCTCTCTCTCTCTCTCTCTGTGTGTGTGTGTGTGTGTGTGTGTGTTGTGCATATAAATGTGTGTGTATACATGTGTATGTGGTGTGTGATGTGTGGTGTGTGTGATATATGGTGTGTGTGCTGTGTGTACAGTATGTACGGTGTGTGTATGGTGTGTGTGTGGTATGTATGATGTGTGTGGTGTGTGTATGGTGTATGTGGTGTGTGTGATGTATGTGGTGTGTATGGTGTGTGTGATGTGTGGTGTGTGTGTAGGTCAGAGAACAACATGTGGAAGTCAGTTCTCTCCTTCTCTCCCATGGATTTCAGGCTCTAACTCAGGTTGTTAGGCTTGGCCTGGTGTCTGCTGAGACATCTCATCCCCTGATATATAACTACTTTTAAAAGATCTAGAAGGCTGGGCGGCGGTGGTGGCGCACGCCTTTAATCTTAGCACTCAGGAGACAGAGCCAGGCGGGTCTCTGTGAGTTCAAGGCCAGCCTTGTCTACAGAGCGAGATCCAGGACAGGCACCAAAACTACACAGAGAAACCCTGTCTCGAAAAAAACCAAAAGGGGGGGGGAGATCTAGAAGGATGTACTCCAGGTTGGCAACCATTGTCTCTGGATGGGTTTTAGGGCCATCAATGGAAGAGAGGCTTAGTCAAAGGGAACCTACGCTTATCTGTGAAAAACAGAATAGTAATGAAAGAGAAATCTGGGGAGAGGTGGGAAATCAAAAATCAAAAATGTCTCTTGTAGTCGTTACAATAATGTAAAACAACGGATTTGAAGAAATTGTATCAAGAATGCATCTAGTAAGAGAAAGAAAATGAAAATAATAATTTAAGTTACATTACCTCATTTTTCCTGGATCATCATTCTAGATCATTCCTGTGGAATGTAACTACTTAGATCTCATTATAACTAACCCCAGGGACCTATCCAAATTATCTTGTCAAACTGGAATCTTGTATTCAGGTATTACTTAAAAACCCACGAGCCGAGCATTGGAACGGGAAGCCTGTTGGCAGCGTGCTCTGGTCCTGATGAAGTGGTAGTGAGTCGGGTAGGGCCCGGTGGTTAGGATGAGCAGCATCCAGGACTGAGATGGCTCGATTCCAAAAACCAAACTCCAGCAAGCCTTACTGTATCCTCTCTGGGCCCCTATTTTCTTCTCTTAAAATGAAGTCATTACGAAGACCTGCCTCCTAGGATAATAGAAAGAATGAGATGATAGATTCCATATAAAGAAAGTCCTTGGAAGAGCGAGAGGAAGGGACTTAGAGAGGAAGGCAGAAGCATCTCAAGTTCAGCCCTCCAAAACTTAACTCTTGGAGGAAATAGCGGGGATCCCCACCCCATCTGGGAGCGTGGGCTTCTTCCTGTGCTCTTAAGATGGTTTTCACTTTTGCCAGCCAATGTGGTCTATCTTACGCTGGAGAGGCAGGTGGCGGTGTAGAGGATTCCCTGGAGGAATACTCTCATCTCCAAAGTTTAATTACAAACCCACTTCCTCCCAGCCAGGCTGTTAGGAAAACACTGTTATTGTTATTGTTTTAAAGTAGTTATAGGTCCACAGCTTTTCCTCACCCTGGGAGAGAGGCATCTTGATCATGACGGAGTATGGAAGGACTTCGGGCCTCCAGAAGACTTCATTGGTTCCTGGCAGTTCCCTTCTACTGGGGCTGGCTCCAGTTTCCTGTGCCTCTGGGGCCCTAAGTGAACTCTAGCCCTATCTCTTTCCACTAGCAGGTCCTGCCTGAGGGTGAGTGTGTGGGGCAGATGGCTGTGGAGGGATGGGACGAGAGGCCCTGGGTGAAATGGTCCCTGGAGGTCAGCTCAGGATGGAAAGCTTGCCCCTGAGTTTTCACCTTTGAGTTACTTGGGGTCTGCTGGAGGTCTTGAAAAAGCTGAGTGCTCCACCCCCACCCCCACCCCAGGCATGTGAAGTTTGAGGCTCCCTGTGCATGTAGGAACACCCTTATACAGGTATTGCACGAATCCTAAATGGTCTTTTAATAAAAACCAGATATTGGGGTAAATACTGAAAGATCAGAGAGACAAAGGAACAAGCCACAGCCGCCTCTCACCTCACCAACTCTACGAATCCTCTGAATGCTTCTGAGTCCTCAGCCGAAAGGCTCTAGTTCCTGTCTCCTCACGCCTTATATGCCTTTCTCCGCCCAGCCGTTTTACTTCCTATCACAGCCTTCCTAGTGCTGGGATTAATGGCGTGTGTGTTTCCCACATACTGGGGTTAAAGGTGTGTGCCACCGCTGCCTGGCTCTGTTTCTCTCCTAGACTGGATCAATCTCATGTAGCCCAGTGTGGCCTTGAACTCACAGAGATCCAGATGGGATCTCTGCTCCCCAAGTGTGTGCCACCTCTGCCTGACCTCTGTGTTTAACTCTGTGACTAGCTCTGTCCTCTGATCTTCAGGCAAGTTTGAGTAGAGTACAACAAAATATCACCGCACACAGGTAGGGCTTCTCAGGTCCAGAGGGGCCCAGAACCTGACTTAGAACACATGGAAAGGGTGTGGCAGGAGAGGACAGTGTCGGAACCGGTTCTTACACATCCGTGAGAAAGGGAAATAAGACCTAGAGGTTGGCGGAGGCTTGAGAACCATGTTCAGGGTGCTGCTCTCAGGAGAACTTTCTGGCTAGGCCAAGTCTCTGGGTGCAAAGAGCCTCTTGGAGCCTGTGAGGCAGCCCAGAGCTCTGCAGCTGTCCCTGCACCTAGGCGTCGCCATAGAAACCAATGAGCTTCTCTTTGGGGGGCTGTGCACACTGGATCCAGGCACCCACCTCTTAGGTGCAGGGAGTTCAGCCGTATCCTGTTCCTAGCAGATGTCAGGTCCAATCGGATCAGCCCCTCCAGTGCGCCCTGGGAAATCCGAAGCCATTTCTGCCCTTTGTTACTCCCTTGGCTCTTCCTTGGGGTCAGGCTGGAATCACTAACTCACATTCAGGAAGTTCTTTCTTAGACAGGAAAATCATAACAGAAATTACAGTGTCTGTCGTCTCCAGTATCGGCATAGACTGCGCATTGGTTTTAAACTTCTAGGGGAAGTCTTGTGAGTGAGGACACTTAGGAGTGAGGAGGGGTGATGCCTGTACCCCAAGTCCTTCAGGGCTGCTGAGAATGTATCTCAGCTGGAGAAATTATCTACATGTGAATATCACAATAGGAAAGGCACATGCTTTTCATAAAACTGGTATTAACCATGTTCACTAAGGAATGGGTAGAATTGTATTTTGCAGTTAGAGACCTTTAGAGATAAGGAAAGGGTGATAAGTAGCTGGCACTCAGGTTACCTTGTCTTAACATGCCCACAACAGGCTCACACATTCTCCCCTACCAAGTCTGTGACAGACGTTGTTAATTGATCATGAGCCATATGCATCTCAGAATCTCTAAAAGAACAAAACCAGGTATCTTCAGGATGTCACTCCCTATCACTTAGCAAAGGACCTTTGAGGTGAAACTGATTGGCCACCTTCTGATCTCTCTCCTTACCCTTATTTGATAAATGAGGGAAGTAGACCCCATGTGCAACTTTGGACTTGGACCAAGGGGCCTGGGCAGGTGGCTCAGTGGTTAAAGAGCTTGCTTTCCAAGCATAGGGGCCAGTGTTCCGATACCTGGAAACCTGCGTAAATGCCAGAGTGTAGCTGCTCTCCTGTAATTCCAGCCTTGGAGAGCCGAGAAGGGAACCCCAGAGCAAGCTGGCTAGCGAGACTAGCCGTATCACCAAGCTCTGAGTTTGAGAGACCCTGCCTCACTGAATAAATTGGCAAAGCTCTTAGGATGAATCCCAGCATCACCCTGGAGTGCCCACCTGTGCATTCACCCACACATGTTTGTGCCTACACACGTGACGTATGCACACACACGGAAAATGGAAATAAAAAAAAAAAGGAAAACAAACAAAACCTCCCCCAAATCATGGCACCAACAAGCCAATAAGACTTGTGGCGCCCCAGCTTCTAGTTCGTTCCAGTTGGGATATTTCTAATTTTGGTGAGGAGGGCAGGAACCTCTGCTGTCCCACCATCGCTGCTGAGAAGGCTGCTGGCGGAGGGGAGGGAGCCCACTCCTCCGACTGTGCCGAGAGCAGAACTCTTGGTAGCTTCTAGAAAGGTCTTTCGAAGCCGTCTCTCTTGGGTTCCACTGCGGCCTGGCACTCAGCCCGCGTCACCTCCCTCTTGCTGAATAACAAACCCAGCTCCACCAAGGACCTGACTGTCTGAGTCAGCGCACACCACCTGTGCCTGCTTGGAGCTGAACACCTGGTGTTCCTGGTGTAAGGTGTCACGCTGGGGTGTGTTGGGGTGTTATGTCAGGGAGGCCTTGGAATGCAGTTGCCGCCCTGTGCACCGCCCTCCTTGGCCTAGAAAATTCAGCTTGTCTTCACTAAGCCCCATCCACCCCTCTTTGGAGGAAAGTTGGTAAAGAGGTACACAAGCAGACAGTGCACCCCTCCAAGCTGGAGGATGAAGGGAAGGAAGCTCTTTGGTGGTGGCCAGGTGAGTGACTCTGTGTGTGTGTGTGTGTGTGTGTGTGTGTGTGTGTGTGTGTGTACATGAATTTTTAAGTTTCATCTGTGATCAGTTTACTCCTTCGTGCCAGAGGGAATTCATATTTCTCCTGGTACCTCCTGAGGAGTGCCAGTTAAATGCCTGGCACTCTGTGTGACACTGAGGACTCCAGGGGAAGAGGCGAGCTGACGGCCCTGGTTACGTGGGAGCCATCAGCCAGTGGCAAGGGACAAGAATGGTAAGAGTGTTGTCCTGGTGAGGATCCTCAGTGCAGACCACACACATGGGCCTGCGTGCTGGGGTAGCCCATCCGTACAGGCTGCTCCCTGTTGGAGGCCCAGAGGTCTTGACATTCTGTGCTTCCCAGCTCCAGATGAGGGCAACAGTTGGCTTCTGACTGTCATGGAGCTAGGCCTATGGGACAGCTAAGATAAGGGACAGCAGCTTGAGTTGTGGGCCTTTCTAGGGGAAGAAGAGTTGGTTTGTCTTCCTGGGAGATGTGAACTACATCATCTCCGCTCCTCATCAGCCAGCCATCAGGGGCCGGGCTTCAGTGGCCAGGTTATTTTAGGTTCTGCAATCCCTGGATCCGAGGGATGCTTGTTCAAGTGAGACTGTGATAGGAGTTACCGAAGACCTGAGCTGTTTCTGTTATAGCCTGCGTTTAGCTGGGGCCAGGGAAAGGGATTTCAGCTCCCCAGAGACCCCCTACTGTTGATGACATCTGGCCGTCCAAGGGCTTATGCAGTTCCTGATGCCGCATCCCTGATGTCCAGAGTTGGAAGGACAGCAGCCCAGACAGTGTGAGACAGATTTCCTTGGGTTTGGTCCTCTGCCCCACGCCTTGCTGTGGATTGACTCTGGGCCATTACCTAACCCCTAGAACTCCCCACAGTTGGATCTGCATTGGTTGTCTTTGCAAAACCTGACTCTGTGGCTATGAAATGTTTTAAGGGACAACACACGGGAGACCTTCCCCACCAAGCCTGGAGCAGCCAGTGAGCATTGCTATTACGGGACTGTGGATGTGGGTTCTCTGGGCAATGAAGGAGCTCCAGGTTTCTGCAAGTGCCTGCCCAGCTGGACTCGGGGGACAGTTTCCAGCTCCAAAAGGGTCTTGGGCATCTCTGGAGCTTCGATGAGCAAGTGTTCCTGGGTTGGCCGGGGACAGCTTTCAAAGCCGCCAGAGCTTGGCTCTGTCTGCTAATTAGGGAGCCTTCATCTGCTGCCTGGCAGAACAGAGTGGCCAGTTCAGCCTTGCTGGAATGCTGGAGGATGGGGAAGTGGCTAGGCACTGGTAAGGGGGGTCCAGAGGCTAAATGGATGACATTCAGATATACAAAATAAAAGTGAAAAAAGCAAAACTCAAACAGGAAGCATGCGGCTGGTGTCTGGGCTGGCGGGGAGATGCTTGCAGAGGTGGCTCTGTGTGTGACAAGCTGGCCATTCTTCCCACTGTGTCTCCCAAGGGCACCTCTGTGAAGGCCAGCCTGTCTCCCTCCCCAGTGAGACAGGCTTCTTTTGTCTTGGGTTTCCTAGAGCCTCGCTGCTCAACTTGGAGCCATAGGAAGAGGACTCCCCAGTGGGGGGGCGGAGGGAACCCCTGTGTGTGTTCAGTAGACGCTGGCTCTGCCCACTCCTTTCTCCATCAGGCTCTTCAGCGGAGGTTCAAACAAAGCAGAAGGTCTGGACCAGAGGGCCACAGTTCTAATAAACTCGTGTAAGAGGGTTCACATCTGTAGAGTCCATCTATCATCAGTTTTTAGTGCATGCTGGGAAAGGACTGACGCCTTTAGCGGCCCTTCTTTCTCTCCCAGGGGAGAGTAACTACTTACTGCCATCTCTGGGCCATGCTCTGTCTGAGCCCCTGTGCAGATAGCGAGCTAACAGTGGACTTTCCTACTTCTCCCTCTTCTGGCCTGATAGGGTCACCTGCCTCTACCTACCTGTTCCATTGACTAATACCTCCCTTCCTAGCCGGACCGCTAGGGCCGTGCTTGTCCTGTTGCTGATTTAGAAAAATAAAAATAAAACCAACAGTAGGCGTTTGCCCAGTAAGCAGAGGGCTCTTGTAGGGTCAAGCTGGGCCTCGAATACCTGTGACTGTCGTCAGGTAAGGTAGCTTCAGGGACAGGTTTTCTGGGTTTTACTTCTCTCACCGAGGCAGCGTTCTCTAGTCCTGGGGAGGAGTGAGCACCTGAGGGTGTTTGGGGAGGACTAGCTGGGCGAATCATTGTGTCTGGGTCAGGCCGAGGAGTGGAGACTGGGCTGTAGACTGACCTGGAGGCGAATGGCCTGTTCAGGTGGATGCTCTGTAGGTGACCCTTCTAAGTGTCTTAAGTCGTAAGAGATATTTGTGCATCTGCCATCCCGTGTTCCAAACCCCGGCTGTTCTCTGAACCTTTGCCCACATCTGCCCTCTCCACCCCTTCCCCGTCTCACCCCTTCTCCTCTTTCTCTGAGTCCCTGCACCATCTTCCACCCAGACTGCCTTTGCATCTGGGTTCCACAGCCTTCTTCCCAGGGCTCCCCAGCGTTCTAGACACATCCCTGGACTACAGGCACCTTCTCTTTGTTATTTTTAACTTAGCTCTGTATGGTGAGACCCTGGTGCAGAACCGTTTTCAGTCCTGTCGAGTATGCCAGGCAGCAGTGGACCTGTGCCTAGAGCTAACACGTGTGACGTTTTGCTGTGTTGCTTTAGTTCTTTTTGGGGGCGTGGAGAGAAGTCTAGGGGAAGAGCTGAGGACCCCAGACCTGAGAAGAGGCTGCACAGAGGTGAAGAGGGAGGGCTGGTGGCGCGTGTTGAGAGGTGTGGGTGCCCCTCCCACCTCCATCCCCCCTGTTGTGGCCACCAGGGTCTGGAGTCCACACAGGCTGATGGCAGGTGCCAGAGACCTCACTGCAGCCACCACAGTCTCCCCTGTACTTCTGCCTCCTCCACATCTTACCCTAGGTGGACAGCCATGCCTACCACTGGGTCAACCACAGGGCAGGGCAGCTACCTGGAGGGGTGACCTCTAGCTAGCCTGCAAGGTGGGCTGGAGGGCACCCAGATAGATATTCAAGGGCATGTTCCCTGTGGCATTTCCTGGTTCCCTGACAGACACACTTTTCCCTCCAGGAAAGCCTCTGAACAGAACCCAGCTGGGGAGGCAGGCGGGCATGACTCTCTGCGTGGGCTGCTTTACAAGGCTTCCCTGGGCAACTCCACCCAACTTTTATTTTCTCTCTGGGATTTCTCTTTTCCCATCTGGGTTCCACTTCCCCCCTCCTTTCCCCAATTGGAGAGATAGCAAGAAGCCCTTGCCTGAAGGAGATTCCTGGGGGCGATGGCAGAAGATTCCTGTGGGCCCCGAGATCAGCCTTAGAAACCTGGGAGGAAGTCATCCAAGCCAGAGTCAGCACACCTTTGAAGCCAGCAGGCCAGCTGTTAGGAGCCCCTGAGGTATGACAAGAGATTCAAGTCCAGCTGGGACCACACAAACCTGGCTGGACATCCTGGGTCCGACACAGAGAGCTGGCTCTTCCCCTCAGAACAGCAGTGTGGCTCTGACTACTCTGCTCGCACCCGGGCAGCTGAGGGACCTCCTCAGGCTCCCTCTCCCCCTAGTGCCTCACTCCAGGCTTTCTGCCAGTCATGGCTCTGCTTTTCAGACAGAAGTCATGCCATACCAGGGCCCTGTGCAGAAGCATCCTGGAAGACCTGCTGTCTTTCCAGAATGAACTCTAAACTCCTGCTCCTGACCCCAGTGACCAGTTCTTGTGCCCTTTCAGACTGATCCTGCTTCCCTTACTGTTTCTTACACACACACACACACACACACACACACACACACACACACACACACACACACACACACAGAGCTACCTCAGAGCCTTCCCCCTGCCCCTGCTTTCTCTCTCCTCCGGAACTCCCTTCCTCACATCTTTCAGAGTGGATCCCTGAGCACTCAAGTCACGTAACCTGTTGGCAAGACCTTCTTTGACCTTGTCTCAACTGTCATCTTATCGGCCATTTGTTTACTGTCCCCTTCCCCACAAACACTGAACTTTGGGAGAAGAAACAGCTTGATAGCTGTTGTTTTCCCAGTCACTGGAACAGTGTTTGCTTCCCAGGCCAGCGTTGATGATCAGTCATTGTGAATGAGTTCTAGAGAGAGCCAGGTGTGGGAAATGGTGACCGGGGGGGGGGGGGGGGGGGAGGGGGGGGGCCGCGGGGGGGGGCTGCACCCTCCTCCACTTCAAAGGCAGGTGTGTTTCCTCCTTTGGGCAGTTCTTGTCTTTGCCTACAGACTGGTCTGCTGCTGAGCTTCACTTGTTAAGATCTGATGGAATCCTTGGGGACAGAGAGCATCATCAGGGTCTTGAGTTCTCAGCTGTGCCCCTGTTCAAATACGGGGTTGGGTGTGGCCAGTGTGCAGGGAGCTCTTAGCTGGTGTCTGTGCTGCTGGTCTCGGGATCGCACCTTTGAAGTGCAGCAGTGACGGTCTGGGTCACTGAAGGACCAATCAGAAGCCCCTCTTCTCCGCTCTCTTTGTTTCTTCTTTCTGTTCAAGTGTGGTCTTGGGCAGAGCTGTTGGGTCTTAACCCCTGTGACCAGGAAGGAATTGGACCTGGTGAGTTTGGACTCTTGGAGAGGAACGTGTTTGGGCACCTCTAGAAGCTGCCTAGGGTGATGTGGCCTGCCCTGGAGAAATGGCAAGCTTGAAATGTCACACATACAGGAGTGTTGGTGCCCGGCTGGGGCGGGGGTGGCTCCTCCCTGCACTGCAGCCTTGTGTCTCCCTGTGCTTCCTACAGACTTGTAGGACCAGGCTCTCCAGCTGTGGCCTGTTCACTTTTGGAGGCAGGGCTGCCAGGAGCGAGGGGAAGGAAGGCTTGCCTCTGCAGAAGTCCCTGTGCGGGGACGGTGCTGCCTGAGTTGTGTGGATCCAGATCATTCATAGGAGGACTACGATTCGTAGCCTTCCCTCTTTCAAACTGGCTCAGGAAACCTTGACTAAACCTCTTTGTGTTAGGGTACTCCAGCTGCTGTCTAACAAACTCTCAGTGGCTTAACATAAGAAACACGCATTTTCTGTTCATGTCCCAGACCAAAATAAGTCAGTGGCAGGTAGCAGGTGGCAGGTTCGGCTCCAGGCAGCCACTCGGGAGCTCGGACTCGCCCATCTGCAGACCCCGTCTCCCACAGGTTTGTATCTAGCTGGAAGTTACTGAGGAGACTGGAGGATTGCCGGCAGAGTTTTTAGGTTGTGCCTGTGGGGGTGAGGGTGGGTCTCGCTCCTGCTCACGTTCCACCAATCAGGATCCAGTCACATGACTGTACTACCAGCAAGGGAGGACAGGAACTGTGGGGTAGATGTGTCCCGTTGTGTTTTGGCCACTGTGGTTGGCAGTGGGACTTTCAATGCCCAGACTCACTTCTAGACATTTACAGACATTGACAGGTCACGTGAACAGGTCATGTGAACAGATCATCTGACAAAAGTCATGTCCTAGAAGCATGACCAACCTGCAGAAGCCGCCTGCAGAGGACAATGTGCTGTACTGGTGAGGACCACAGATAGCTGTGCAGTGTGGGGGGATACATGTGAGGCCGCAGGACACAAGACTCCACAGCCAGTGGCGGAGGTATCCAGCATGCTGGTCCCGTGTGGATGGCAGAGGCTCAGTAGAGGGTATGAAGCCCAAGGCAGCAGCATGCAGAGCTGGTGTTTACTTGGCACCATGATTACTGGAACATTAGTGACATTCATGTGGTTGTGAAATTTGTAGTGGGACAAAGGGGAGCATTGGGGAGGTGACCTCCCCAAGTTACTGGTTCAGACAGTAACCCTGGCCAGAACTGAAATGGCCTGCGTGTCCTTTGCTGGACTCCCTTGTCTGTGCAGACAATAATAGTAGCTTTGTGAAGTGCCTGAACCCTATCCCACAACCCCAGTGCATTTGCTGCCTAGAAAGGCTTGGCTGGGTCTGACCCACAGTCCGCAGTCATTTCGAGGGGAAGGCTGGTGAAAGCTGGCCATTTGTGGGGAAAGAGCTTTAAGGCCTGGAGAAACCTCAACCTATTTAGAACAGAGCGACTGGACGGTGGTGGCGCACGCCTTTAATCCCAGCACTCGGGAGGCAGAGCCAGGCCGGATCTGTGTGAGTTCGAGGCCAGCCTGGGCTACCAAGTGAGTTCCAGGACAGGCGCAAAGCTACACAGAGAAACCCTGTCTCGAAAAAAAACAAAAACAAAAACAAAAACAAAAAAACCAGAGCGAACAGCTGGGTAGTGGTGCACAGCTTTAATCCCAGCACTAGGGGGAGGGGGAGACAGAGGCAGGCGGATCTGTGTGAGTTCAAGGCCAGCCTGGTCTGCATAGTGAGTTCCAGGACAGCTAGGGCTACATAGTGAGACCTTGTCTCAAAACACTCAAAACACACACACACACACACACACACACACACACACACACACACACACACATTGGGTGGGGGAGTGGTGGTGGAGAAAATAGAACCGAGTAAGCGATAGGGGAAGAAGCCGCTTGAGTAGAGGAAGAAGGAAGGCCTTAGCTTGTCGTTCAGACACGAACTGCTTGGCCTCCCTTTCCAGCAGGAGGCCACGTCAGAGACTGGACCAGAATCTCATTGCCCTGGACAGCAGTTTGGCCCCAAAGGTCTGCCTAGGCCTCATCTCGGCTATCTGCCCCAAACTTTGGGCAGAATTTGATCCCAGGGTAATCAGGGTAGTTTGGGAACCACAATCTTAGCCATATGGAAGGTAAGAATCAAAAACTGAGGCTGAGGGAAAAGGCTCCATTCTGTTCTCCACACCTCACATCTTCAGGGCTCCCCCACCCCCACCCCAGATGTTCTGGAAGGTTTGTGTGGGAGAGGGAAGTGTTGGCAACTTTGGGGTTAGTTTAGAAGTCTTAGGAGGGGTCTCCGGCAAGGTTAAGGAGGAAGCTGGGTGATGGTAGCCAGGCTTGACCCTGCGTGGTTATGTCGCCACCCCTCCCTGATCTGGCACCAGCCTCCCTCTGGCCATCTTCTCCCCTCCCCCCAGATGTTTCTTTTACCCAGCCAGATGTGTCTTTCTAGAATTCTACTTTCAGTGTGTTCCTCCTCTGCTCAGCATCCTCCAGAGACTCCCTGTTGCCTTGAGCAGGAAGTCCAATTTCCTGCTCTCAGATTCAGGCCTGTCCTCTCAGGATCAGGCCGCTCCAGTCCCGGCCACCTTCCGAGGAGTGCGGAGGAAGTGCCCAGGAGGGCCAGGGCTGGCTCACTGCAGTCTGGGGAGTCGGATGGGGGAGCACTGTTCCCCAGGGGGAAACCACAACTCGTGGTGTGCGTGGCCTGCTCACTTCTCCCAGAGCCAGGCTGGAAGCTGGTTGGGCCCACACCTCTGCTCTGCTCTGGCAGTTACCACAGGCTTTCCCAGTGGTCTGCTGCCCTGTAATTACACCTACCCTTCCCTCTTGGCCAGGGAGAGCTGGAGTTGCTTGGGGACTAACATGGGATGAAGCTGAGAGTTTCAGGATGCAAAAGGCCGTCAGGTCACCGAGGATGGACCCCAAAGGCCTTTCAGCCATTGGCAGTAAGGGATGGCTGGGCCTAGCAGACTCCAGAGATGGGCTGGCACCAAGGAGTCACCTAAAACAGCCCAGGTATCAAAGGCTGACAGTAAGCCAAACCTACCCTACCTGTACCATCTCACTTAACCCACACACCACTTTGTGGTGTTGTTTTTACTCAAAGATGATGTACTGACTAGCTGTATGTCAACTTGACACAAGCCAGAGTCATCAGAGAAGAGGGAGCCTCAGATGAGAAAATGCCCCCATAAAATCAGGCTGTAGGCAAGCCTGTAGAGCATTTTTTAAAATTAGTGATTGATGAGGGAGGACCCTGCCCATTGTGGGTGTGGCCACCCTGAGCTGGTGGTCTTGGGTTCTATAAGAAAGCAGGCTGAACCAGCCATGGGGAGCAGGCCAGTAAGCAGCAGCCCTCCATGGCCTCTGCCTCAGCTGCTGCCTCCAGGTCCCCCCCCTCACCGCTTTGGATAAGGGACTGTGATCTGGAACTGTGAGTGAAATAAGCCCTTTCCTCTCCAGGTTGTCTTTGGTGTTGGTGTTCCATCACGGCAGTAGTAGCCCTAACTAAGACAGATGAGAAGACGGGACGTAGGCTGAGTGAGCTTGCGGCTGCCGTGCAGGAAAGGGACAGGCTGGAGCTGGGACTTCAGAACTCAAGGGTCCCGTGCTGACTGAAGTGGCACTGCTGTTAAAGCGGTGTGGGGAGGGCGCCGCTTCTGATGTCTGCCTCCGTTCTCCGCGTGTTCCAAGCGTGCCGCATGGCTTCCCTCCTTCCACTTGACGTCCGTCCCCAGGGAAGGGACAGCAATAATGTGCCTGCGTTTCAGCGGCCCTTTCCTGAGTGTTTTCGCTATACCCATGGACACAGACTGACAACTACTTCATCACTGCGGTCACTGATGCCCAGAGAGGGGTCCCAGTTCACCAAGTCCTTGGCAGACTGGAACTGGAGCCCTCCACGTGACTCCGGTCCAGTGCTCTTTCTCTTGCAGGGGTGTGGAATGAGCCTGTGGGCGTAGACGTGGGGAAGACTGGGGTGGCCAGCCTGCTTGTGCCTTCCAGGCACCAGAGAGAAGGCTCACAGTCTGGAACTAGTTGTGAAAGCACCGTCAGCATGTCGCTGATGTCCCCGCTCTCTGTGAGTCCCTCAGCAGGTGGTAGGCGATTGGCCCAGCCTCCACCATGTTAAATGTAACACACACGTCCTGGCCAGACTCTCCCCACACACGCCCACTGCACTGCTGGGAAAATCTGAGGCCTTCACTCTGAGGCTGACCCACGCACACCAGCTGGGCAGCTCCCTGCCCCTGGATACTCACAGCTAAGTAGGGCCTGGCCAAGACAACTCCCACCATGTGCTCCCCGGTCTCTCCACTGGCCTTGACCTCAGAGGTGGAGCATACTGGTGAGACTGTGCTACTGTTCCCGCCAAACAGGCAAGGAAACAGATCTGTGTGCAGCTGCCCAGCTCAGCCCTGTTTATTCTTCACGTTCACTAAATTGCTGTGCCAAACCACCGCGACTCCAGCAAGGCTTCTGGGAGGAGGAGGAGGACAGAAAGTTCCCTTTAGTGGTTATATGTTGTGTGCGCGCACGTGTGTATGTGTGTGTACGTGTGTGCACAGTGAAGAATAATGTGTTTCCCAGTCCAGACATTGATACCTAAACCCCAGGAGCTCAGGAAGTGGCCATATCTGGAACCAGAGTCCACAGGTAGATCTGAGTCTTTGAGATGAAGTCTCTTCTGGAATAGGCCTGGCCTCCTGTGCAGCATGACTGGTCACCTACTAAAAGGGGACATTGGGTCACAGGGAGAGGCAGTGAAGACAGAGGTGATGCTTCATCAGCCGTGGAGTGTCCTGTGTAGCCGTAGTCGCTGGAAACTAGGGAGAGGTGAGCAGCAAAGTCTTCCTCACAGCCCCGAGAAGGAACCAGGTTCACTGACACTTTGGTTTTGGGATTCCAGGCTCAGAACTATGGGACAGTAGGCCCATGTCATTTACACCACCTAATTTATGATCTGTGCCATGATGGCCCTGGCAAAATAATCCAGTCAGAAAACACATGGCCTGAGGGTGTAACTCAATTAGTGGAGCAATTGCTTAGCATGCACTGTGTCCTGGGTTTAATCCCCAGCACAACATAAACTGGCCATGGTAGCCCTCGCCTGCATTGAGGGGTGGAGGCAGGGACATCAGAAGTTCATGGTCCTTCATCCTCAATGGCACACCGTGTTCTAAGCAAAGCCCAGCCTGAGCTATATGAGACTGTCACAACACACACACACACACACACACACACACACACACACACTGGAAGTGAGGGTGGCCTCTAGAGGCTGACAAAGGCATGGGGAAGCTTCTCCCCTGGAGCCTCAAGAGGACACATCTCTTCTCCACCTGACGGGATGGAGATGGCTGTTGAGTGACCTTGCTGCTTCAGCAGGCTCTGTGGTGTCTCTCCTTCCGCTCTCCACCCCTGGAGCCCCATCCACGAGTAGCAGTATCCTCCAGCTGACGACTGGCACTGACTCCATCTCATTTCTTCGAATTTCTGGGGCTGTGTCAGCACGCCTGGCCCACTGTGGAGTTGTACATTGGGCATCTACCCTTGCCAGCACTGATGCCAACTATGCGCTCACTCCCAAGTCTCTGGAATAAATGATCAAGAACCTCCACCCCGGATCTCACCACTTTCCCTGATGCACAGTGGCAATTTGTGGGATTCGGGAACAAGGCTCTTCAGTCCACGCTGACTGCTTCCTGTAGCTGACCCTCACACTTGCAAGCCTTTGTCCCCCAGCCGAGCTGCGGGCTTTCTGTTTGCTCCAGCTGTGTTAATTCAGAGCCTAGTTCCGTGGTCCTCTCCCGCAAGTCTGTTTTGCCCGCCCAGCCACTGATCTTGTCCCTTCCCTAACTTTTACTATGTGTAAGCAACATGACCCTCATCTAAAGCTACTGTAGTCCTGTGTGGGTGTCCCAGCTCACTCAGAGCCTGGGCCGTGATTCACACTCTGCATCCTGCTAATGTACCGTGTAGACCACCATGGTAAAGGGAAGGGATTTGGAGCAGTGACAGCTGCATGCTTTCTAGAACATGCTCAAGGAAGACTTCTTTAACTGGTTGCAGACTTTAGAAGCTAGAGTGGGCCCCTCTCAGCACTGGGGAATGTTCTAGTACCATACATTTCGGCTTTAACATGTTATGGTCCCGTGACTCAACAACCAAGTCATCCTTGCCAGGGAGAAGAGTCCTCTCTGCTGTCTTCTTCTTTCCCCGGCTTCTTTAATGTTTACATGAGTGTTAGGTTAGCTGCGTGAGGTGCTGTAGTGATTTTGATGGGGGAACTTGGCATCCATCCTACCCTCCACCTTCAACCTCATCATCTGGGAACTCTAATGCCAGCCTCCTTCTAGGCTACTGCCCCTTTCTGTCCTGCAGAGAACCCACTGGACCATCCTCTTGTTTTCCCGTCTTTTTTATGAGTTGCTGCATCTTGCCCATTGCTTGGACTTGCAGAGGGTTACCTAGTTGGCTGGTGTGGTTTTGGAGTCCAGGTTCCACACTTGTTTGCTCTGCCTTATGTGTAGGTCATAAAGAATGGGGGGAAATGTTGATGAATACATCTCAGGGAGAGGCCAGTGTTAACAAAAGTTCCCTCCACTCCAAGCCCCACTCGACTTGGTATTTCTGTCCTGTGTCCTTGCTCTGCTGGGTTCTCTTTCTATTCAGTATTGAGATCTTATTTCCTCCTGCCCGCCCCCTCCCCCTTCCTTCCCTGCCTCCTCCTCCTTACCCATCTGTCCCTCACTCATGCCTTCTTCCTCTTTTCATCTTTACTGAATTGTGGTAAGATATACTAAGTGCAAGATTTACCACTCGAACCTTGGTGAACTGCATAGTTCAGGGATGGTGAGTGTGTTCCCTCTTGAACACACACCACATTTTCTTCCCCAGGTCTTCTCTTGTTTTCTCAAGGACTTCATGTCTTATACTATCCAGGCATTATACTGTTTTTGATGAGAAACAACAACAAAAAAGGTCCTAAGGTGCGCATCTCTTGAGAAAGCTCTTGAGTTGATGTGTAACTTCATATTGGTTGTGAATGCCAACAGTTTTGTTTCTTCCCAGTACTAGAGCTTGACCCAGGGCCTCACACTCTCTTTTTACACTTTCTTTTGAGACTAGATCTTACTAAGTTGCCCAGCCTGGCCTTGAACTCACTCTGTAGCACAGGCAGGCCTTGAACTTTCTATCCTTCTGCCTCAGCCTCCCGAGTAGCTGGTATTACAGGCCTGTACCACGAGACCCAGGTTTCTTTCTAGACTTAATGCCTCTCAACAAACACTGTGTGTGTGTATGTGTTCCTTCTTAATTAGTACAAATAACAAATGTAAATGAAAAATGTGTAAGTGAAAAATGTGTAAAATCTTCATATCACTGAACAAATTAAATATTGGAAGTCTCAGTTGTTAAGAAAGCTATTCTTATGAGGGATGTGGTGGTGCACATCTTTAGTCCTAGCACTCGGGAAGAAGAGGCAGGCAGATCTGAGTTCCAGGCTAATCTAGGCCCCAGTAAGTGATGCCTTGTCTTTAAAAAAAAAAGTTATTTTTCCTTAGATTGGTGTGTAAATTCTATGCATTCCCCTCTCCTCAATCTCAAGAGCTTTTATTTTATAGCAGTGGTTCTCAACCTGTGGGTTGTGACCCCCTTTGGGAGTCGAATGACCTTTTCACAGGGGTCGTCTAAGACCATAGGAAAATACAGATATTTGCATTACAATTCATAACTGTGGTAAAATGAAAGTTATGAAGTAGCAGTGAAATAATTCTATGGTTGGGGTCCCCACAGCACGAGGAACTGTAGTAAAGGGTTGTGACATTAGGAAGGTTGAGAACCACTGTTTCATAGAGATTCATCAACCTAGATTTTTTTTTTAATTGCCAAGTATCTAAACCCACTAATTTTGAAAAAGAAAAGTTCTAAGACTTAACAAAATCCTATAGAAATCAAGAGAGGATGGTATTGGGGTCATGGAGCGGCGTGAAGTCCAGAAATAGACTGGAGTTCATTGATTTTTGACAAGAAAGCTAATTTAGAAGGCAGAGGAACTTTCTCAGCAGACTGCTCTGATGAAGAGCTGACTACCCCCGAAATCTATGCTGACATTTGATGTCGGGTTTGATTTGAGCAGAGAATTCTGCCCCACTCCCCTAAATAAGGGGATGTTGCTAATGATGACTTTAGAGGGACCCCCAGCTCCTCATCTGTGACTTGTCATCCTGTCACATAGGCTCAACAAGGATGCCTCGCTGTTCAGGGGCAGAATCCTTCCTCTTCAGGACTTAAGTAAACAAGAGTAAACCACCGGGCTGCGGCTGTTCCTCAGTCCCTGTCTCCCACGCCCAAAGCCCTGAGTTTGATCCCAGGTACCACGTAAAACTGGTGTGGTGGTGCCTATTTGTAATCCCAGCAGGTGGAGACGGGGTCAGAAGTTCAAGGTCATCCTCAGCTACACAGTGGGTTCCGGGCCAGCCTGGCCTCCATACAACCCTGTTTTAAAGAGGGGGGGGGCGGGTGTAAATCACAAAAGGCGTGTCAATTAGTCAACTAGGATCAACAAATTGGAAGGACGGTTGGATTCAAAGGAAGGAAGTGGTGACCTTTGGCTGGGGCCATCCTAAAGGGCTCTTAGAGTAGGTCTCCCTGGGAAGGCCGTCCTGGAGCAGAGGAGAGTCCGAGGGGTATACTGGAAGAAAAGCTGCACTTCACAGGATTTTACTTAACTTGGTTTGGGGGGTCTTGAGCAAGCGCCTTGGTGTGTAGCCTAGGCTGGCCTTGAACTCAAGGTTTCCTATCTGGGCTTCTAGAGTGCTGGGATTACGAGTGTGAGCTGCCACCCTAGCTTGCATTTACTGTCCCTGCCTCTGTGATGCACCCTGGCGTGACCCCAGTATCTCACAACGGCCAAGGCCACGGGACAGAGGAACGCTCAGGTCTCCTCACAGCTTGTGGTCCTACAGGCTGGGCGCCTCTCTTTTTTAGGGGAACTTTGTAGGGCTTCGTAGAGAAACCCTGTCTCAAACACACATGCACACTCTCTGTCTTTCTCTCTGTCTTCACCCTACCCCTACCCCTTACCCTGGCAATGTTCTTTTTGTTTCCCAGGTAGAAATGGTCTGACTCTAAAGGATTCAGGTTGATGGTAGAGTCCCTGGGGACTCCTCCCCTCAGCCGTCCAGCAGTTGGGCCTCTTGGGTTACAGATGTGCCCCGGTTGGGTGGGGCCCACCTCCTTTCTCCCCAGAGTTTATTGCTGCAGAGCCCTGCCCTAGGAGAGCTGTGGAATCAGCACTCTCTGGCTGAGCCAGCTCCTGGAACCAGGCTGTCCTGTGTCTCTCACGACCCGCCCCTTAAATAAACAGTCCTGCGCTGAAGGGGTTGTGATGTGCTTGCAAAGGCTGCTGTGGCCAGGCGCCTCTCACCCCAAGAACGACCCTGGCAATGAGACCTGCTTTTCTTCCGTCCTGACTCAGGGCCTTTGAGAGTGACAGGAGGAGAATCTGCTTGCCCGCAAAGGTGGTACCGCCGAGCTCCACGATGGGTGAAACCCTTCTCACTATCCATGCTCCTGGGCTTCCTCCTCATGAAAGCCTGCCCGTGTCTGTCCAGGAGATAGCGTCTGAGCTTATGCTTCTTATGAGCTTACGTGCCCAGCCTTGCTCGTCGGGCACTGTGAGGCTTGCCCACCTCTGAAGGGGTTACATTGGCATTGGATATCCAGCGCAGACACACGCCCACCACCCAGCCATCTTAGGTTCTTAACTGTGCAGCTCTTCAAGACCAAGGGCTGCTGGCTTCACAGACTGCTGGCCCAGCTCCACTGGGCCACCTTTATTTGGTTTGTGCTCTGGAGCCAGGGCTTTTGATTTCTTTGAAAGGCAACCTGCGGGCAGAGGAAGTACCACTGGCGGCTAGTTAGCCTGGCTTTGTGGGCCATGGCGTGGCTGGACCATAGGACTCATGACTGGGAGGTCCCACTCCGAGGCTCTGCTAACTTAGCTGTGGTGGATTAGGGGACGGGGCCTGGGCATTACCCCTGAGGGCTGCCAGTGTGGAATGAGCCGGCTGGGAGCTCACAGCTCCGGGGAAGACCTGTTGACCCAGGACTCCGCAGATGGTCTCATCTTGGCTGGGGTGGAGAGTAGGGCTCTGGACTAAGCAGAGTAAAACCAAGAGGAAGAACTAGGAAGAGGAGTCGATGGGCCCCTGCAACATACCCTCACCCCCAGAAGCAGTCTAGAGGAAACTGTCTCCACGTTTGCCAGGCTATCAGCTGACTCTGCATCCCCAGGAGGCACATAAACCTGTAGATGAATTACTATACGGTCTTATTAATAAAAAACTCAGAGCCAGAAATTGGGGTTAAAGCCTGAGAAAGATCAGAGGAATACAAAAAGCCACAGCTAACCTCACCTCACCAACTCCGCAGCTTCCAAAGGGACCTACTCCTGTCTACCCACACCTATATGCCTTTCTGTTCTGTGTTCTCATTCGCTCTCTCAGCCCACATACATCACTTCCTCTTCCTGCCCAGCTCTGTCACTTCCTGTCTGTCTGTACAGACCTCCAGACCTTTATGGTTGGTGCTGGGATTAAAGGCGTGTGTCACCATGCCTGGCTCTGTTCCCCAGTGTAGCCTTGAACTCACAGAAATCCAGACAGATTCTCTGCCTCCCAAGTGATAGGATTAAAGGCGTGTGCTATCATTACCTGACTTCTATATAGTGGATGGCTTTTTCCTCTGATCTCCAGGCAATTTTATTAGGAGACACAGTTTATTGGGGGACACAATACATCACCACATAAACCCACTGTGGAAATTCAGATTGTGCTCCCCCAGGAAGACAGCGGGGATGTTACGTCATTGTCAAGGAGTCATCTTCACCCAAAATGTGGAGTACTTACCCAGAGCCACCTCCCCAGCCCCAGATCACACTTTTGATAACTACTGTGTCCTGGACCAGTGTTGTCAACAGGAATACAATGTGAGCTTCATATATAATGAAAGCAATTTCTGGTAGCCGCTTTAAAATGTGAAAGGAAACAGGCAAAGTTAAATTTTAAAGTATTTTTATTTGGGAGCTGGACAGGTGGCTCAGTGGTTAGGAGCACTTGGTATTCTTGCAGAGGGTCTGCGTTCACGTAGCACCCATATGGTGGATTACAACCATCAATAACTCCAGCTCCAGGGCATCTGATGCCTCTGGCCTCCGTTGGCACTTGCACTTGTGCACAAATCTACACACACTTCACACACACACACACACACACACACACACTGTTAAAGATAAAATACATAAAATAAATAAAAGTGAATATTTCATTTATAAGTTGTTCTAGAGTATTCTCAATATATAATCAATACCATATTCCTTTTCCCCATTTTAAAATTTTATGTATGTGGGTGTTTTGCCTGCATGTATGTCTGTGTATCACACGTGTGCAGTGCCTGAGAAGGCCAGAAGAAGGCGTTGGATCCCCTGGAACTAGAGTTACAGATGGCTGTGAGCTGTGTTGGCAATCAAACTGGGGTCCTCTGGAAGAGCAGTCAAGGAAGGCTCTTAACTACAGAGCCATCTCTCTAGCCCCCAATATAAAATTCCTAATGAAACACTCCTCTTTCCCTTCTCCCTCCTTCTCTCCCCTTCTCTCCTCCCCTTTCCTTCTCTCCCATCTCCTCTCCATTCCTCTCTTTTCTCTTTTATACTCGTTGTCCAGCATGTTTTACGTGTACAGCCTACCTCGACCTGGACTGGTTGCATTGCAGGTGATCCGTTTCCTGCATGGACAGAGGTTACCCTGTGGGTACTGCAGCCGTACAGCTTTGCTATAGACAGTCCGCACATCAGCAGCTTCTCTAGCGACTGCGAGCTGGAGAAGTGGAGGGACCTGGGCAGTCCAGAACCAGAACTGCATTCTCAGTGCTCACAGTTGCCTGGTCTGCTGGCTGAAGCCCCTAATGTGTAGCAGAGGCCTGTCATCTAGAAGGCATGCAGTGTTTGGGGAGGAAAGGAATGAATGCATGAATATCCCACATCCCTCCCTGTCCACTCCTCCTAGCCCCACAGTCCCTGTGCACAGTTAGTGTGAGTTGGAATCTGAAAAAAAAATGTTCAAGTCAGAGATTCTGTGAGTGGTGGAGCTGGAGGGCAGTTTAAGTTTGTTACCTGAGGAGGAACTAGAAATGACGAAAATCGGGGCCCAGAGGAGGAGGGCAGCCAGAAGGTAAAGAAAGCCAGGCATGTGGGTGCACACTTGTAATCTCAGCACCCGGGAGGCTGAGGCATGAGGGTCAAGGCCAGCTGTGCTGTATAATGGCCAGCCTTGCTCAAGTTCTTCAGAGATACAGCCACTTAGGTGAGGTCCCACAGCTTGTTGTGGCCCAGGCACACCCTGGTTCCAGAGAAAATCAATTCAGAAAAGCATATCACTCCATATCCAGGTGTCTGGCTGGGCCCTCCTTCGTCCGCAGATAGCTCAATGCTGTCCCCACAGACACATTAGCGAGCCATTACCTGCAGGCCCCAGACCTGGCCTATGCATGGTATTATCTATCCTCAATATTTTGGAAAAGATTCATTTATAAATATGCATAGTATGAAAGTGAAAGAATATGGTGTCATTAAGAAGCATCGAGACACGTGGTGCTAAGATGTTTGCTGTCTGTTGTAATGCTGTGTGTAGCAGTGACAAGTTAAAGAGCATGAAGAGTCAGCAGCAGGTGACAGGTAAATGAGCTGGGGGCCATGCAGACACCGAAAGTCTGCGTCATAATTAAAATGGCACTGTGGCCAGGCATGGTGACACACGCTTGTAATCATAGCACTTGGCAGGCTGGGTAGCCTGGGCTACATAGTGAGACCATGTCTTTTAAAAAAAAAAAAAGGCGTTGATATTGACATAGGGCTGGGGGATGTAGCTCAGTGGTAAAGCATTTGCTTAGCATGTACAAGGCCTTAACACTACAAAAACATGCTGATATGGAAAAATGGAAAAAATGTTCAACCTGTAACATAAGAGGATGGATGAGGTCATTTTAGCTATACCCATGGAAGAATGCTTAGAAAGGATTTGTGCCCCCACAGTATTCGTGTTGGTTTTTAGGGGAACTGAATATAAGTGATTCGTTTGTCTTTAAAAGTTTTTTATTTCTGGCTTTTCATTTGTGACATATAACAAGATAAAGTCTTGTTATATAACAAGACTGGTCATTATATGGCCCGGACTGGCCTTGAACTCTCGATCCTCCTGTCTCAGCCTCCTGGGTGCAGAGATTACAAGTGTGCACTATCACATCTACTTCCTTCACCTTCTCTGACCCCCCCCCCCCATTGCTTTTGTAATCTCTGGTTTCTCCTCACTGAGCAACAATTCCTGCTGTAGTATAGAAACGAAATGTACAAGAACAGAACACAGGTGAGGGAAGAAGGGTTCTAGCCGGCAGCATTTACTTCAGAATTTATTACACAACTCACAGTACAAGTTTATAGCGTTGGAGCCCGACAGTCGTATTTAAATGTAGCAACAAGGAGTTATTAAATGTTTGAGAGTTGAAGTTAGCACATTTAGAACTCATGAGACAGCTTTTGCCAAGTATCTATTTGGGGAAGTGAAAGTTGATGATGGTACACTCTTGTTTTGAATGGAATCCACCTAACCCTCCCTATGTGGGTTCTAAATGCTGTGTGGAGATTGAGTAATGGTTATGGGAGAGACAGTCCTAAAACCATGTGTTAGAGCTGGATAGATGAATGGACACACACATATTCGCGCGCACACACACACACACATACACACACACACACACACACACACGCATGCACACACAAACACACACGCATGTGCTCGCACACATGCACATGGTCTAGCACAAGACCTCTTTTTGTCACCTTCAATGCTGAGACCGTGGCCCCAGCCATTTCTACCCTGTGGCTCATTTACCACACTGTAGCTGAGCCATCTTCTCAAAGCACGATCAGGTCACATCCCTCCTCTTCATAAAACCCTTTGGTGCCTCAGGACACCTGAGGCACTGACTCTCTGGCATGGCCCATCCTGCTCCTCTCATCGCATTGCCGGTCTCTCTGCCCTGACTCACACCATGCCAGCCGTGCTTCTCTTTCCAGTGGTTTGCACTTCCAGTTCTGGAACAGGTCTTACCCATAGTGCCCTGCTTCCTCACCTTCTGGGGGTCTTTGCCTCTGAATTGGTGACATCTTCCTGAGCACCCTAAACAAAAGATCCCACATCTTAGATACCTCAGCTGACTTCATTCTTCTTTATAACACTCAACCTTCCCTGACATGTGACCAATTTTATTGTCTTCCTTCATCAAAATTTTATTATTAATTAATTAATACTAACACCCCGAGGCCAAGGACTTTTTTCTTTAATGTCCAGTGCCCTTGATCCAAGACCAGTGAGTATCAGCAGCCTTGGGAGGAATGAATGGTTGGGTACCATGTGACAGCTCCTCATCCTGTCAAGGAGGTGCCTGAGGAAGGCTCCTTGCCTTGCCCAAGGTCATGGCTGGGACACCCAGCAGACATCCTGGCTGTAGCCACTGTGATCAACTGCACACAGGGACCCTGGCCTTGTCCATCCTGCTTCCCGTGTGTTTTTCCAGTTCACACAGAATTTCAGCCCAGAATAGCAAAAGAAGAAACAGCTGTTCCTTGCAGGCTTCTGGAAACTACTCCAGAGGGCTCCTCCCTGGAAAAGCAGTAGTGAGCTCAGGGTGGGAAGAAAGAAGCAGAGGAGGCGGGTCCCCCAGCCAAGGGGGCAATCCGATAGATTTGGTTTTATGATTAAAATAACATCTGGGCCTGGTTTTCACTGCAGTTTGGAAGGTGGGTGGTCTGTCTGAAGTATCAGGTGGGGTCTTCCTCCGTTCCTGGCCCAGGAAAGTTTGGGATGCAGGTGGCTGAAGGATTCACTCAACAGACAGATGAAGTAGGAGGAACTGAGCCCAAAGGAGCATCTGGGAAGCCCGGTCTGGCCTACAGGCCTGTTGGTCCCTGGCCCAGCCTCACTCTCAAGTGTCTCTAGACCCCTCCCCCTTCCTGAGATGGTTCAGACACCCCCTTTGATGCCTGGAGAGCTCTGGCCTTCTCCCTCTCAAGCCCCATGTGGTTTGTTAATGGGCTGTGAAATGAGGGATTTCAAGCGCCACTCATCCGTGTGAGCACAGTGGGGCAGTGGTGGGATGCTGATGCTGTTCGGTGTTCTCAAGCCTGTCTGTCTGTCTGTCTGACTCCCCAGATGCAGCTTCTGGATAAATTTCCTATTGAAGGTGGCCAGAAGGATCCCAAGCAAAGGATCATCCCCTTCCTCCCAGGTAAGCTCCGGTGGACCTGTGGAGGGCTGGGGGTGACTAGCCAAGAAGAGGCTAGGGATGCATTAACCACTCCTCCATAGGATTTGCAAGCCTTGGCTTTTGAAAGCCACTGCCCTCCAACTGGCTTCAGAATCATCCTTGCTAGCCCTTGGTTTGTAGCTCCTGAGGAGTTTCTGAGGCTCTCAGATGTGGCATCTTCTTCACGAAAGAGCCTGATAGGGTAGGATGTGTGTATCCCTGTAATCCCAGGATTCCAAAGACGGGCAGAGGCAGGGCATTAAGGGTCTCAGGCCAACCTGGACTTCATTACCACTTTGAGGCCAGTCTGAGCTGCACAGAAAGATGCAAGGGTTAGTAGTTCAGAAAGCCTGACAACTGGAGTTTGATTCCCAGAGGGTCCCACATGGTGGAAGGAGAGAACCAACTTCTACAAGTTGTCCTCTGACCGCCACATGTGACCCCAGCCCAGTGCACACAAAATAAAAATGTAACAGTAGTTTAAAGTCATCCTCAGCTACATAATGAGTTCAAGTCCAGCCTGGGCCACATGAGACTCCATCTTACATGGTTAAGAGCACTGGCTCTTCTTCCAGAGGACCCAGGTTCAATTCCCAGCTGCTCACAACCGTCTGTAACAACCAGTCCCAGGGGTTTCAAAGCCCTCTTCCAGCCTCCTCAGGCATGAGTCAGGCATGTGGTACACAGATGTCCGTGCAAACAGAACACTCACACATATAAAATATTCTTTTTTCAAGACAGGGTTTCCCTGTGTCCTGGAACTCACTCTATAGACCAGGCTGAGTTCCACCTGCCTCTGCCTCTCAGGTGCTGGGATTAAAGACATGCTAAAGCATTATTCTAATTAATCTTATCAATAAAAAATCAGGAGTCAGATATCAGGGTAAAAACCTGAAAGATCGCCGGGCAGTGGTGGCACACGCCTTTGATCCCAGCACTTGGGAGGCAGAGCCAGGTGAATCTCTGTGAGTTCGAGGCTAGCCTGGTCTACAAAGTGAGTTCCAGGACAGGCTCCAGAGCTACACAGAGAAACCCTGTCTTGAAAAACAAAAACAAAACAAAACAAACAACAACAACAACAAAAAAAACCCCAGACAAACAAAAAACCCTTGAAAGATCAGAGAAACAGGAGCAGACACAGTCGCTTCCTACATCTCTGGTTCCTCTGACCAAAAGGGCCAAGATCCTCTCTCAGCCCCGTTTTACCACTTCCTGTCTCCTCTCTCTACAGTCCTCCAAACTTCTATGGTCAAGTAGTGGCTAGCTCCACTGTCTGACTCCAGGCAAGCTTTATTTGTCAGAACACAATATATCACACAACATTTCCCTCTTTTTGTCTAACTAAAAAGTGAAGGCTAACATAGTAAAACTATATATAATAATACAATAACTATATATAAATATATGCAGGCAAGAATTACATTAGCAATGTCCAGTCCATTTGCACTTGACAAATTCAGAGAAAATACTCCATTATCCTATCTTGGTGAGTCTAAAGTGTTGTACCTAATTCAGTTTCTATCCTAACTTATATTACCAATCCCAAACTATCTTTTATGTCTCTCAACCTTATACACTTTACACCTCTTTTATGAGTTTCTTTTCTGAATTTGGTAACAAAGAAAACTATAACTATCTAGTCTTCAACTCCATTAGAGACCTGAGAAGGAAATAATATTACTTGAGTAATCAGGAAGTACAGAGCAAACAACTTCCAAAACTAAGAAATGACAGAAACAGCTGGCTACCTGGACAGACTTTTCTGTGAAGCAGTATTTTTGAAGGACTGTCCCACCTTGTCTTTGCAAAGTTCGACAGTCACTTTCTTTTGTGTCCTTCTTGTCCAATTTGGACAGCATACTGTCAGCAGTTGAGGCAAGGGCAGTTTCTTGCACAGTGGCTAACTTTTGCCACAAAGCAATATATGGAGTTTCTTCAATACCCTTCATCTTCTCTGAAGTAGATTGGTGCTGCCAGGAGCGCACATGTCTCATTGTCATTTTAAAAAAAAAGAATCTTATGTTACTAAAACATCTTAAATGTCATATTCTGTAGATCTCTGAAGTATTTGAAGACATCCTATCTAAAATATATCTATTTGACCTTGAAAACATACCTAACATGACTACAAGTTTAATTGTAATAGGTGACTAACTACTGATCTGCATTTCTTTATTATCCTAAATATTTTGTAATAATAACTTTCAAGGACTAAAAATTTACATTTACATTGTTAAATGAGCAGTATAAATACAATACCTTGAACAAGAGTAGAAACATATATACAGTATGTTCCATCAAAAATAACCTTAAATTTGTATCAGGATACAAAAATCTTAAACAAGAGTAGAAATATATATACAGTATAACAAAAATAAACTCAAATTTGTATCAATATACAAAAATCCATACCAATGTAAAATATTTAAGACTAGTATTTGCTTTTTTGCTTAGAAGTAGATTCAATAATCTGCTCTTTTATCCCATCATTTCTATATTCCCCCCTTTCTCTTTTCAGAACAAGATCCCTGAATCTAATCTCCTTTGTTCAGCTTTTTTCCTAACCATTACCAATAACAACTTGTAACCAAGCCCCCTAAATGATGACAAATATTCATAACCCATTGAATGACCAAAAACCACCCATCCCACCTCTTGGGAATGTGGGTATTGTGTTCTTAAAATTACTTCCTGCTGTTTGGGGGCAGTGGCATCTTTAGGGGACCCTGAAAAAAAAATGGGATGATTGTCAAGTCCTTGGAGAACTAGCTGTATCATTTGTTGTCCAGTCTCTGTGTAATGGGAAAGTGCAGGGCTTATCTCAAGTCCTGGTTAGAGTAGTCTGTGAGGCTGGATCATCTCAGCCAGCCACCTCAAAGTTGTCCTGAGCAGTTTGTAGTCCAAAGCCAATCGTTGAGTGGTGTTTGTCAGTTTAGTGACGTTACCATAGTCCCGGTGTAATCCTTGTTGTGGGGCCCCATCCTTTTGGAGATTTCAAAGGTCACTGTTAGGAATGGTTATGGTCCAGCCTCACAGACTACTCTAACCAGGACTTGAGATAAGCCCTGCACTATGTTGCTCTGGCTGGCCTGGATCTCACTACATAGTGGGCTGGCCTGAAATTCATAGAGATCTGCCTTGTTAATGCTGGCTGTAACCCCTCCAACATATATCTTCCCAAATGTTTGTTTCTGCTGTTTTCTACAGACATATAATGCAAATGGTCTTTGTGTAGTCCCAGTCCAGTTAAAAATTAAAGTGTGGCTCTCTCCCTTTTCTAAACTCCCCCCCCAAAAAATACATAATAAAAACAACTTTTAGAAGGAGGTGGGGGTTAGAGATATGGTCTTGCAGGAGACCCAAGTTCAGTTCTCAGAACCTACATAGGGCAGATCGGTAACTCCAGTTCCAGGAGGACCCAAAACCTCCGGCCTCTGCAGTCACCTGCACACAGGTAACCCAATCCCATGCACATAACTAAAAATAAAATCTTTAAAGAAATTGATTGATTTTCTGTGAGGGGGTAGGTGCATGCCATGGTGAATGGGGAGTCCGAGGAAAACGTGAGTTGGTGTCTTTCCAGCATGTAGGTCCAGGCAGTGAACTCAGGCTTGGCAACCGGGGCCTCTGTCTCCCTGAGCCACCTCACCAGCCTCTGAAGCTCTGAATGAGGTTAACTGACCCTGCCTGCCGGGAAAAGTCAAACATGGGACACCTTCCAGTCTCTGTGCAGAGTAGGGAATGCTGTTGAGAGAAATGGGGGTTGAGTTGAACCCCCAAGCTTAGCCATGCTCCCTCTTAGCCCTCCCTCCCTTCAGCAGCTTCCTGCACTGGACCCTCGTCTTTCCTTACTCACTCTCCAGGGCTTCTGGCTGGGCTAGCCTTTGGAGCATGCTCCAGGGCTCCCAGCTCCGTCCCTGTCTTCCTGCAGCTCACTGGAAGCCTCCACAGACCCTTCATTCCCTTTCTCCTCAGAAAGCCTAAGGTTTCTTGCACCAACATACCTTTGGGTCCCAAGGGCCCCCGGGGCAGAGGCCACTGAAGAAGGGCCTGTTTTAGTAGCTGAATCCCTGGTTTAGCTTGAGACATGGATTCAGCTGCAAGTGCCTTGGGAATGCCATGTCTTTTGTGAATTTCCCACTGCAGAGAGCCACCTTAATAGATCTTGTGTCACTAGACACCGACTTGTTTCTGCTTCCTTACCTTTGGAGATGGTGTCTGAGACCACCTGCTAATTCTCCCAGGGTCACCCTAACAGCAGAGACTTAGTAAAACCCCCTGAGAGAGAGCACACACTACAAATACCTCAGCCAGCCAGCCACTGGCACAGCCCTGGCACCATTTCGTCTCTCCTGGAATTTCATGGGAAGGAAAACTCCAGGGAGGAGGAAGGGGGCATACTTTATCTCCAGAGGGGCTCAGTTTTAGGTCCAGAGGTGCTGGGGCATGGCGAGCATTTCTGCTGCCTGGGCGGGGTTTGGGGTCTATTCCAGGTATCAGTCCAGCTGCTTTCTTCTGCCCACCTGGCCACAGGCTCATGGCCGGGGACTTGAAGTGTCTGGCTGGTGTCAGGAATAGAGAAAGCAGAGGAACTCAGAAAACTGAGGGACCCCAACTTGAGTCTTGGTTGAATGCTCACTCATCTGCCAGGCAAGTCCTGCGCAGGAGCAATGCATCTTCGGATCTGGCACAGGCTAGGGGTGTGTCCAGGCAGGTCTGGCCCACCTAGAGTCCTGGCCAGCCTGTGGGTTTGAAAGGTGCTAAGCACCCAGTGTTCCTGTGGCCAAAGATAGAATCTTCATCCCAAAGAAGCTGGCCCTGGATGGTACTCGATGCCTCTTAGGGGACAGGCAGGGCATTGTATAGTGGCACTAGGGCCAGAGATAGGGTTTAAGGGAGGTCTGTGAGCAGGGCTAGTGAGGTCCTGGAGGCAGGGTTTGGCCAATTACTGATACTTCAATATCAATCAAATCCTGTATAAAGGTTGTAGGTGGACTACCCTTAAGAAGGCCCCCCAAGTTATTTTCACCTGGGTTTAAAACCTGTTTTCTGGGTTCTGGGAATGAAGAGTCACTGTACAGAACCGACAGCTTCCACAAGGCCTGAGAAGCCTATGGAAAGATCTAGAAGGTGTGGAGCCCACAAAGGAGAGGCAGCTCTCCAGGGAAGAAAATAGCATGGTTCAGGCCAAGAAAGGGCAGTGTTATTCGAGAGCTTGGGCACCCTGGGAAAGGTGGAGGATGAGGATAGACTCCCCCAGACTGTACCACCAAACCCCTGTACTGTGTGAGAGTGAGGGAGACATGCCCATCTCTTTGGCTGACCTCTGTGGCTCTTTGAGACAAGACCCTTGTCCCCTTGGTCATTACTCATGTTTCTGCTATAGGGCTAGACACGTGGCATGTGCTGTGTTAAGACTTGTTGATCGGTTTCCTTATTGACACTCATTTTACTGAGCTACTAGTATATGCCTAGACTTGTACCGGCCACGCCTCATGTCTTCTCCCAAGGCTCACTGATGGGCATCAATCCCAGGTCTAGAGAAAAGTGAACTCAGAGACTACCAGATGGCTCAGTGGCACTTGCCACCAAAATGAGTTTAATCCCTGGAATTCATGTAGTGGAAGGAAAGAACGGACTGTTCAAGTTGTACACACACACACACACACACACACACACACACACACGCACGCACGCACGCACGCACGCACGCACGCACACACGCACGCACGCACGCACGAGCTTCCGTTCTTCTGATGTGATGTCTGTCTTTCCCCGGCTAAGGAGGAGCTGGCAAAGCCAGCCTCAGCAAGGCTCTGCTTTTGCCTTCCTCTGCTGCCCCTCTGCCCACCAAGTTAGGGCTGAGACCAAGCACAAGTACCCTTGGTCCCTCTCTCAGCTGTCACTGTTATCTCAAGCATCAGGAGTATCCTGTTTGGGGTCAGGTACCCTGGAAGGCTCTCCCGTTGCATTAAGTGGCTGAGGTCATTGGCACCGAGTGATTATTTTGTGTGTGTGTGATTGAACTATTTAGTGTATTTTTATTTGACACAGTCACACAGATTCGACAGCTCCATATTCATTTAATTACCGACCTATCGAGTTTCTTTTAAAAATACCTTTTCACCCTGCCTTCGTTTTGAGATAGGGTCTTGTCTTAGGGTTTCCATAGCTGTGAAAAACACCATGACCGAAAGCCGCTAGGGGAGGAAAGGGTTTGTTTCATCTACAACTCAGGTCATACTCCATCACTGAGGAAGTCAGGACAGGAACTCCAGCAGGACAGGGACCTGGAAGCAGGAACTGAAACAGAGGCCATGGAGAAACGCTGCATATTGCTCAGCCTGCACCCAGGACCACCTGCCCAGGCATGGCACCACCCGCAATTGGCTGTGCCCTCCCACATTAGTAACTAAGAAAATATCCACAGACTTGTCTAAAGGCCAGTCTTTTGTTTTGTTTTGCTTTTTTCATTTGTTTGTTTTGAGACAGAGTTTCTCTCTGTAGACCAGAGAGAATTCATCTGTGGAGATCCACCTGCCTCTGCCTCACAAGTGCTGGGGTTAAAGGAGTATGTCACCACCAACTAGCAAAAATGTGTAGCCCAGGCCGGCCTTGCCCTTGAACTCACGATCCTCCTGTCTCCGCCTCCTTCAGCAAATCCTACCAGCGTGCACAACCACAGCCCGCAAGGCCAGTTTTAGGGAGGCATTTTCTCAGCTGTGGTTTCCCTCTATCAGATAACTCTAGTTTGTGTCGAGTTAATGAAACAAAACCAACCAGGAGAGGTCTACTGGAGTCTGTGCTGTCTTGAACTTGAGATGTAGCTGAGGATAACCTTGAACTCTTGATCTTTCTGTCTCTGCCTCCCAAGTGCTGGGATTACAGGAATGCACCACTATATCTGGCTTTACCTTTTAATTCTGAAATAATTACAGATTTGGGAGATGTTGCAAAAATACCAGCCACCATACCTTGCTCTCCTGCAGAGCTGGGGCTGGACTACAGAGTTGGGGCTTTATTCCATTGTAAGGAGAGTCACACCAGCTGCTTTCCACCATCAAATTACTTCCCCCAATGGAACATCTTTTTTTCCTCTTTTGATTTTGTTATTTCAAAATTATGTGGTGATGTGTGTTTGAGTATAGGTGTGTTCACGGTGAATGCAGTATCTTCAGAGGCCAGAAGATGGCATCAGCATTCTCCTGGAACTGGAGTTAGAGGCAGTTGTGAGTGGCCCAGCATGGGTGCTGGGAACTGAATTTAGGTGATCTTCAAGAGTAGTATGTGCTCTGTACCACTGAGCCACCTCTTCAGTCCTGGAACACCTTAATAACTAGCTATAGTATGTTATCAAAACAGGAAATTAATGTTAGCACCTTCAATTAACTAGAACATTGACCAGAGTGGTCAATTTCTATATTAAGCATATGGAGAGTGCTACTGAGTAAGCATATCCCTGGCCAGTAAGGACAGTAGCCTGTGAAAAGCTTCTCTACAATCCAGAGTGCTTGGCATTCCTGCTTCCAACCAAAAAGCTGTGAGTAGAATTTGATTTGCATGAAGGAATTCTCCTAAAGCCTCCTGAACAGACTTCTTAGAACAAATGTTCAGTTGCCCTCAATGGTTTTGTTTGTTTGTTTGTTTTCTGAGACAGGGTCCCTCTATGTAGTCCTGACTGTTCTGGAACTCAATGTGTAGACCAAGCTGGCTCTGAACTCACAGAGAGATCCTTCTGCTTCTGCCTCCCCAGTGATGGATTAAAGTTATATGCCATATATTTTATAAAAAAGAAGCATGTGCTAAATTCTGTTACAAAGTGAAGTGTGTAGCTAGAGTTTCCTGCCTGGCCCACAGTCAGGACAAATCTCTCTTACCTGCTAGTCCCCCAGCCTCTCAGACCCGACCAAGTAAACACAGAGACTTATATTGGTTACAAACTGTATGGCCGTGGCAGGCTTCTTGCTAACTGCTCTTACAGCTTAAATTAATCCATTTCCATTAATCTATACCTTGCCACATGGCTCGTGGCTTACCGGCATCTTCACATGCTGTTTGTCATCATGGCGGCTGGCAGTGTCTCTCTGACTCAGCCTTCCACTTCCCAGCTTTATTCTCCTCCTTGTCCCACCTACACTTCCTGCCTAGCCAATGGCCCATCAGTGTTTTATTTATTGACTAATTAGCAACACATTTGCCATACAGAACATCCCACAGCAGAAGTGCCTCTAAAAGAAGTTTCTTTAGGAGCTTGCCTGTTACTCAGCACTGAGCAGGCTGAGGCAGGAGGCTAGTTCAAGGTTAGCATGAGCTACATAGTGAGTTCTAGCCAGCCTGAGTTATGAGTTATGTACTGAGATCTTACTACTACTACTACTACTACTACTACTAGTAAGAGGATAATAATAGAATCTGTAGCTTCTGAGTTGCTGGAAAGGAGACAGACCTGGAGCTGGGAGACTAGGCTGGATAGACCTTGCCCTCAGGCTCTAGGGATAGGAGCAGCATTGTTAAGAACTGTGAATAGATCAAGGTGTGGTGTCACAAGCCTGTCCCAGAACTTGCAAGATGGAGTCAAGAGGATCAAGAGTTCGAGGCCAACCTTGGCTATAAAGTGAAATCGAGACCAGCCTGTGCTACATGTGGCATGCTCTCAAAAAAACCAAAACCAAACACACAAACAAAAACTACATGCCTGGTATCTGACTCCACCCTATTTGTGAGCCAGTTAAATTAGCTTAATGATTTCATGGCTAACCATACAAAATATAACACTGTTGAATCCGAGAGATTAGACTTTATTATAGCCCAGTAACCGGCGTGAGCAGAGGCACATTTACATCTATTCCCATTCCCTCCAAGTTCCCTGAGGTGACATGATAGGCAGGGAATGTCACTTGCACATGCAGTGGGTGCAGTATAGGAAGGGAGCCTAGATGTTAGGGAGTCCACATCTTTTATTACAGGTAGATAGCAAATCTGCTTCTTCAGGGGCTGAGAGATGACTCAGCAGTTAAGAGCATTGACTGCTCTTCCAGAGGACCCGGGTTCAATTCCAGCACCCACATAGCAGCTCACAGCTGTCTGGAACTCCAATTCCAGGGGATTCCACACACACAGGCATACTCACAGGCAAAACACCAATGCACATAAAATAAATAAATAAAGTATTATTCAAACAAACAAACAAACAAAACCACCTGCTTCTTCACCACAGAGAGATGCACCCAGGCTGTTACCTTTGGAAAGATAACCCAAAACAAAAAAGCCCACTGGCCTGTTTAGGAGGTCTCCACCTGTGGCAATATCAGAGAGCCAGGGACAGTAGCCTTTCAAGTGTTTCTGGGACCTGCATGGCATGGAGGGGCGGGCAGGAATGGAGTGCTTTGGGTGCTCAACCAATCGTGGTTGAATCGGCAGCCCCTGGTGCAGCCTTCTGTTTATGTGGAACCCTCTGCCTTGTTTTAAAAGACCATTGTGGAAAAGCCATCTCCTGTTGCCCGTCCTGGGATTGGAGTCCATTTCCTGTGTATCCTGAGTTTGCTGGCCCAAGGAGCCTCCTTGGGAGGAAATGGTCATTACAGAGCAGAGCGGAGTGTATGTAGCTGCTGATATAAAAAGCAAACAGCTGTGACGAGGGCCCGGGGACCTCAGAAGCCAGGCAGCGGAGCAGAAAGAGCCGTGCTGACCCTGCCAAGGCTGTGCGAGGTCACCTCCACTCAAGAGCCCTCTGTGCCCCTAAGCGGCCTCACTTTACCTCTGGGCTTCCACAAAGCCTGCAGGCCTAATAAACTGCCGGCCCCACCCATAGCCCCTTGTACCCCCAGGTGGATGAGGTATGGAGCTGTGTGTGAGGTGACCCCATAACCATAATCAAGGCAGGGTCTGCCAGCCTGAAGATGGCCTGCTGACCTCTTCAGGCACAGGACTGTATTTTTAGACAGCAGGCTGCTTGCTTCTCTTGTGCTGGCCGGACCGTTTACATACGGGTTCCTTGACGAAGAGGCAGTTTGGAGCCACAGTGCAGGAGGGCGCCGCCGCCAGTGACCGATGTGAACCAGAGACACAAGGCTTTCCTCTCCCTGACCTCGGAGCCCTGGGCAGCAGATCCGGTGTTTGTTCAGCACCAGAGGAAGCAGGGGAAGGGATGGTTTTCGGCTCGCCTGGGGAGAGCTGGCCCTCTTGCTCAGCTGTAGGTGTCTCTCCATCTCCACCAGGCACCAGCCTAAGAAGCCGTTCTCCAGAGGATCTGGAAACTAGGCAAGGGATGACTGAGCTCTGGCAGGGACTGCAGCCTCTGAGGTGAGCGCCTCGGAAGTTTCTAGACCCTGATGGTAAACTGAAATAAAAAGACAAACCTCCGCCATGGGGCTAGACAGATAGTATCTTTTGGGAATACTGGGGTATAAAAAACATCAACAAAATTACAGGCCTGAGTCGCTCACATCCATCCTTCTGGGAAGTGCTGGGTCTCCTCTTATAATCATAACTCCCACTCTATAATCTGGGGCCAGTGGCTCCCAAGGCCTGCTGTGAGCACACTGCTCTGAACCTTGCGTGGAGGAGCTGTGTTCATTCATTCCTTTTCCGCCACAGGTATTTATCAAGCACCTACTGTGTGCCGGGGACCAGCTGTAGGCACCGATGATATAGCTGAGAACAAGGGGCCAGGCCACTGTTGACAGGAAGCTTATCTTTCAGTGGCGGGGGAAGGGACGGGGACACACACACACACACACACACACACACACACACACACACAAATGAACAATTTCCAATAGTGACCGGAGAACCAGAAAGGGAAAGAACTATAAGTGAGGTGGCTCAGGATGTCTGAGATTTGTTGGCCAAGAAGGGCCTCTGCAGAGGTGACATCTGACCCGAGCCAGGCATGGGAAGATGAGGGTCCGGGGACAGTAGACTAAAAGGACAGTGAGAAGAGTGACCTGAGGGGCTGAGGAGTATGTGTGAAGAGCAGCGTGAACCAGTGGAGAAGGGGTCAGGCTAGCTGACCTCAGAGAGTTGGGCAGACAGGAGATGGGACCAAGAAGGCTTCCCCTGAAGAGAGGGCACTGGCTGCACAGGAGTGTGTGAACTGTAAGACCCCTCCCTGTCGATGTCACTGGCCCCAGAGGCTTCCTGCCCCCGAACCCCCAGGTCTCTGCAGGTGGCGGCTTTACAGGGCCCCTTCCTGCTCCTGAAAGTGAGTATGGGTCAGGGCCCAAGCCCTTTCCCACCATATCTCCACATTTTAGGGCCAGGAAAAACTAACCGCTTGGACAGAATTTTCTGTTTCTTTTGCCCCTGGCTTAGAGATCCCTTCAGAAAGGAGTCAACTTTCTGAGCACCCACCCCAGGTAGTTCTGGGGTGTCTCTGATGACTCTTCCCCAGCAACCTTTCATTGAGACTGACCCCCCCACTTCTGCCGCCTCAGGCAGCCTGGGTCATTTGACATTGAGGAAATGTGCTCTGGCCTGGAAACAGCCCTGGGGTCCAGTCCAGTCCAATCCCTACTCTGAAGCACGACACTGAAGTTAAACCAGAGGTATAAGTGGACCTTTGCTTGTGACATCATCATCGAAAGTGATGGCTGTGACTTCAGGCCTCTGTAACACTCATGACCTTCCCCACCCCGTGCCCTTCACCTTGGAAATAAATTAATTTCCTTCTGGAAGCCCAGCGTCCTTTTACAAGGTCAAATCTCTTCACTCTGTGCTTAGCGATAACAGTCACACTCTGGTGTCCCTGGCAGTGGTGGTGTCAGCAAACTCACACTCAAGTGGCAGATGGGTCAGTTACTCAGCCCAGGTTTGGTAAGGGAACTGAGGCAGGAGAAGGAAGATAGGCTTCATGGGGCCCACGGGAGTGGAGATGGGCTAATCTGAGTCTGCAACATCAGGTCCCACAGGGTGCAAGGTAGGGAAGAAGGCTGGTGGCCTCCACCAGGCTGGGCCGAGCAAGTTCCGCAGGGTGTCACTAAGGGCTGAGGGTTTATCCTCATACGGTGAGAGAACAGATTCTGTCTTGGAAGGATCCTTCCGGCTGGCTGTGCCACACCAGGGGGGAAAAGACTGAAGGCTCAGTTGAAATGAGGGAAGAAGACAGTTCTTGGGTGTACATTAGAGGGGGGCAAGGACTGCAAGTGGGGGTCATGGAGGGGTCAAGAATGATGATGCTGCCGGGCAGTGGTGGCGCCCGCCTTAATCCCAGCACTCGGGGAGGCAGAGCCAGGTGGATCTCTCTGAGTTCGAGGCCAGCCTGGTCTACAGAGCAAGATCCAGGATAGGCACCAAAACTACACAGAGAAATCCTGTCTCAAAAAAAAAAAAGAATGATGATGCCATAGATCTGTCTGTCAGGTCAGCCCTGACCAGTATCTTACATCAGTCCCATTCTCAGACCTACCCTGTGTAGGTCTCTCCCTCAGGTGGCCACTGCTTTTGGAATATCCAAAAGGCTTTGTGGAGATGCATCTCAGTTGGTAGAGCGCTTTCCTAGCATGCCCAGAACCCTGGGTTTGATCCGCTGCCCTGCATACACTGGGCATGGTGGTACATGTCTGTAGCCCCAGCACATAGGGGGTAGAGACAAGAAGATTGAAGTGTAAGCTCATCCTCAGCTACGTAGCAAGTTTGAAGCCAGCCTGGGTCACCTTGACTGGACCCAGTCCCAAAGACAGAGCCCCTGCCTTTACTCTGCCAGGGTCTGAGCTGGCTCTTCCTACCTTATAAGTGGATACATCATTCAGCCCGTGGTGCCTGGCATCAAGCTGTATACTCATCAGACCCTGGGAACTCTCCCCAGGGAGTTCATAGCACTCCATATCCACAGACCCCAGCACTGACATCCACCAAAAAGCCTTAGGCTGCCAGGCTGCATGGTCTAAAGATGGAGTGGGTTCACCTGAATGTGCCTCCAGAAAACAGGGGAGGGGCTTGGGGGGGCTGGGCCAGGCTGTTATACCTGGCTTGTCTCTAGCACCAGGGGCTGAGTAGCCCATAAGGAAGAATGTCATAGCTGTTTCCAACTGGACCAAAGCATAAGGAACCAGGTTTCACCTTAGTGAGAAAACTTGGAAGGGTCTCGGAGAACTGGGCAGGCTTTGGGCTCAGATCTTCTCTTTCACTTGGGTTCCCACTCAATGCTGCTGGTCCAACAAAAAAAAAAACACCACTTTGTTGGGGAGGATGAGCAGAAATAAGTAAGCACTGTGTGGTCTTTCAGCACCGGGGCCTTAGAGTCAGCACACTTGGGGTTCAAATCTCAGCTCGGCCTCCTAGCCTTGTGACCCTGGGCCAGTCCCCCTCGGCATTCCTGCACCTTTAATGTGTCTCAGCATGGGTGGAAAGCCATCAGTGAGCCACAGTGAACACCCACAATGCCACGGTGAGTGTGGTTCTCACAGTGTGGTGAGCCTGCTCACTGGCTGTTGATGCAGCCTTCTGGAATCCTCTCCAGGAGTGAGGGTTCTTAGGCGTTTGAGGATTCGCTGCTCAGAATGCAGGCAGCAACTTGGGCATCATCCGGGAGCTTGTTAGAATCGCAGTCTCCGCCCAGACCTGCTGAATCAGGAATGTATCTTAGCAAGAGCTTGGTAAGGGATGAGAAACACTGGTTTAAGGCCCTCCAAGCCCCTTGATGGACCACCTGCCTTACCTTTAACACGCTCTTGGTGTCTAGCTGTGTTCAGTCCGTTCATGTATTATAAACTATTGACCCAGCAAAGACAAATCCATCACTGAGTCAAAGTAGAGGTGCGTAGGGCGGGAGTCAGGGCATCTTGTGGCAACTTGATGAGGACTGTGTCTTGGCCTGGTGTCCTCACACATCCCAGAGATGCCCGCCTGCTTATGGGATCTGCATCCAGTGGGGTGGGATCATGAGTAACAGCATGGCCACCTGCTCCTCATCACTGGCCTGAGCAGGAGGATGCTGAGGTCCCGCCACACTCTTCATCAACCATGAGTCAGGATTCTCTCCCTCTCATCCAAGGCAGGGGGGAATGTGGAGCCTAGAATACTGCTAAAGTTTTTGTTTTAGAAGTTTCTCCTACTAGCCAGATGTTGTAGTACACACCTGTAATCCCAGTACATGAGAGGTTGAGGCAGGAAGATTATAGGTCAAGCTGAGCTTCATTTTCTGTCTTCTTAAGACTTGATCTCCCTCATCCCCCTGACGAGGTGTCTCTGGAGAGGGGAGAGACCAGTCCCCAAGTCCCCAGGCCCTCTGTAGGGGACATGTGGAAGTCAGAGGACAACTTGAAGGAGTCAGGTCTTCCCACTATGTGGATCTCAAGGATAGGACTTGGATTATGTGGGCAGGAGGCAAGTGCATTTCCCCACTGAGCCATCTTGCTATCAGCGGCATGGCATGAGAGTGACTCAGACCTAAGCATTCACTCACGTACTGCTGAAAGGGAGAGGAGGCTGTTGTGGGGGTCTTGGGCAGCTGAAAAATAAGCTGAAATTTGTAAGGCATCTCTTTTGCTCTAATATGGACATGGTAGTGCATACTTGTAACCACAAGACTCTGTCTCAAACAAATAGGTAATAATAGTAATTGCAAACCAGAGCATCAAAATAAGGAAAGCCCTGGAAGACACCTGCGACAAGGGAGTGGCTGGCAGTGTGGTGGCCCGGCCACACTCCTGGCCTGGCACATCTGTCTGAAAGCTCAGTTTGCTGCAGGGTTGATAGTTGGCGGAGAATGGCTTCAGTGGACCTGGTGGGTGGAGGACGGTCTTGCTTACAGGACAGGTGCATTCCTGCAAGACAGCTGCTGTTTAAAACCTGTGACTGGTGGCCCAGAGGCAAGGTTTGCTTTGGTTTTGATTTGTTTTGATTTGATTGAATTCACTATATGGAAAAAGTTGTAGAGCCTTCTGAGAAGCTGTGGATGGGGCCTGCAGATTTAAAAAAATTAAACAATTATAAATAAGAGAAAATTAATGTCAAAGGATCATAGTTACTATTCAGTAAGTGCATATTTTCCCCAGATGATGTGCAAAGGGGTTCAGGCAATCATATCCAGTTAAATGACATAGATGTACAGATAAAGACCCACAGACTAGGAGGGGCGTATGGCTTCCCATGACCCCTCCACTAGTGAGAGGTAGAGCTGGCTTCAAACCTAGACCCCTCCCTTTCTGTATCCTGTTAGCTTCAGCTGCTCCTCCCCGCACCCGCCCCGCCCCCCCTCCCCCCGCAAAAAAGAAAAAACAAACTTAGAGCAGGAAGGATAATAACCCATTGTCCCCAGGTGCAGAGGTGAAGGCCAGAGTCCTGGCTGCATGTGTTCTGTTAAGTGCTCACTACGGAGTGAGACTAGTGAGATTATCAGTTGAGACTTTGGTATAAAATGATGGCACATTGCTTACACTAGGGATTTTTCATTTCTGTAAATCTTGTTTCAAGTTTTATATCATGTTTTTTCAAGTATAGCAATTAGAAGCTGATCAGTGCTTGTTGTTGGTTGTTTTTTCTCTTTGGGGGACCCACCACCCAGCTCCCAAATAAATCACACACAGAGTGTGTGTGATTATTCTTAATTATAAATGCCTGGCCTTAGCTTGGCTTGTTTCTTAACTAACAGCTTTCTTTAACTTTAAATTATCTTGTCTACCTTTTGCCTCTGGGCTTTTTCTTTTTCTTACCTCTGTAATCTTACTTTTACTTTTATTCCCTGGGTGGCTTGGTGGCTGGGTGGCTGAGTGGCTGGCCGGCTGGCCCCTTGTGTCCTCCTCTCCTTCCAGATTTCTCCTTCTATTTGTTCTCTCTGCCTGCCAGCCCCACCTATCCTTTCTCCTGCCTCACTATTGGCCATTCAACTCTTTATTAGACCATCAGGTGTTTTAGACAGGCAAAGTGACACAGCTTCAGAGTTAAACAAATGCAACATAAAAAAAATACAACACATCTTTGCATCATTAAACAGATGTTTCACAGAATAAACAAATGTAACACGTCTTAAATTAATATTCTACAACAGGTGTTTTCTTTTCAATAGTCACATGCCTGCAGTAAAGGTTTTGTCTAGATTGCATTTTTGTGAGGGTCATTCAACCTACTTTTATTCGCCACCTAGTGGCAGATCCTCAAATTGCAGGTATAGTGCCCCACAGGAAATACTTAACTTTCTGTAGGTTGATTTTGGAAGCCTGTGCCTATAAAGAAACTATGCAATAACACCACAACTACTGCTCCTAAACCACGATTTAGCATGGGATAAAAAACGAGGGTAAAAAGAACCTTCTTTCCTTTTGTTTTTCTATCTAATGGTAAATCCCCCAAATTTCCATTTGGAGCACCAAATAGAATCTTGGGAAATGGTTGATTCTTGTTTTTACTTGGTCAGTCCTAGTCCTCGAAGCCTGTTTTTCTGTGGTAACACCAACATGGTCTCTTGTGCTTTATGATTCCCATTCATGCAGGCTTCACACAAGGAGAGTCACAGCCTGGGTTCCCGTCTCTCTGAAATACAAGGATTAGACTTGTTAGTATATGACTTTTCTCTAAAAGCCATTAAGACCAAAGGAATAAGTGCCTAGTGATGGAATATTATGCAAAAGGAAAAACATTTCAGGGAAATAGGGGTCTTCTAGCCCCACCTCAAATCTGACCATGCTGGCAGAATGTGGCTGCCTCTGCATAAGGCCAGCTTTGTGCCCTGCTTATCCCCATGTCCCCAGCTACTCCCATTTCCTTTGAAAGGTGCAGAAAGCCCCCTTGTCTTGAGTGTTTTCCTGCAAAGGGTTCCTGCTGAAAGACTGCACACACAGCCAAGGCTCTGACCTTCACCTTTGCCCCTGACTTACTTCTGACAAAGAGTTCTTCTCTTCTATTCCTCTATGTCTTTTGGGAGAAAGCAGCTAAGGCTAGCAAGAATTGAATGAAAATATAAATAGAAATGTAGTGTATAAGAAATGATGTCCCCCAAATATCTGGAGGCATGAATGCCAGCCAAGCAGCAGGCAGCCACAGACCACGCAGGCGTGGTGGCCAATGTGGGTTATCCGGTCAGTTCAGTGTCTGCTGGGTGCTTCCAGCGTGCAAGTGGGGCCTGGAGAAACCCTCTCTTTCAATGTTCTAGGACATCCTCCTCGTCTGCTGCCCTGGCACCCATCAACCGTGTGACCAGGCACATATAGCAAAGTTAAGCCCCACTGCCTGGACCCAGATTTGGCAGTGTGACTTAGGGACACCCAGAAACTCTCTGAGCTCTAGTCTCTTCAAGTTGGTCATGAGAGTTTTAGAGGCTGGGGTTTGTAGAGAGCAGGAGCCTTGCCTTATTTCGTCTTGTGAAGTGAGTGGGAACCTAGGGTCAGTGACCTGGGTCAGATGGGTCCCTGGGTTCTCTGAAGCAATGTCATTGGATTGCTGGGTGATGATTAGGATTTTGACCTAGGAAAGATGGCCAAGTTGGAGAGCCTGGGCAGTGTAGCCTGTAACTACAGTGAGAGCCAGACCTCTCACTGGCTTTGTGAAGTTGGACAAGTCTTACACTTCTCTGAGCTCAGCTCTGCCCTAAGAAAGTGAGGGATTACATAGAATGGCTTCTGGGGTCTCTTGGGGTTTTTGTTTGGTTGGTTGGTTGGTTTGGTTTTTCGAGACAGAGTTTCTCTGTGTAGCTCTGGCTGTCCTGGAACTCACTCTGTAGACCAGGCTGGCCTCGAACTCACAGAGATCCGCCTGCCTCTGCCTTCAGAGTGCTGGGATTAAAGGCGTGCACCACCACCACCTGGCTTGGTCTCTTAGTTTTTACCCATAATCCATGGGACCCCTGTTGACAATGGCAGGACCACACATTGAGCTCGTGTGGTGTCAGCGAGCCAATGGCAGGGCGGGGCCTCTTCCCTCAGCCCTGATCTCAGGCTTCAGATGAGAGAAAGAAGAACTCAGAACGTGCTTTTGTCCTCTTAGGTAAAAACTGTGATTCTGCAGGCATGTGTTGCATGATTGTGATCCCAGAACTCAGGAGACTGAGGCAGGAGGATGGAGAGTTTGAGGCCACTTGGAGCAAGACCCTGTCTCAAAAAAGAAAAATGTTTTTAATGTGTTGAGATAGTAGCTCAGGAGCACAGTGCCTTTTTAGCATGTGTGTGGGGTCCTCAGTTCAATCTGCAGTGTAATAAAGAAGTGGTCCTTGGTCTTGAAGCCCAGGAAGTCGGGTGTTTCTGAAATGTCTGTCAGTGGCTTCACTTTGCTCCGTGTGGCCCCTGTGATCAAGCTCTTACCCATTCGGCTTCTTCTTACACCACTCATGACCCACACCCTGGGGTGTCACCCTAGTGCTCCCTTTTTTAACATAAATGTACCCCACTCTGCAGCCACCTGGGCCTGGTCACTCTCCTCACTGGACTGTTGACGGGGTTCCTGCCTCTGCTGGAACATTCTTCCTACTTCTGTTCCTAGCTCCCTCCCATGTGAGCCCACCAAAGCTAATCTTCTACCGCACAGGATGCCCACACACTGGCGTCTGTGAAGGTGGGGACTGTGTTGGACACTGTCACATGCCAGCCTCCAGTGCGGTGGCTGTCCAAGCAGATGCACAACCCAGGGTTCAGGGAGAGATACGGTAAAAGGACTAAAGGCACAAGCGCCCTCAGTCTGGAGGTGGGCAGGCGGCCTGCAAATCCCAACTCCACAGTTAGCAGGATGTGGCCTATAGCAGGCCACTCAGCTTTTGGATCCTCAGTTTACCCACTTGTAAAATGGAGGTAACTACAGTCCCTCTACCTCAATCATAGTTTACTGTAAAGCTGAAGTAACGGTCAGTAGAAAAGATGGAGCACAACACTTCGCCCAGACCAGGTACCTGACCTGTCTTCTCCACATCTTCACGTCCTTGCAGGAGGAGATGGAATTCCATGGGTTTGGAGGCTGTGAACAGAGTTGACTGGGCTCAGTCCTTCCAGCTGAGCCAGACCTCAGAGAAAGCAGCCTTTGGGGACAATGCCCCATCTCAGAAGAGCCAAGCAAACTCCCTTCTGGCTGGCTGGGCCTCACTGTGGTCCTGAGATTTCCTTGCATAAGGGAATTCAGACAGAACCTCCTAAGTGCTCAGGGGTTCAGTCGTGAACAAAGGGCTTTCAGGTCATGGCTGAGCAAGGCTTGCCATCCCCTGCCCCAGAAGGCTGGGCCTTTCTGTTGCGGCTCTCAGTGTCCTGGCAGCCTGGTCCTGGCCCAGCCACCCTACACACTGTGGGCCATGCCTCAAAGAGAGGCAGCCAGGAAGCTTTTGGCCAGTGTCCCTCCACCCCCTCCCCAGGACAGCTCCCCACAGGGGCGGAGTTGAGGCCACTTAACTGAAAGGGGCCCTTTATCCCCAGCTCCCACTGGGAGGCAGAGCCACTGCCCGCCACACCCACCACACCCAAGGCCAGGAGGAGTTGAACAGGGACACTGGGCCTCAGTGCCAGCCTGTCTGTTAACCAGGCTCTCTGGCCCCACTATGTCTGGGTCCTGGGGGATGAGTCCAGTCCTTGCTTCAGAGGTGGCAGCCCCAATATGTGAAGAGAGAGAGTATGTGTACATACACAAGTGTGTGTAAATGAGAGAGATGCCCAGCGCAAGATTGTGTGGGGACACGCTCACCAGTGCATTGATGGCAGCATTTAGTGCAAGCCTGCTACATGAAAGGCCTTGGGCTGAGCCCTAAGCACACATCTGCTAGCGTTGTGCTTATAGCCTGTTCTGTAGGAATCCTATGGAGAGGCCAGTCTGAGAAGTGGTGCACGTGGGAGTGAACTGACTCCTGCAAGTTGTCCTCTGGCCTACATACACGTGGACACACACTTGCATACACACACAGTGAATAGATGTGAATTGACTCCTTCAAGCTGTCCTCTGACACCCCTCCACACACACACACACACACACACACACACACACACACACACACACGCACACACGCACGTGCACACGCACATGCACACACATACACGCACAGTGAATAAATGTAGAAAATTTAAAATGAATGGTACTATTCTGGAGCTGGGTGTGATGGCACAAATTTATAATCCAGCACCTGTAAGGATAAGGCAAGAGGATTACCACCAAGTTCAAGCCAGCCTAGGCTACATAATGAGTTCTAGCCTGGACTACAGAGTGAGACCCTGGCTGCTAGAACGTGGAAACACGTGGATACAGTGGTGCACGCACAGCTGCTGGGGAGGCTGGAATGGGAAAATTGTCTGAGCCCAGAGGATTGAGGACAGACAGGCTCAAAAAAATAACGGAGACGAGGGAACGAGAGCTGAAGGGAAGGAAGGGAGACGACTCAGAGGTTGGCTCCGGAGGACTCAGCTAGGCCACCAGAGAGTGATTTAGGCTCGCCTAGTTTGACAGCCCCGTGCCCATACACTGCTTCTAATCCATTTCCAGACTGTGGTCCCACTGGGTGGATGAGAAGGCTTACATACAGAAAGCACACTGTGTCCAGGAGTGTAGAGGTATCACATCTGACCTCCAGCTTGGTGGTCTTAAGTTGTTTTTTTGTGGGGTGGGGTGAGGTTTCAAGACAGAGTTTCTCTGTGTAGCCTTGACTGTCCTGGAACTCACTCTGTACACCAGGCTGGCTTTGAACTCAGAGGTCTCCCTGCCTCTGCCTCTTGAATGCTGAGATTAAAGGCATGTGCCACCACCACCCAGCGATGATCCTAACTTTTAAAACTTTTTTCCCCTTAAGCCTGGCTCTAGGCACTAAAATCAGCACATGCATACACACACACACACACACACACACACACACACACACACACACACCATGATGCCACAGCCCTTCCTCTAGCTGTGTAAGCTGTGGCAACAGCAAAGTAAGAGTTAATTTGTTTTGAAGTAGGATTTTACTCTGTAGCCCAGACTGGCCTCCCTGGCAGTCCACCTCCCTCAGGTGCCCAGTGCTGGGGTGTGGCATGCACCATCACACCCAGCTAAGAGTTATGGTTTCAATCCATGGTGAAACAGTGAGGTTTTGCAAGTCTGTTTCTCTGAGTTAGGAGCCAGGGAGTTGGACAAAGTGCTCACCTAGCATGCACAAAGCCCCGGTTTGATCCTCAGCAATACATAAACTGGATGTGGTGATACAAACCTGTAATCGAAACATTGAGAGCCTCTCTCCTGTAACTTCCTATGGTGGGTTCACTCTGGCCCCCAAAGACATGTGTTAAAGTCCTAGGCCCTAGAACCTGTGGACATAGCTCTCATTTGGAAATGGTCTTCACTGTGTAAGGGAAGGATCTCAAGGAGAGACCAGGGTAGGCAAGATGGCTCGGTGGATAAAGGTGCTTGCCGCTAAGCCTGAATCTGACTTTTGAGAGTTATCCCTTGACCTTACCTGACCTCTACATGTGTGCGTGTGCAGTGTCAGACTCATGTTCATGTGTGTGTGTGTGAGAGAGAGAGAGAGAGAGAGAGTGCATGCACATACCCCCCATGGGCATAATTTTAAAATGTTTTAAATCTTAAAATAAATACTTGCTTTAAGGTTGTTGTAAGGATTCGCCAAGTAATCCCAGTAAACCTGTAACTACTGTTATGCCCACCATCCCCCCCACCCCCCCACCCCCGCACTTGCCTCTTTTGGGTCCCCACTAAGCATCCATCTCAAGATTGTAGAGCTTAGGTTCCAATGGAGAATGCAGAGGTCCCAGCAAGGGACCCAGGACCCTTGCTTGAGGTCCCAACTCCTCAGTGCAGCCCAGGAAGAGGTCCTCCACTCAGTTCCCAGATAGTGCTGGGTGCTCAGCTTCTCCAGCGTTTTCATTGGCTTTCAGGAACGAGTTAAGTCTTGCTGGGTTGGGTCTGTTTCAGGTCGGAGTGTAATCTGCCCTGAGATGCTTATCGTATTTCTGGAGCAGCTTCCCGTAGCTTTGAAGAGTGGCAGCAGCCAAGTCTGCCATAAAGGGGCTGCAGGACATTTACAAGCAGCCTTTAATGCCCTGTGGTCTCGGCTTCCTTAATGGGCATTTCCCTCCCCCTCCTTTTCCCCTTTCCCTTTAATATGGTCCCTGGTTTGGCTTTCCCAGTGCGGTTTGGACTCCTCACGGAGAAGTCAAAACCATGGAATCCCTTCCAGGTCTCCCCTCCCTCATCCCTTTGGGCTGCCTGGGCCAAAGCCCCAAGTAGGGAAAAGAAGCATTGCTCAAGAGAACCACCCTGCTGGGGTGCAGAGAAGCTAACCACAAGCTGCTTTGTACCAGAGTAGCTGACCCCTGAGCCTGGTGGAGGGGATCGGAGGCATCACCCATGGCGGGGTGGCCTTGCTTCCAGCAGCCAGTGTGGCCTGTGCTCCGGAGTCAGGTGGAGCGGTCCTTCCCCTCACTGCCCCCTTCTCCAAGCCTCTGCACTTCCTGAAATGCATCTACATCCTTTGCTCCCTCACTGCCCCCTTCTCCAAGCCTCTGCACTTCCTGAAATGCATCTGCATCCTTGTGCTCCGGAGTCAGGTGGAGCGGTCCTTCCCCTCACTGCCCGCTTCTCCAAGCCTCTGCACTTCCTGAAATGCATCTGCATTCTTCACTAGTTCCGTCTACAGCCCTGCAAGATAAGGCTCTGTCAGAGGTGCAGTTGGCTTTGGGATGAAGCCTGGAAGGGTAACCCACATGGCCTCCACATCTCCTCCCCCCACTCCCGTCCATTGACAGGATGAGAAGGGGTAGGGGTGCCACTTGTGGAGGGTGACACCTCTCTAGGCTGCCCTGAGTTTCTTCCATTACTCACATGGTCCTTCAGGGTCCTGCTGGGCACCTCTAGACATCTGGTATCATAGAGTCTGGCTGGTCTGACAAGCAGCTGGCTCCAGAACTCCAGCCCAGGGACAGCCCTCATTTTATCAGTCCCGAGAGCGGCCTCCCTGTACATCAGCTTAATGACAAAGGCTACTTTATACAGCATCCCCACAGCCACACACACATATACATATGACATATGAGCAGTAAAGTGACAGGCAACCAAAAAAGGATAAGGAGCCAAGAGGCAGGGACATCGAGGACATTTCCCCTATGAGGAACAGTGTCACTATCTTAATAAATTACCTTTTGCCTTCTTTGCAAGGGAATCCCATGGTGGAGTTCTTATCTGCAGGTGGCCAGACATTTGGCTCAAGAGAGCGTGGAGGTAGGGGAGTTGGGGTAGATGCTCAGGTAGGGATGGGGAACGAGTGTGCCAGGAGGTCCTTACTAGAGACCTGCAGTGTGACAGGCTGTGTTAGCGGGGTCCTGGGAGCAGATGGGGGAAGTGGGCATGTTCCACCATGCGTGGAGGATGTGCTGTGCAAATGAGAATCAGGTCACGCATCCTCTATGTTCTGGCCATCCTGTCTCATCTGTGCAGGGTGACCTGTACTGTGGTGACAGGGAGGTCAGAGGCCACTACAGCCTCTTCTTGCAGATCCCAAGGTCCCCTACATTCCCTTTCCCCTGCCAAAGGCTGCTTTAGGAAACAGCTCGACTCTCCCTGAAGGAGACCTCTTAACCAGAAGTAGCAGAATGGATGCCCTGGGGTGCAGCTTCGGTAGTAGGAAGAAGGTGGGCCAGCCACCCCAGCCGCTCCGGCCCCAGAAGGGAGACCCCTGAGAAGCACTGTGAATCCCCTTCTGCAGTGGCCCAACAGGACCGGGCTCCAGCTGCCCACGGAGAGCTACTGTCCACACATTTTTCCACCCAGACTTGCCTTATTCTCTCTCAGTGATGTTCACTCTGCTGTCCTTTCTCATAAGTGACGTACACTAAAATCCTCCTGGGGCTGCCGCAGGGTGAACGGCCTAAACTAAGACAGTGGCCTCCATTAGTCCTTCACTTAGACAGAAACACAACTGAAAAGTCCGAGGATAGCCCCAGACTCAGAAACAGCCGCATCCAACTACTGAAGTAGCCAAGGAATCGGCCCCTCACTAGTGTGGTCTCCTGGCTCTTGGTCACTCAAGAAGTATTTCTTTACTGAGCTCATACTGAGCCAGACCTGTCTTCCATTTTCTTCTCAGGCCATAATAAAGTTGGCCACTGTGGGCACCAGGCTTGCATCTGGCCAAATTAGCAACTGTGGGAAAGAGAAGGCTGGACCTCATTGGCTCAGGTTGGGTCCTCTCCATGCTTGAGCCAACCACTGTGTCTTTGCTTGGTTAGGCTGTGTCATGTGCTAACCTGTTGCCAGGGGGGTGTGGTTAGCATGGTTGGTGTCGGGGAACACTGACCTCTGTGGGCATATCTCATTGACCTTGGAAGCGTCAATGGGCTTCTCAGACAACCCCAGTACAGACCTCAGCTTGTTTCTGTTGTTTTGTTTGTTTGTGGGGGTTTGTCTGTTTTGCTTTGCGGCGGCGCAGGGGTGGGGTGGATTGGGGTGGGGTGTTAATGAGCTATAACACTCAGAAGAATGAGGCAGGTGCCCTAGAAATGGGAAATATGTTGTGGATATTCTAGAAAGAAGAAGATAATTCCCAGCTCGTGTAATCCTCAAGCAAGGCCTTCTGAAAGGGGGGTGGACACTGGGCCCAGACGACACCCACTGGGCCCACAAGTGTCGATGTGTAAGGCCTTGAGCATCAGACGAGTGAGTTTCGATTCTAAGTTTGACATTTTGGGCTGGGGGTGCAGCCCAGTAATGGAGCATTTGCCTAGTATATGCGAGGTCTCCGGTTCAGTCCCCAGCATGGGGACTCTGAGGTTGAACCAGCTGCATTTACTAGCCTGGGAAAGAACAATATGTAGGTGTACTCATGATTGAGTGTAACCATGTGTTGATGTTTGTCATGACTGAACACACTGAATTGTTCATCGTGACTGAGTGAGACCTGAGGGACCAGGACTTCCTGTAAACCTTGCCCATACCTGTTGTGGGATGTCCCAACCCCTGCTGAAGGGTTCAGAGAGATCAGGGGACAGTCCAACTGGAACAACCATAGTCTCCAGTCGCCTGTCTCACCCTGGAAATAGCCACCCACCTAAGCTAAGAATAGGAATCCTTGCCTAGCTAGCAGGAAGGAATGCTGGTCTCTCAAGGAGGGGCCGGAAGACAAAACACAGCACACGGGCTGGGCTTCTTCTCATATTTACTTGTGAGATCACTAGAAAGCCACGCCCTAACATTGGGCATTGATCCTGCCACAGACCCAGACAAGGTGAGTTGACCAGGTTCTTCATAGATGCCCAAGATGGCAGCCTCCCGGGAGAGGCCCTGGGCCCTCAACCTCGGGCGTCTCTTGCCCCCCAATAGAGGTGATAGCTTCTCTCTTGCTTTGTTGGCAATGGGCTGAGGTGGTGTAGGTGGGAACCAGTTGGAAATCCAAGAGGCGAGGGGATGAGAGGATCTCCACAGCAGCCTCAGCCAGAACCGCTCAGCTCACTAGCCTCTCTCTTCCAGGCAAGATCCTGTTCCGGAGAAGCCACATCCGGGACGTGGCAGTGAAGAGGCTGAAACCTATCGATGAGTACTGCAGGGTAAGGCTGGGCTCGGGGAAGGGAGGAGTAGAACCCGGCTCAGGCCTCCACCACCTGTGGAGGAAGATGTCTGTAACAAACCCAGGCCTGGTGTTTCCTGGCTGGGGGTGGGAGGTGTGGAGTGACTGCCGCTTGGGAGGGATCACTCCTGGGCTGGACCACTGTCTGGGGCAGAGGGCCTAGGACTCACAGCTGAGGCTCCGCCCCTTTCGAAATGCATCCATATTTATAAAATGCTTGGTTAAACTACTTCTGCCTGCTTAGGAGTTAAGTGCTGAGGGACCGTGGGGTGGTGGTTGCTGGATTTTGGGGGTGTTTGTAGAAGGATTGCTTCTTTGAATTTCTTTTGAGTATGGCATGAATCAGTTTTGAGCATGGTGGCATCTGGAATACACATTTGTTTATTCACACAAGTTTTAATAGATGCCAGTGTACTCTCTGGTTAGTGTTCTCTCTCTCTCCCCCCACCCTCTCTCTCCCTCTCCCCCTCCCTCTCCCTCTCCCCCTCCCTCCCTCCCTGCCCCCCCCCCCCCCGGTGTGTGTGTGTGTGTGTGTGTGTGTGTGTGTGTGTGTGTGTGTATGTGTGTGTGTACGACACGGAAACATCCAATGTCAGAGAGCAGGCAGGAGCAGCATATGTCATCACGCTGAGCCTGTCTGTCTTTCTGCTTGTGTTTTTGTTTGTTTTGTTTGGGGGCATGGTGCTAATTCTGACCCCAAGGCCTCAAATCCTGTCTTTTAGACTGATTATAGTCTAGGACTTCCCGGAAGATACTCATTAGTGTTGTTGGTATTCAGACGTCCAGACTGCTTGCGTTTCAAAGCCCTGTCTAGCTTTATAAACTTACTTCACATCCGAAGTCTCTGTTTCCAAGTCTGTTCAGTAGGAAAGAGGGCAGAGTAAACTGAAGTATATTAGGTCCGCGTGGTGTGTGGCTCAGAGGACGTGTTCAGTGGGTGTCTTTTGTTACTATTACAGAACACAGACATTGGTATTAATAAATAAGTAAAACATTTAAATGTATTTGAAAGGATGTTGGAGGAATGGCTCAGCAGTTAAGAGCAACTGTTGCTCTTGCACAGGACCTGAGTTTGGTTCTCAGCATCCACATGGCAGCTCACAACCTTCTGTACCTCCAGTGCCAGAGATCCGGCGCCCTCTTTTGGCCTCCACAGACACTTCATGCATGTACTTCACAGAAATACATGTAGGCAAAACACCCAAACATATAAAATAAATCCTTTTTTAAAAAAAAAAAAGTATTAAAAGCAAGTAAAGAAAGGGCTGGGGGGGGTGTCTCTCAGTGGGTCGAACACTTGCCTGGTGTGCTCAATACCTAGTAGTAAAAAAACAAAATAAGCCGGGTAGTGGTGGTGCACACCTTTAATCCCAGCACTTGGGAGGTAGAGGCAGGCAGATCTCTGTGAGTTCCAGGACAGCCTGGTCTACAAAGAGAGTTCCAGGACAGGACAGCCAGGGCTACACAGAGAACGCCTGTCTCGAAAAGTCAAATAAATAAAAACATAAAGTACAAAAATAAATAATAAAAATAGACAAAAGCATTAAATAATTTGCTGTTATTCATGATACCACTGACTTTAATAGAAATAGAATTCATAGTTAAGCTGGGCATAGAGGTGCATGTTTATAATTCTAGCAGGCAAGCAGGGAGATATTGAGTGTAAGACCAACCTGGAATACATAACAAGATCATGTCTCAAAACACCAATGGTTAGAGATACAGTGTAATGATAGAGTATGCCCAAAGCCCTGGGTCTGAGCCCAGCCTCCCTAAAAAGTAAAAGACAAACAAACCTATAGCTCAGTGATACCTACTGTGGAATGTGACTTCCATGAAGGAACTGGCGGTAAAGGCGCATGCCACCAAGTGTGGTAATTCAAAACCGCTGTGGTAGAGGGAGAGAACCAACTCCTGCATGTTGTCCTCGGACCTCCACACATGTGCTGTGGTACATGTACTGCACACTGCAAGGAGGGAAGGAAGAGAGAAATGCTAAAAGTATTTTCAGTTTATTTTCATTCTATGTGTGTGAGTGTTTTGCCTGAGTGTATGTGTCTGTGTACCATGGGCATGCAGTGCCCATGGCGGCCAGAAGAGGGTGTTGGGTCCTCCGGATAGCTGTTTGTGAACTGCTGTGTAGGTGCTGGGAATTGAACCTGGATCCTCTGGTAGAGGAGCCAGTGTTCTTAATTGCTGAGTCTTCTCTCCAGACACACACACACACACACAAACACACACACACACAATCCCAAAGAGGCTGGGTGGGCATGGTGACACTATAATCCTAACACTCAGGAGATTGATGCAGGAAGATGGAAGAGGCCATCCTGGGCTAACTCAGAGAAAAGAGTCCTAGGGAGGGAAGAATAACATGTTTTATCTAAAGAATATTAGAATGAGAAGAACTGGGGTCTAGTCCGAGAGCCTCACTAGCTGTGTGACCTTGAAAAAATGGGAATGAAATTCATGGTCTCACAGGGGTTGAGTGGGAATGCGTATCACTGTTAAGTGACTTCAGAAATGCTGTCCCTCTACTAGGCTCTTACTGGTAAGGTCCCTTTCTGTGGTGGTTTGATGAGAATCCTCGCTTGCCCCATAGGCTCATGTATTTGAATACTCTGACCCTAGTTGATGGAACTGTTTGGAAAGGATTAAGGTGCGATCTTGTTGGAGGAGGTGTGTCACTGGGGATGGACTTTGAGGTTTCAAAGAGCCCACTCCATTCTCGGTTAGCTGTCTTTCTCCACCTCATGGTTGTTTTCTCAAGATGTGGACTCTCGGGTACTACTCCAGCACCATGCCTGCCTGCTGCCATGCTCCCAGCCGTGATGGTCATGAACTAACCCTCTAGAACAGTGAACCTCAAATTAAATGCTTGCTTTTGTAAATTGCCTTGGTCATAATGTCTTGTTACGGTGATTTAAAAGTAACCAAGACACTTTATGTTCTAATATTTTATTAACAGCTCATGCTTGACAACACACATGTTTAAGTCAGGCCTGGCATGGTGGCACATGCCTATTAACTCAAGCACTTAGGAGGTGGAGGCAGGATACCCAAGAGTCTAAGGTCAGCCCCAACTACATAGTGAGCTCAATGAGACCCTATCTATAGATGAGTAAATAACCAATCCTACAAATTTTAAAATGACAACCGAGTCTTTAACTGTCATCCCGTAGCTTCCAGGAAGACAATGGCTCCCTTCTACTCCCATGAACCCAGGTTTGAGTTTTGTCCAGATTGGCCTGGGTCACGTGTTCTGCCTTATTGTAAACTACGAATGAATGGCCCTGAGCAGGATATCACTCTTCTTCAGATCAATATCCTCTTTTCTCTTTAAAGGACATTCACCATTTCTAAATTGGTGGCTGCAGCCAAGGCTTTTTATTGCTTTAAGTTAAATAAATGAGCAGAGCTAATGGAGGTGGGACAGAGGCAGAAGGAAGCTATAATTTATGGCTCAGATCAGCCTGCCTCCTGAGCTGTGGAACCCGAGGCATCCACAGCTGATTGTGCATCAGCCAGAGGAGGAAGCCCACAGCATTTCCTTCTTGAGAATGGCTTTGAACAGAGGAGCTACAGAAATGAGGTCTGTAAGAGAGGGCCCTCCTGACCTAGCATGGATGGGAGCAGCCCAGAGTGGGGCTGGGGCTGGTGGCTAGATCAGGGGTTTACCACCTGTCACCTCTCAAGCAGGACTTTACGAGTGTGTCAGAAGGCCATGCAGGCTGGCCTTTAATCCTGCTGAATCAGAAAACTGAGGTCTGCCTGGCATGGTGACACACATCTTTAATCCTAGCACTCAGGAGGCAGAGTCAGGTGGATCTCTGAGTTTGAGGCCAGCCTGGTCTATAGAGCAAATTCCAAGACAGCCAGAGCTGCACAGAGAAACCGTATCTCAAAAAAGCAAAGCAAAACAAACAAAAAACCCACAAACAAACCAAACAACAGAAGCAAGCTGAGGTCAGGACCGCGGTTGTCTGAGAAGCTCACTGACCCTTCCAAGGTCAATGAGATAGCCCACAGAGGTGAGTGCTTCCCACAGCTGTTCCATCAGATGGTGAGATTTGTGACCACTCAGTGTCACTGCCCACCACCACCACCATCATGGCCAGCAACGTGTGCCTTTCATCCCACACCTAGGTTTTGTCTACCAGTCTTTTTGTTTGCCATTTGATTCAGGGTCTCACTATGTGGCCATGTCAGTCTCAAACTCAGAAGCAACCTCCTGTCTCAGTGTTGTGTGACATTGTCCTTTGGGAGATGTGAACAAATGTCTACTCACCTCAAAAAGGGAACTGATGACAGACCAAAGTATGGATGTCATTGAAGTCTGACTTGGTGAACCAGTGAATTTGTGGGGTTACATAGGAATGAGTGAAGGGTTCCTTACAGAAGCAGAAATGACTTTAGACAGCCACATTACCAAAGTCCATCCCAGCATGGGTGACCTTCACAAAAGCTAGAAGTGGATAGCCTGCAGGAATCTTAACAAGTTGAAGAATGTCCTTTCCAGGTAGCTCAGCTGCTCTGACTCTCTTTCAGGAAGCTTGGCTGGTCCACGCTTCTTCCAGGAAGCTCAGTCCTTACAGCTTATACATGCTTAGGGAAGGGAGGAGCCTAGTGGGTCTGATCAGTTTCAGGAACTTCATGAAGCCTTTGAGTTGTTTACTTCCTGTTCTCAAAGCTCCACTCAGGGTAGAATGTTTCACCTCCCCTTAGAGCAGTGGTTCTCAACCTTCCTAATGCTGTGGCACTTTAATACAGTTCCTCATGTTGTGGTGACCCCCCAACCATAAAATTATTTTCATTGCTGCTTCATAACTGTAATTTTGCTACTGTTATAAATCATAATGTAAATATCTGTGTTTTCTGATGGTCTTAGGTGACCCCTGGGAAAGGATTGTTCGACCGCCAAAAGGGTCGTGACCCACAGGTTGAGAACCACTGCCTTAGAATCTCCTGTTATTTCACTTCCTTTCTAAGATCTAGGTCCTAACTAGCTTCTCTCCAAGATGAAAGGTTCAAATTAAGAGGATTCTGCTGCGTAACCCAGCCTTCTGAGTGCTGGGACGACAGTCTTCACTAACATGCCCGTCCTGTGCCACTGGCCTTCCCCACAGCTGAATGGACGTCAGTCAGTCTCTCTCTGTCTCTCCCCCCGCCCTCATTCTCAATACGACCCATCTGCCCTGGCACTGGGTGCTAAGAAGACTGTCTAGGAGTGAGACAATAACCAGAGCCTCTGGGATGGGTTAGGACGGAGAAAGTGGGCACTGGTAGGCCAGTCAGACAGAGCAGCTTCAGTCCCCAGCCTAGGTACCCTGTACCTCTGGCCCTTCTCTGTTCTCAGTGGCTTCACCAACCAGTCACCAAAAGGCAGGGCTGGAAGAGCAGGGTCACTCAGCAGATACCCTGCAGCTGGTGTCTGGCAGCCCCACTCTCCTCCCTCTCTGTCCCCCCCCCCCCACTGTTCCCTCCTGCCTGGATACAAAGGTGTGAGACTCATTCACCCTTGGCCAGTGCCTGAGGTCAACCCTGTGACGTCACCTGGGTCATACCCTGTAGAAAGACTGTCCGAGCCACGAGTCAGACAGATGATCTCACTAATGACTGTGCACTGGCCCTAGAATTAGAAGGACCTTAAGGACATCTCACGGATACCAGTGAGGAATGCCAGAAGCAGAAATCCCGGATCTGGATCAGGCTACTGCCACAGAGTGGTGCTCCTGACTGGTTAGATGGCCTTAGCTGCTCATGCCCCTGTTTTCCTCAGGGGACTTACTTAACTTCTCTGGGCTTTCGTTTCTTCTATAAAGTTAGAATCATGGTCACATCCTTTCTTTCTGAGTTGATAGAGCGCATGAGCCAGACTTCTAGAATGTTCTTATTGCTAATAGACTGGCCTCAGCAACATTCCTGGATCTCTTCTCAGAGGCTTTGCTGTGCTGACCAGCATGGCAGTTGCCAAGGCCAGGAAGGTGCCATCTCATATGTACTCATGGAAGTCATTGTAATCTGGGGTCCCAGAACCAGACTGTTTTTGAATCCTGGAAGAACTAACAACCAGAGAGATGATGTGAACTGCCCAGGGTCACACAGCAAATGCACAGCTGCCGTGCTAAGACTGTTCAGGGGCTCCCCACACATTCTGGGGTTCTTGTTAGTGTGTCATTGCTTCCACCTAAAGAATGACCATGATGTAACAACTGAGATGCACCCAGAGTTTGCTCAGCACCAGTCTAGACCTTGTGCTGGCCTCCTCAGATTCGTCACCTCATAATGGGTGATGGTTACACTATCAGATCTGATGTGTCGAGCTCAGAGAGGGCCGGTACAGCCTGTGAGGAGCAGGGGCAGGACTCACACCCATGACTGCTTCGTTAACTTCCCACATGACATGTGTCATGAATGTCCACTCACAGACCCAAGACCTGAGCCGGGACCCTGGCCCCCACCCTACCTCACTCAGCGTGGCCAGGTTAGGTTCCTACTCTGGAGTGTCAGTGCTGGTACAGCCTGGGGACAGGCCACTCAGCACCAGCCACTTGTGCCGAGTGGTTTTGGCCAGACCCGGGCTGCTTCAGGCTTGGGCGCCTCTGTTGTCCGCCAACAATCAGGACGAACCCTTGACGAGCTCCCCTGCAGGCTCCCTGTTCAGTCAAGATATCAGTTATTCCACCGCAAGACCTCTTTGTGGCCCATACGTCCACTGCCCCAAGCACCCTCACTCTCTTTTGGCATGAAGAGCCCTCTGTTCATAGAGGTGCAGGTATCTGGTGGGGTTCAGGGCCCTCTTGACCGGCTGCCTTGTCTTTCTGAGGTCATCCTGATAGCCACGACACAGAGCCCCAACCTGTAATGGCTTTCGTGGTTCCTGCCTAGCTCGAATCCTTAAAGCCCAGGGAAGCTCTGCCTGCCCCCAAGGAGCCCTTCTGTCCATGCCTGACCACCACCCTCCTTCCTTTTTCTCTCCTGCCTCCCTCCTTGTCTCTCTTTAATCATTTTTTCCCTTCCACCCTCTGGGAGAACACAGAATGTGCCTCATATGTTAGATGAGAACCTGGCGACCTTTGGGGCTGGATTCACCTAGCTATACATGTTTTGAGCCCTGGGACATGGATCCTCCCACTTTACCCTATTTACAGCTCCTTCCTCACAGCAGCTTTGGTATCCCCACTATAAACAGAGGCAATGTGTCATTTGATGTGCTCTCCAGAGGGTACTGTCACGTCTTCCTCTTCCGATGTCACACATGCACACACCAAGAAGCCCTCCTGTTGTCAGGGGGTTGGAGGAATTGGCATCTGGGACAGTGCCCAGCACAGAGTTGTTGCTCATTAATATTCCTTTTTCTTCTTTGCTGCTTCCTGGTTGATGGGGAGGTTGGAGACCTTTGCAAATCCACAGGCTCTAGAAAGCAATGGCAGGGAGTTAACTACAAAGGCGAATTGCACAATGCTCTCGTGCTAAGGTCTGGTCTTGTCGTATCTCGCCCCATCTTGCCTGGGCGTGGATTTGGCGTGGAGGAGTGCCTCTTGGTTGGACGCCTGGTGATGGGCAATAGACGTGGGTTGTCTGACCAGCTCAGAACATTAAAGCGTGTTTCTCGTTCCCCAAGTGAGCTTTCTTGGCCTCCTCTTGTCTCACTGCTCGTGGGCATTGGCTCCTGGACATCTGTTGTTTTCTCAGTTTCGTTCATCTGTTCATTCATTCAACTGTTAGCTGAGTTTCTGCTCTGAGTCACTATCAACAGAACAGGCCAAAGTCCCTGTCTGCACAAGGCTTTTATATTTGAATAGTTTTCCCAGCCCCCACAGGTGGTCCAGGGCAGTGTTCTCAGTCCACCACACGTGGTTACCAAAATTATTGGCTGGATATCGATTGGTTAACTGATTGTCAACAGATTAATTCGCTGGTTAGGTTTGTTGTTGTTTAATCTCTCTCTCTCTCTCTCTCTCTCTCTCTCTCTCTCTCTCTCTCTCTCCGTGTGTGTGTGTGTGTGTGTGTGTGTGTGTGTGTGTGTGTGTGTGTGTGTGTGTAAATAGGGGCTCATGCATGTCCCAGCAAGTGTGTGGAGATCAGGATAATTTCAGGTGTCAACCCTTGTCTTGCCCCTGGTTTGAGAAAGGGTCTCTTTTCTGTTGCATGCACCAGCCTCGCTGGTCCGTAAGCTTTTGGGGACTCTCTTGTCTGTACCTGTCACTAGACACGGGAGTGCTAGGATTATAGAAATGCACTGCCATGTCCAGCTTCATGGGGTTCTGGGGATCCGAACTCAGGTCCTCACACCCCAATGGCAAACACGTAAGTCTCATTATGTAACCTTGGCAGACCTCAAACTTCCAGAGATCCTCCTGCCTCTGCCTCCTAAGCATTGGGATTATAGACATGCACCACCACACCTTGACGTTAGTTGATGTTGTTGTTGATTATTGGTTTTTGATCTGTTGTTTGTTTTTTGTTTGCTCTGACAAAGCTTTACTAGTCTAGATTGACCTAGAAAGTCTACATCTAAGGATGACCTTGAACTTCTGATCCTCCTGCCTCTACCTCCCAAATGTTGAAATCACAGGCATATGCCCCCAGGACCTCTTACATGCTAGGCCACATTCTACTAACTAAGCTACATCCCTAACCCTAGACCAGTGGTTCTCAACCTGTGGGTCATGACCCCTTTGGAAAACCTCTGTCTCCAAAAATATTTACATTATAGTTCATAAAGTAGCAAAATTACAGTTGTGAAGTAGCAGTGAAAATAATTTTATGGTTGGGAGTCACTACAGCATAAGGAACTGTATGAAAGGGTCTCAGTGTTAGGAAGGTTGAGAACCACTGGTCTAGATATTTTTGTTGTTGGTGGTGACTTTTTTTTAATGGATGAATAGGTTGATAGATGGATTGTTTTATTTCAGCTCCCTGTTCCTGGCTGGCTGTTTCCCATGGTGGAGTGTTGGAGCTTCCCTCCCCTCTTAGCTGAGCTGACCCTACTGGGTCATCATATCTTATGACCTCTCTCCTTGTCTCACAGGCACTTGTCCGGCTGCCCCCCCACATTTCACAGTGTGACGAAGTCTTTCGGTTCTTTGAGGCACGGCCTGAAGATGTCAACCCCCCCAAAGAGTGAGTCATGGTTGTCACCACTTCTGTATGATTGGGGGGTGTGGGCCAACTGGAAGCCAGTGGGGGGGGGCTGGGGACACGGGAACCTAGAAGCTAGGAATGCTACCCAGAGAAGGTTGCATCCCAGAAACAGACTGTCACCCTACAGAGGTCTACCTCTCCTTAGCAGCCATAGAGATGAGCCACAGTTTATATAACTTTTTAAATCAGGGAACTTATTTTCCTTATTTTTTGCTGCAGTGAACATTTTTGCATACACCACACACAAAATGCACCCATACATATATACATAACTAATTTTTTTTTTTTTAAGAAGTGAAAGCCAGTCATGGTGGTGCACGCCTTTAATCCCAGCACTCAGGAGTCAGAGGCAGACAGATCTCTGTGAGTTCAAGGTTAGCCAGGCCTACATAGTGAGATCCTGTCTCAAAAGGGGGCAGAGGGTTATACCTAGATGATACAGACGCCCACTGCACACGATGGACGGGAAAGCAGGCTACAACAGCATCTCTAAGCAGGTTTCCAATAAGCCCACACTCTCTGCCTCTCCAGGTTGCCTCCCTTTTGGAGTTGTGGTTTTGCTGTCCTTCCCACCCTGTTCCCTGTTCCTTCTTCACTCTCAGGGTAACCATGGCTCTGAGTTCTAACCTGGTATTGCTTGTTCCCAAATGCGATGGCCTTTCCTTCTCCTCCCATAATGGTCGGGGGAGCACTACTTCTCCTAGGTGATGGAATGTCACAATTAGGGCAAGAGGGGAGTGTTAATGGTTGAGATCAGGGAACCCCACCTTTATCCCAGCCCCTGCTCCTGCCAGTCAGCTAAATAAATGAACCCTATTTTACATGTCATCCTGTGACCTGAGGCTGTACAATAGACTAGCCTTGTGCCCACCTCCAGAGCTCCATCCCAGGAGTGGTAGCTCCCACACAGCAGCCTGGGTAATGAGGAATGACTGTTCTGGGTCACACTCTGGAGTCAGTCACTGCCTCCTAAGGCTCTGTGACCATTTGTGCAGCTTCTAGAATTCTGTTTTCTGATCTCTGGTGCAAGCTAATGCTGAGTACATGGTGGTGGGACAAGCCCCCCCCCCCCCCCGAGATAACCCAGTCAGTGCCACTGGCATGCAGTAAGTGCTCACTCTATTGTCTGCAAAAGCCTGGAGACAGAATGGACTGTGATTTGGTATGCTCAGCCTTGCAGAGCACAGTACAGCAGGGACAGGGTGAAAAGCATGTGACCTTTTATGTCACTATGGCGACAGGAGCTAGCTGCCTCCTTCCTGAAGTCATACTGGATAGACCTGTGGCTCAGGAAGCATGGCAGGCTGTGAGAGGAAAGTTCAAAGGGGTCCTCCAGCCCTGACCCATCTCTGCACTGCCTCTGGACCCTCCCTTCCTCCCCAAGGAGAGGCTTGTGTCCCACTTAGTCTGCTTACTAGGAAGGAACCCGGGCCTCTCTGTGACCCTGGGCCGACTGCCTGATGATGTATTAGCCACGTCCCTCTCTCCCTCTGAGGGTTGCTTACCTTCGGAGGCCACTGTTCATGTCCCTGCCCCCCATCCTGAAACATAAATATGGATCAAGTAACAGAATATTTTGACTTGCGGTGACTCTGAAGAGAGTTATCAAATTATCAAAGCCTGTGCGTTGCATTGGAATTTTGCAGACAACCTGGCCTCTTTCAAGCACGCTGCTGCAGGGGCTCTTCCATTTTGTGGGGTCGGGGTGGTCTTTGCCATCCCATAAGGAAGACAAAGTCTGGACAGTCCAGTCTTGGGGGGAGGTTGGCAGTAGCTCTAGGCTTTGGTGGCTGGCTGTTGATCAGTGGTCTGGCACAGAAAGGATGCTCTTCTAGACCCTGTGATGGGCTTGGCACAGAGCAGGCCTGGTGCTGCATCCTCCAGCAGCCATCCCAGGAAGGTTGTTCTGGGGCTGTGATTCCCGCTCTGACTGTGAACGCACTGGCCCATGCACATTTGTGCGCTGTAGGGAACACAATGCTTTTGTAAAGGCCCCTGACTTACACCTCAGCATTCTTTGTAGTTTCTTTGTGTCAACTCTCCAGCTACGCCCCCAGCAAATCCTGCAAGTACTTCCTTCAGCACATCTTCACACGTGGCCTGAGTCTAGCCAGCTTCTTGGCTGCCCTGGGGCCAGCCCGTCACCATCTGTTCTGTGGGTCATTGGCCTCCTGTTTGGTCTCTCAATTCTCCTCAGCTCCCTGAGATCAGATCCTGTCACCCCCATGTTCAGTCTTCTTGTCATTTAGAGTGCCAGCTGTCACCTCCCTCTGGTCACACCTATTCCTCCTCCTCGTCCAGCTCTGGTCATTTGGCCCTATATTCTACTCTCAAACCTGCTGGCCATACACACGTTGGGCCTTTGTACTGCTGTTCCCGGGCGTGGGACACTCAGCTCCCACGAGAGTCAACCCCTCACACTACTGTCTCCATGAGGACAGCCTTGTCTTCCTTCTCTGAGTTTCCCAGCACTTGCTCACCCCACTGCTCCGTTTCTTTATAGAACGATGTCAATTAGCCCGATGTCAATTGTGTCCTAGTCACTGACTCCTGTTAGCGGAACAGGAGTGGCCCCAGCCTTGTGTACTGGAAACTATAGCACAGCAGTATTTGGTAGTCTCAAGAGCTGGGGCCTTAGGCTGGCAAAATGGGGCAAGTAGGTAAAGAGGAGCACACTTCCTGCTTCATAGAAGCCATCTGTGTTCCATATCAAGCTCTTGATTTATTATTATATCTTTTTATTTATTTTTATTTTATGTTCATTGGTTTTTTGTTTTTGTTTTTGTCTGCATGTGTCTGTGCAAGGGTGTCAGATCCCTGGGGACTGGAATTGCAGACAGTCATGAGCTGCCCTGTGGGTGCTGGGAATTGAACCCAGGACCACTGAAAGAGCAGCCAGTGCTCTTAAGCACTGTTGCTCTCCAGCCCCCTCTCTGTGTACACGTGTGTACTGGCCTCGCCCCGTGGACCCCACACAATATTATGTCATTTACATCTCGGGCCACCTGAGGACGATTCTTTCATCCTAGTTAGCAAATGGTGAATCCAAACCCCACAAAGCCAAGAAACAGGGAGGCATGTCTTAAAATACATGTATGATATCTTAGATGCCTGAGAGCAGGCTGCCCTCAGACTTCCTCCCCGGCCAGACCTCTTGCCTTGCAGTCACAAGAGGTTAGTGGGCAAGCCAGGCTCGTGATGAGGCTCTTAGTGTGTCAGTGTGGACCCTGGTGAGGAGAGAGATGTAAGATAAAGAGCCATCCTGGGCTCTGGGGATGTCGCTCAGTGCTTGCCAAGCATGCGTGAAGCTGTGGGTTTGATTCCACCAACACTGTGCCAAACTACAGTGTCACCCTCAGCTACAGGGTAAGGTCAGGGACATCCTGGGCTATGTGAGACCCTGTCTTCAGAAGAAAAAAAAAAAAGGATAGATCAGCAAGGTAGCTCAGTGGATAAAATCCTGGTGACCTGAGTTCAGTCTGGGGACCCAGATAGTGGAAGGAGAGCTCTGAGTCCTTCAGGTTGTCCTCCAAGCTCTACGTACGCACCATGGCGCGTGCGCACATCCCCCTACCACCACCACTAATAAGTAAATAAGATCTTAAAATGAAACATTTAAAAGCCACACTTAAAACTAGATGGAACTCGGTTCAGACGTACCCTGGGAAGGCAGAGTTTGTTCTAACAGCCAAGGTGAACCTGGACAAATGTGGGGTGCGATACCTGTGCCCCCATCCCATCCCCCATAGTCGTGGCCACTGGTCCAGGTCAGTGCCCTCGGGCCGCTCATGCTGACTCAGCACTCCTTGTTTGCCTGGTTTCTGCAGGAACCCTTCAGGCCCTGAGCTCTGGGCACAGGCCTCTCGGGATCATTCCTGCCTGCCCAGCCTGCCAGGGTTCTGATGAAATTCTTGAGATTTCATGGGACAGGCAGAGCCTTGCTGAACTAGTTTTTGTTCTTCAGCCTCAGGGCCACAGAGCCCTCCGTTGAGGCCCTGAACAATGTCCCAATGTTCACAGAGATTCGAGGTGAGAGGCGGTGGGGCCTGGGCAATTGAGGATCATCTTGCCCCCGCCTGCCTCGAGGGTCAACTTCTTTCTGACTCAGGGGGCTTAAGTGTTGCTGGAAAGTCCCTATCCCAACCCACTTTGCTCTCCAGGAGGCCAAGTCCACCCCCAGCACCCCTGCCACCACCAACAATCCCAGCACCGTTGGCATGTACCCCAGCATCCCTGTGGTGGTTCTGCCCTTGGGACACAGGGCCAGGCATACAGGGCGGCAGTCTTAGGCTGAAGTCCAGTTGAGCCAGAGCACTGGATGTGGGGACAGGGGCAGGCTGGCTCAGGGGATAAGCTGGCATACAGGGATGGGGCTTTCCAGGGGAGGGGGTACAGAGCAGGTGGGTTGGGGAGGGATGAGGTCAGATGCAGAGAGACCCACTGCAGATGGATCCAGCCTCCTCCCGTTTTCCTCTTGGCGATGGTGGTTTGTCCAGGACCAGGGGATAAAACTAGGAAGTCCCCATAGGAGATGGGCAATCACTACATTTCCCCGTGGAAAAGGCGGAGGTCTAGGGTAGAGGAAACTATCAGCCTTGCTTCAGACCCAGCAGGGAGACAGTGTAAGGCCATCTTGGCACAACAGCCAGGTTCCTGAGAGTTTGGGGCGACTGGGAGTCCTCACATCCTTAAGCCCGTTGGAACTCCAGGCCTACTTACAAGACATTGAGTCAGTTTACCTGTGACATCTAGAGTCTGGGCTGCATTGTGGCTGGCAGCAGGACCTTGATGGCAGTAGCTTCCAACATGGCCTTCCCTCTCCTGTAAGTTGTACGGCTGTAGCATGGGCTGGTTAGAGGGACGGAGGCTGAGTGGGGAGCATGTCCCAGGTGCTTACCTCTCCTCTTTCCCACCTCTCCCTGCGAGGGAAATGGAAGGTGTTAGAAAGCCATGGAGAGTCCTTCCTGCAGTCTTCCTTAATGCCTAGGTATTTATTGAGCATCTACTGTACGCCAAGAACCACACGGACCAATGAACTCAAGGCTCTCAAGGCTACCACTAGGTTGGAGTCTTGCATTAATTACCAAAACAGAATCAGAAGCCAGCTCTGCTGTGACTTTCAGTGGATCACTTCTCTTCAAACCTCAGCTTCTCATTTTGTACCCCGATCCAAAGGTACCTCCCACCATGCTGTACAGATGGCAAAACTAAGAAATGGAAATGGAACTGAGCCTAGCTGGAGGTTAGCGTTTGGGGGCATCTCACAGAGTTCTCAGCTCTAGGGTCTTCTCTTGGGTGGTTAGGAACCCAGCTGGTCTCTGGCTTGGGAATTGGGGTAGAGAGCCAGCCTCACCCTGTGCTGGGCTGTGTCCTGGTTAGACCCTCAGCTAGGCAGCTCTGCTCATCTGTCATCTAGCCAGGGACATGGGCCACACTGTCCTTCCAGCAACCCATCCAATGTCACTGGGAATGCACAGAAAACCTCTTCATAGAAGTAGGCAAGAGAGCCAGCTGGACCTAAGGGCTATGGGTCCAAGAGAGGCATCTCCAGCTGGATAGGTGAGCTTCCCCCAGGCAACTTTAGCTAGACAAGTGAACCCCCACCCCCCAACTAGGCATCTCCAGCTGGACAAATGAGCCCCCCCCCCAGGCATCTCCAGCTGGATAGGTGAGCTCCGCCCTGCAGGCATCTCCAGCTGGAAAAATGAGCCCCCCTCCCAGGCATCACCAGCTGGATAGGTGAGCTCCGCCCTGCAGGCATCTCCGGCTAGACAGGTGAGCCCCTTTCCCCTCAGACCCCAAAGCCTTTTTCTCACCATTGCTGGCTACTCTGGATGTAACTCCCTGGATGGTGACCTCTCAGGGACAGTCCAGTCAGAACTGAACTTTAACTGGTCTCAGGCTCCTGTGGCCGGCTTTCTCTGCTGACACCAGACAGGAAGCTCTCCACCAGCTGACCATTTACAGCGTGAGGCCGGGGGCTGAAGTCTGAGGCGCAGCTTAGTCCTTGCCAAGGGAACTCACGGTTTGAGGGAGGAAGGCGCACACAGGGGATGGGTTCACCCTGTGAAAGGTATCGGAGCATCACGGGTGCCAGCCGAACCCCAGCTCCTCCTCCACCCACGTGGTACCTAAGAGCTGTGTAAGTCCCAAGGCCCCTGTAACAGTGACAGCTGCTGATCAATCCAGTCGGGCAGGGAGAAGTAGTTGTGTAGGTTCGTAAGTTCAGGGCCACCCACAGTGACAGGCTAGCCTGGTCATGTGGCCAGAGGCTTCCGTAAGGAGAGGGCATTCAAGACGAGACTGAGGTAGAGCAAGCTACTCAAGTAGGTAGCAGGAGGCACCAGGCCAGAGGAAGTCACAGAAAACCTCAGCAAAGAGGCTGTCTCCAAAGGGGACTTAGGAAGAAGCGTTCTGAGAGGAGGTGGGTGCAAGGCAGTAACTAGCTACATTGACACTTTGGCATCAGATATGGTGACAGAATCTGGGACCTCTGGGTTTCCCTTGGAGAGGATATCCTGTGTCAGAGTAAGTGGTTATTGCAGTGGTCCAAGTGTGCAACAACTCACGTCTAATGGCTGTGAGAACTGGAAAACTAATAGGCACAGCCCCAGATCAAGGGACAAGCTCTGTGAAAACCCCATGATCCTTTCCCTTAGAAGTCTGTAAGCTAACTGGGCTAACTGGGATGCTTCCCTTAGAAGTCTGTAAGCTAACTGGCCTAACTGGGATGCTTGGAATCAGTGCCTCGCTTCAGATCTCTGTGTGTGTGTGTGTGTGTGTATCTTGCCACCTGGTGGTGACACAGAGTATTACAGCCACCTGCAATGGTTCTGTTTTAACTATTAGTGTGAAGCTAGCGATCCCTTCTACAAATAAGGCAACTGGCTATACCCCCATCCAAAAGGCGCATGTCTATGGAGACCCTAAAGGTGCTTCCGGAGACCTTTCCTCTGGCCTCCAGAGCCCCTGGGTCTTGCTCTGAGATGACGCTCTGAGGATGGGCGCCATCTGGTGGATGCTGTCAGCCACAGGGAGCCTGTTCCTGGAAGCTCCCAGAAAAATCTAGTCCTCCTCCCACCAACCATAATCAGTCCCATCCTGCTCTCTAGCAGGTTGCCAGCTCAGTTGTCCCTGGGAGTGGTGGTCCGGAGTGTGTCCAGGTGACTTCAGGTCCCACCCAGCCTAGAATCTCCATTGACAGGCTGTTAGCCCCAAGAGCCTAGCTCAATGGTGAGGGTCAGAGGGCGGGGCTTCTCCCACGTGACCTTGACGGTGTATAATTTACATATTATCAAATTCACTTTCTTCTTATGGTTCAGGGTATGGAACCCAGCGCCTTGCGTGTACTCAGCAAGTGCTCTACCACTAAGCTGCATCCAGCCTTTCAAATTGCTTTAAGTGGACGACTGATTTGATGATTAGTGGCACAGTTCCAGATGTGCGACCATCACCGCAATCCAGTTTCAGAGCGTTTTTACCACTCTCTCTGAAACTTGTATTATTATTATTATTAATTATTTTATGGGTATTTTGCTTGCATGTATGTCTGTGTACCATCGGATCCAGACCTAGTGACTCCAAGGACCTTGTGAATACCACTTGAGACAAAGTAACCCCAAGAGAGATGGTATCTTGGCTTGTCGTATGTCACACCCTATTGGTGAAATTATTAAGGCCACTCCACGTAGTTAAAAGGAGATTTATTTAATGGCGTAACTTACAAATGAAGGGATAGGTAGGTCGCGGGATCTGGGGAAGGTGTATCGCAGTCCAGCGGTGTTCTCTGGAGCTCTGCTTGGCCCACCTCCGCCGTCCAGGGTCCCGGAACCGAGAGAGAGTGCTGGCCCATCCAGATCTCGGATCTCCAGGCGCCTCCCTTGGCCCGGCCTTGTAGGCGTTGCCGAAGTCTCAATGGGGGTTGGAACTTCCAGATCAAAGCTGGAATGGCTACCCACTACAACACCCAGCTCTTGCAGTTCCTGTGGGGGAGGACCCCAGCGGGAAGGAGGGAGACAGGCAGTGTTAATAGTATCGACTCTGTAGGAAGCAGTAGCTCCATGCACAGGCTGGCCCGCCTGACTGCAGGAGTGCCCAGCTCCCCTTCAGCCCACACAGAGCCCACTGGTGCACAGCAATGGGAGGGTGCTCCAAAGGTCTGAGTGAGTAAAGCATGAGTGACCTTCCACTGTGCTAAGGGTAACTCTCTAAGCCCCACCAGGGACCTATTCCTGGGGAGCCTACCTCCCCAGCTCTGACCTCGGGGCCCTCTCACCCAGCTCTCCTCTCCGTTCAGCCCATCACCCCAATTTACCTCTCTTCCCTTCTTTGTCACGGCCACCTCGGCATCTTCCTCCCAGCTCTCATCCCCAGGTCCTCCATTCCCCAGAGGCAAGGGGTGAGTGTGTGGTTTTCAACCTGAGGCCCTCGAGCCTGGCATCCAGTGGGTACTCACTGGCATCCAGTGGTACTCAGCAGATACTGAGAAGAGCAGCTAGTTGGTGCTACCAAGAAGGTTGACCCCTACCTAGCAGAGACTAGACTGGCACTGCCTCAGGGCTTGAGGTCCCTGCCGCCTAGAAGAGGCCAGCATGCCCACGCTGAACTGCTGGTGTGCCAGGTACAGTGGCTGAGCAGGAAGAGGTCTAACAGATTCCAAGATTCCCGGTCCCGGAGGGCAGGAACCTTGGAGAATCCTTGGGGCCCATCTACAGGGAGGGCTGTGGTGGAGAGCAGCCTTGTGATAGACCTGTATAAAATGGGGTTGAGCACCTCTACCACACAGGCACTGTCCAGGACAAGGACATGGTTTGGAAGCTGCATGGTGGAAGCACTTGACAAATGCAAGGATCTTCTCCATGAGGGGATTGGTAACAGTGACATTAATGATGGATTCTTCCGCATCCCCCCACCTTTGAGAAAGCAGTGTTTACTGGGGATGGGGAGGGTGGCTCAGTAGTGCCTGCCACCATTCCTGCCCCTGTCTAGGCAGAGCCAGAGGGAAGCAGGTCTGTATGAGACCCAGAGCTGATGGAACCCAGTTTAATCCTGGAAACTGAGGCACAGAAAAGGCTGGTACTGCCTGTTCCGGCAAAGCTAGACCTGAAACCTAGGTCTTATGACCCCAATGCTGGACCGGCCGTTGGGGTCCATCAGAGTCCCAGCAAGCCTTTTCCACTTAGGCATGCCCAGAAATGTAGCGCACACAGTTGTTGAGTCATTGGGAAGCCCCCAAGCTGTTCCCCAGCAACACAGACCCTTGGCCGTGAGCGCCTGGCCTGCATTTCGAGCCCACTGTGTGCAATGTGGCGGCCGCCTGCCCCTTTGTGGAGCTGCCTCATTAAGTCCGCCTCTTGGCCTGCCACAGTGAAGACATCTAGACTTGGCATTCATTCCTGTTGCCTGGGATCCAGGAGCCCTCAAGAGGCCTTTCGGGCTCACAGCAGAGGGGATGGATTCCTGAGGACTAGGAAAGCAGTAGGAACAGCCATATCCCAGGTGCCTTGGGGGCCCAATTCTGTGACCCAGCAGTCCTGTGGTCTTGGCAAAGTGGCTTTACCCACAGAGCCTGAATTTCTTCCTGTCTGTGAAAATGGCCCATCACTTCAGCCTGGCTACTTTCCCCACATCCCTCCCAGGCTTGTCCTCTCTAGCAGCCCTAACCTCCCCATCTTCCCTCAGTGCCTACCTTTGGCCATCTGTCCCAGATGCTGTTAACAGCCTGCCTGTGGATCTTGGCTCCCCTGAAAAGCCTCCATCCGGATATCCACTGGGCCAGTGCAGAGTGGCCCGCAGTGGAGATGGAGGGGAAGGAGGGTTGAGCTGAACTGGGCCTGGAAGCTAACTCAATTCTTTATTATGCCCATTCACTTACTCTTTCTCCCTCCAGGGAAGTGTGTCCTCTGAGTCTCATCACTTTGGAAATAATGACGTTCAGAGCTGTGTGTGACAGATTTTTTTCCTGAGGAGACAGAACACATTATCTATTCACCCCAGATAGTGAGCCCATGACAGATACTACCATAGTCCAACTTGGTAAACCAGTGAGTTTTATTGGGGTTACTTACAGAAATGTGGGTGAGGGATTACTTACAGGAGCAGAAATGACTCACAGACAGCTGTATCACCAAAGCCCACCCCAGCATGGGTGACAGCTCAAAGCTGGAGGCAGCCTTCAGGCAGCTAACAGGTTGAAGAATGTCCTTTTAGGTGGCTCCAGGCTGCTTGCCCAATATCTTTCTTGTTTGTGGTTTGGCTTGTCTGGGAGTGGCTCTCTTTGCTGTTTACTCTTGGAGGGAGGGGCCTAGTGAGTCTGGTCAGTTTCAGGAACTTCCTGAAGCTCTTTGAGTTCCTTACTTTCTGTCTGAAGGAGCGTCTCTGCAGGATGGAATGTTTCAGTCTAGGAGGAAACTTCTCCACAGCAAGAGCTGTAGGGAAGAGCTGGTCAGTAAAGAAGTCAGTAGCCCCTGTGGTCCTCCTCTAGAATCCCTTCCTGCCCCTGCCCCTCCCCTGCCCCTGTGTTCATGCACCGCGTCACCCCAAGTTTCCTCTTGTCTGCTTTAAAGCCCCAGTGCCTCCCTCTTCTAAGCAGCTCTCCCAGACCACCCCAGGCCACTCTGACCTCCCCACCTACCCTGGGAATTCCTATACAGTAAACTTCCTTTTTTTTTTTTTAAGATTTTTTTTCTTATGTATACAGTATTATTCTGCCTGCACACCAGAAGAGGGCACCAGATCTCATTATAGATGGCTGTGAGCCACCATGTGGTGGACCTCTGGAAAAGGACCTCTGGAAAAGCAGCCAGTGCTCTTAACCTCTGAGCCATCTCTTCAGCCCCACACAGTAAAGTCTTGACAAAGCTTTATGGTGTCCAATCACAGTTTGAGTTCCCTTTGCTTTCTTTCCTTAGATGTCTGTCTTCACTTACTAACTAGATGGTGTGCACTTTAAGGCAAGACAGTGTTTCTTTGGTCACACTCCTGCTTCAGGCATGGGAACAAGTCCATGACAACTTCTCAGTTAAGATGTGGGTGAAGAGTGGACGCTGGATAGATAACAGATGTGTGATAGATGAAAGGTAGAAGATGGAAGATGGATTGGTAGTTGATAGATGGACATGGATGGGTAGTTGACAGATGGACATGGATGGGTGGTTGACAGATGGACATGGATGGGTGGTTGATAGATCAACATGAATGGGTGGTTAGTGGATAGACATGGATAGGTGGTTGACAGATGGACATGGATGGGTGATTGACAGATGGACATGGATGGGTGGTTGACAGATGGACATGGATGGGTAGTTGACAGATGGACATGGATGGGTGATTGACGGATGAACATGGATGGGTGGTTGACATATGGACATGGATGAGTGGTTAACAGATCGACATGGATGGGTGGTTAGTGGATAATGTAAAATGGATGGAACATGGATGACAGTTGGAGGATGGATGGATGTAGGATACATGAACAAAGGACAGAGAATGCCTCCAAACGTGGAAGGGCCTCTTTGACATCCTCTATGGGGACTTCATAGTTGAACCTCATCACTGTATTTTGTCCCTAACTCTTCTACATCCTTTAGAAATCCATGAATCACCTATGGCCAAGAGGTAGCCGGCCAAGTTGGTAACAGGATGTCAGGTACCCTAAGGGGGAACTTGTACTACTCCATGGCAGTGGGCCTTTCCTAGGAGGTCAGCTTTGTGATTCTTCCTCCCCGGCCTCGTTCATAGACTGCTTGTCAGAGTCTTCCACTGGGTGGGACTCCTTGGAAGGGGCATAGGAAGAATCAGGTCTGTTTGTGCTCATGACCCTAAGTTGGCATGGTGTGTGAAGGGGCCAGGGTCTTACAGCTCTGTTGCCACCAGGGGGGCCACCCTCCCCCCCCCCACTGCAGATTAAGCCCTTCTTGTGAGGCCACGCTTTCAGTTGGAATCTTTCCCATGTTCCAGTCTTTTCCACCTTAGCCGAATACCATGCTAAGAGCTTTGCACATTGTCCATCTTGACCCCCATGATGTGGCAAAGCAAGAATTGGTTTAGCTCCTTTATAACTGAAGGTTCATGGAGCTACAGAGTGGCAGGCAGATGGCTGGACCAGGCTTTGAACCCATCTCTCTCCTCGCTAGTTGCTCTGAGGCCCAGGCATTGTGGAGCCATGCCTGAGTGTCAGCCACATGCAGAGCCTGTGCCCACTGTGGTGGGCCAAGCCAGAGGAGGCAGGAGACAGCACTTGGACTTTTCTCTGTGGACAGAGCAGCAGAGACTCTTTGGGAAGCTCAGGAGACAAAGCAAAATCTGTCTCTCTCTCTGGTGGGGAGTGTCTTCTGAGGTCTATGATGGTCATAGCATCCAGCCCCTCTAGGACACAGGCTGGAGGACCCAAGACCCCTTTCTTCCCCCGAGGAATTCAGCTTTTTCCCCCAGAGCAGGAATCTGGCCTCTCTGGGCAATCCACATGGTCACAATGGGGCCCATTCTCAGAACCCTGGAAAAGGCAGGCCCTGCGGAGAAAGGCCAGATTCTTGTTGGACACAAGAGCCTTCAGTGCGGCAATTTAGACCAGGACACAAATGGGGGCATAGAATGGCATCCATGCTCCCTCTGTTTTGCCTGGAGGTCGCTGCCTCTTGAGACCATGCTGTGCAAAAGCTTTCAAAAGTCAGAACAGAAACCCAGCTCCAGGCTATGGGGCAGGGGTGGGGGGTGGGGGGGTGGTAGACAGCTCCCAGAGCTCTGCAGACCTCAGCTGCCCCGGGGTCCCTTTGCTCAGATACTCTCGTTTGCTTCTAGAAGAACATGCTCCTTCTTTCTCTGTGACTCTCTTGCAGAATCAGAGTCTCGCAGCAGCTCTGTCTGCTACTCAGAGTAGCCTCCTTCTAGAAGTGGAGGAATGGAAACCCAGAGAACTCGTCAGTGTTTTTAAAATGCCCCTGCCAATTAAGAAACGCATCTCAGCTGAGGGGTGGTGGCACATGCCTTTATCCCAGCACTCGGGAGGTAGAGCCAGGTGGATCTCTGTGAGTTTGAGGCCAGCCTGGTTTACAGAGTGGGTTCCAGGATAGCCAAGGAGGTTACACAGAGAAACCCTGTCTCCAAAAAACAAAACAAAACAAAACAAAAAAAACAAAAAACAAAAAGAAGAGAAGGAGAAGAAGAAGATCTCACAGGGAGACAACACAGGGAGACAGACAAACAAACAGGTAGACAGACAGACAAACAGGTAGACAGACAAACAGGTAGACAGATTACTGAAACTGACATTTCACAAAACACCCTTAACCATAAATGACTTGAATGGTTTCTAGTCAGTTCTACCCTTTAGAAGCGCTTGGTGAGATCTGTCACAGCAAGTTCGGCGCTCACTGACAGATGAAGGCTTGTCACTTGAAAAGTGTTAGTTTGGCTGGGAATGGTAGGATTCTGGGAATGGTAGATGCTGGGAATGGTAGGATTCTGGGAATGGTAGGATTCTGGGAATGGTAGGTGCTGGGAATGGTAGGTGCCCCTGTGATCTCAGCACTTTGCAGGCACAGACAAGAGGATCAGGAGTTCAGAGTCATCCTCAACTACATAGTGTATTTAAGGGCTAGCCTGGCCTACATGAGATGGCCTCCAAAAAAACACCCCAGCACTCTTTAATTAATTAAAAAAGCTTTTTGATCCCAATTCTCTTTCCCCTGTCTTCCAATAGCAAATGCAGGGATGTTCTACAACACCCGATTGAAAACAGAAAGTTTAAGTGGCTTGTCCAGGCCACCCATCCTGACGGCAGAGCCGAGCCCAGAACTAGGTTAGTTGATTTAGGGCCACACTGTCACAGCCTCTCTCCTGCCTCCATCTTCTAGTTATCTCCCTTTCCTAGTCCCAAAAGTTTCCTGAGCACGTCCCCCTTGCCCCTGATCCCTCCTGGATTTCACAGCTGACCTTCAAACTCCATCCATCCTGGCCCTTCACCAGACCACCTGTTCACACATTACCAGATCCATTTTTCCTTTGTTGTGAGCTGCTTGTCCCTGCTTCTAGAGCCTTCCCCTTGTTCCTGTCCTGTCCTGGGATTAAAAGGGCCTTGTCTTTGAGGGCACCCTCCTTCAGCCCAGGATCTCTGTTGTGCTTGAAGTGTTGATTGTCTGGGAATGTTAGCTCCCACCTTGGATTGTGTACCGTTGGTACCCGCCTGCGTCACAGACCTGCACCACAGACCTGTGAACCAGGTTCCCTCGTGCCTGCCTATAAGGGCCCTGAGGTCACACGGCAGCAGCTTCCAAAGCTTACAGGATGGTGCGTGGTTGAGATCACCACAGTCTCTGCTGGACTGGATTGAGTCCTTCTCAGCCAAGGTTATATCCGATGCAGTCTTCCCAGTCCACCTAGTCTAAGGAGTGCCTGTGTCCTAGCTCTCAAAGTCACCCCAAGCCAGCCATCTGCCACGGAGTCTGCTTCTCCTGAGCAGGTCTTAGCAGCAGCCGAGGACCTGCAGACGGGCACCCCAGGCCATGCAGCCAAAGTCAGCCAGCAGACAGCGTTGGGATGGAAGTGCGGGCTTGTGCCCGTGCCAAGGCGCTCACTGATGGGAAGGAAGGAGAGAGGGAAGAGGCTGTGGCTGCTGCCAGATTCTGCCTACCAAGGATACGGCAACCTTCCTCACAGCCACCCCAGAACTCGACTCCCCTGACTCTTCACTCCCCTGCCTCAGCTACTCTTCCTAGCTTCCCTTTGATGCTGATAACCTTGATGGACAGGGGTGACCACCTCCTTTTCCCAGCAAGAGTCCAAAGCCGGCTGGTGGTATGTCCTCTTTTTGCAGTCCAGTTCTTGGCCCTGGTGCAGTCCCACTGGAGCATTGTGGGTCAGGACTATCTGTCTAACCCCAGGATCCCTTAGGACCTTAGTCTCCCCATCTGTAAAGTGGGTTAACATCAGCTCCACCTGCCTCAGCACTGAAGACCAAATGCTAGGAATCTCCAAGAGTGTGGTATAGGGAGAGGAACTGTTTTGTTTTACTTTTCCTCAGGCTGTGATAAAATCCCACAGAAAAAGCAATTTAAAGGTTTCTTTGGGCTCACAGGTACAGCCCATGAGGTGGGCAAGTCCAGGGCCTCATCTTGAAGCCCCTGTTACAATGTATCCACACACAGGAGACAGAGAGAAATGAATGCTTACCCAGCTGACTTTCTCCTTTTTATTCACCCTGGGGACCCCAGCCCACAGAACGGTGCTGCACGTACTGGTTGGGTCCTCCACTCACTGAACTCTCAGGGGTGGCTGTTGCTTGGCTTCCAGAATAGTCTGTGCAACAACACTGTATACTCCATCCTCCCCAAAGCCTTGGTTCTGTGGCTGTCCTCATTCTGTGACTGTGACTGGCTGTGGCTGTCCTCGTCCTCTGGGTGGAGAAGTTCAGGACTGAAGTAGTTCAGGGTCACCACCACAGCAAGCAGCCTAGCTTTGAACCAGAGGCTTTGGCCTCGTGTGAGCTCAGTTGCATCTCCCCAGAAAGGGCCCAGAGATAAACAGTGTGACTCCTTTTGCAGACACAGAGAACTGAAGGGGGAACTCAGCCTTCTCTCCTACAGTTCACCCTGTGGGCCACGGGGGAACACTGGCCCCCGTGTGCTCCCCACCAGCACCGTGTTCCAGTTTCCTTAGTACAGTCGGTGCCTGTGGTCTTAGTCACCCCTGGCCAGCTAGAAGGCTCGACAGCCTGATGGAGCCTGGGAGGCCTTTCCAATTACATTAGCTTCTGGCATCACGAAAGGGAGATGCTAGCCTCGCCCTCCCTCCTCTGTTCCTTCCTGTGGCTCCCTGGGACTTAGTGACTCAGCAGCAGGTCAGAGGCAGGCTAGACTGTGACTTCCAGGGAGGGGAACGTTGTCGGGGCAGTGACTCTCATCACCAACGGAAGACCCCAATTGAGTGACGGGGGAAATCTGACCCCAACAGAGGGTCCCCGCTCTCCTGTCAGGCCAGAACTGATTGAGAGGTGGGTGTGCCTGCGGTGGGGGAGTCCTGCCTTTTCGTAGTCTGGTATGTGAGGGATGGGGGAGTCCCAGATACCTAAGCTGCTTCTCAGCGCATTCAGCAGTTAAAAATACCAAGTGGCTTTGCTGAAAGGTGCCCAACCGGAAACCTCCGAGAATTTCCTATTAGGGCAGAGCCTTCCTGGGCTGGAGGCCAGGCACCTTATGGATTCCTCTAACTGCCACCCTACCGTAGTTCATTTGTGACTCAGTCTCCCCTTCTACCCAGGGGTTTGTCAGGCCCCAGGGTTCTGCCCTCTACTCCTGCACCCACAGCTCCAGGAGGGTGGGGCTTGAGAGTCTGTGTGTAGCCTCAGAGCTCATCAGAGTTCCCGGTTTGGGGCCCAACCCAACCACAGCCACCCATTGACTGATTTTGGCCCTGCCCTTCTCACCTGAAAGGAGAGAGATCCAGGAACCCTGGGTGGGGGGGCTCCAGACTCCGATGGTGGGACAAGGCCCGAGGTCCTGTCTGTAAGCTTTTCGGGAAATTCGAACACATTGCTCCTACTTCACACAGCTATCCGGAGGGAGTGGCTGGGGCCCCGGTGCTTACGAAACCCTGGCCCAGCCTCAGGATCCCAAGGAAGCTTGTTGGAAACACAAGACAACCAAGTAGGTGTGGGTGGCTCCACCCTGGATTTCTAGCCAGCGTTCTAGATGATTCTGTCGAACGGTCAGCCTGAGCTTCACCAGTGTGGTGCTTGGTGACATATGCCTCATTCCTTCGTTCCTCCGTCCCATGAGGACAGCTTGCCTGCCTCCTCACTGGTGCTGCTGACGCAAAGACAGTCTCAGGCAGCCTTCAGCATGGAGAAGGTAGCCATGGAAGCGAGAGAGCCGCTCCTGCTTGGCCACTGGCAGCCTTGGGAATGGCCAGTGGACTGTGGAGTTCTAGAACCCAGCAAGCCCTTTGGGAGAATGGTGCTCTGAATTGCCAGCCATGTCCTGCCCTTCCCCTCGGTCAGCCCCGGAGGAAAGAATTCCTCTCTGGGTGGGAGACAGCCACTACATAATAATCCTTTCCCTGCTGGGAGTTCTCCCTGCATCTGAACATCAAGGGGGCACTGGGAGGCGGGCTAGGGCTCAGTCTCTGCCAGCTTTCCTTCTGCTTCAGCAAGTGTCCTAGTTTGGGTACTATTCCTCATGAAACACCATGAGTGAATTGGGGAGGAAAGGGTTTATTTGGCTCACTCTTCCACATCACTGAAGGAAGTCAGGACAGGAACTCAAACAGGGCTGGAGGCAGGAGCTGAAGCAGAGGCCGTGGAGGGGAGCTGCTTATTGGCTTGTTTGTCAGGGCTTGCTCAGCCTGCTTTGGTATAGAACCCAGGACCATCATCCCAGAGATGGCCCCACCCACCATGGCTGGGCCCTCCCCCATCAATCACTAATTAAGAAAATGCCCTACAGGCTTGCCTGCAGCCTGATCTTCTGGAGGCCTTTTCTCAGTTGAGGCTCCCTCCTCTCTGATGATTCTGTCTTGTGTCAAGTTGACATAAAACTAGCCAGCACATGAAGGGAGCAGGATGAGAGTCCTCGCTCTGAGAGATGCACATTTGTGTGCCAAGCCCTGCTCTCCACCCTTCCCGACAGTGCAACCCTCTGCCCACGGGCCCTGCAGCTTTTATTCTTCCCGGGGACCTCTGAACCACAAGCCCTTCCTCACAATGGGTGGTGCTGGTGGGCCGTGAATGAGCCTCATCTCATTCACTGGGGGGTTCCAAACTGGACAAGAAGGAGGGGAGGCACGTGCCGTTCATTCCAGCCCTCAGGAGGCAGAGGCATGCAAAAGTTCAAGGCCAGCCTGGACTACATAGTGAGGTTATCTCAGTAGAAACAAGAAGTGCAGCTTCCCAGGCCTAAGGCCATTTCCTTCAGGATCTCAGGGATCTGAATCTGAGAGTCTCTCCTACGGGCTGCCTGCCTGCCCTCCTCAATGAGACCCTCCTCCAGGGAGCAGATCCAGCTAGCTAGTTTGCTTGGCCAAAAATAGGTAGCAAGTGGCATTTTCTTTGGTCCCCCAGGAGGGCAGTTCCTCTTGTCTCCAGATAAGTCCCAAGCTGGCTTCTGTGCTGTTCCTTGAGCATTATCAGAATGCAGATTTTAGGAATTCCACGAGATTGGGGGAATGAATGGAAGGTACAGGAGGAACAGCCAGCTTTGGGGAGCCTGCCTCTGCCTGATACTGAGCGTAGGTCTTCGGGAACCCAGAGAGCAGAGCTGGGCAGACTCCAAGCTGTCCATTCAGGGCAGAAGGAAGGTGGGAGGGGCTATCTGACTATGGGTACCAGCAGTTATTTTAAGTGACAGATTAGAACCCAGTGCTCCCTTTAGAAGCTCAGTCTCCATTCCTACCACTCCCAGCTTCCTAGGCACCTCTGCAGAGTGCCCACAAGAGAAGGCCCAGTGTCAGCCTTTAAAGAAAAAGAACTACAGGTGCTATGTTCCTGCAGGCCATGTTTGCCCATTACTTGTGCCAGTCCCAAAAGATGGAGTGGTTTAAAGCAGCTAGTGTGCCTTAAGGGCGCCGTGGGTGGGTGGGGGAGGACGGCATTGAATCAAAGGGTCAAACAAACTAATTGCAGGAATGAGAGCGTGCTGGGGAAGTCGCTACCAGGCTAGCAACGCAAAATGGTCAGAGCCTGGGCTCTAGCGATCACCCACCCTCCTGGTAGCCTCAGTTTCCCTGTTTGGCAGGCCCGCTGGAATCTGATAGTTCTCTTGAATCTATCGAGGATTAGGGAAAGGTGAGCCCCTTTGGGCAGGCTGGGGCGCGGTCGGGGTGCGGGCTGCGGAGCGGCAGGGCGGGGCGAGGAGGCTGGTCCTGCCGTTGGGAGGCCGGGCTGCCGGGCGGCGGGCGGGTATCGCAACGCGCAGTGCGTGCAACTGCGGAGCGCGCGGCTCGCTGAGCCGCGGCATCACATGAGCAGAGGCGCCGGGAGCGGTCGCAGCCCGCCGGTGGGCGCCCCCGTAGCTGCAGCCCCGTGCCCCCGCCCGCCCTAACCATGTCTATTTGTTGTTGTTTCTTTTTCAGAGATTATGGCAGTTCCAAGAGGAAATCAGGTAAGGGAGTCTCGGCGCTTTTCTTTCTGACCACCCAGCTGCATGCACGCGTCCCTCAGATCCTGCGCAGGACTTTCGGGGGAGGGGGGAATGCCTTCCCGGCCTGCGGCACTGTGGTCCTGCCTGTCGGGGGGACACATCCATTGCCCCTTCCCTGTCCCTCTCTCTAAGTTCTCTGCCACTCACACCTTCATTCTCCTCCTTAGTCCCTCTGACTCCTTGATGGGAGTAGAGTGCATGGGGTAGGGGGTGTCTCGGAAAGGGCCTAAGCCCCTGCAGCATCTGCAGCCGGATCCTGCACCCCAGCTGCAGGCGCCACTGCTGGGTATTGCTGTGGCTTTCCGGTTCATCCTTCGCGCTGCGCTGGAGGAGTTTGTGGATACGCAGGGTCTTCTGCGTGGGAAAGTGAGACGGGACTGAGAAGGGGTTGGTTGCTCTTGAGAGACTTGGGTTTGCTACACCTTACCACTGGCCCGAACTCTCCCCAGCTGTGAGCTTGCGCTTCTCAAGGTTGTGGGGGTCCGCTGCAGCCGAGAGTGGCTTGCAGAGACAGACGTAGTGGGCGTGCGTGGGAGGGACGACGGGTGGGGGCGGGGAGCGGCAGGTGTAGGTGCTCCCCAAGCAAGAACGAGGTTGTTCTCTGGCGCTGTCCCCGGAGGGTCAAAGAAGATTCTTTCTGGGTGGGGGAGGCTTTCCCAAATGGCACACGCCTGGGTGTGGGTGGGGTGTAGTTAGTTGGGGGCGGATGATCTTTTAAAGTTAGCGTGGCAAATTTTGGGGTGCAGGGCTGAGGCAGACAGAGCGAGCTACATTGGCACATGTGTTTCCTGTATGTGTCGTGGTGGGACATCATGGACAGTCTCCTGAAGAGTTTGACCCTTGGGGATGTGTTCAATGCCCCTATATCTCAATGTGTGTGTGTGGGGGGGCCTGTGGGCCAAGTAGAGGCTTGCCTACCGCCGCGATGGGTGGGAGTTGAGGTGGAAGTAATTGTATTCTGTGTCCTTGTAAATATAGGTTTGGATGTGTCGGGTGTACAAATGCTATCTTGTGTCTGGGTGTGGGAGGCCATGTGTTGGGTTGTGTGGACCCGGGTGGTCCTGCTGATAACTGTGCAGAGGCTGGGTGTCCTCTGTGTGCTATAGGCCGAAGTCTGTGTAAGCATGCTTCTGTACTTAGTTGTGGGGTAGGATGTGGTGTACACATGACTGACAGCTGTGCCACGGTATCTCGGGTGTGCACTGCAGCAGAAGGGCATTTCTTTTTGTGAAAAGGGGGGTGAGGAGCCTGAAAAGTTTTGTCGTTAACACTGCTGGCCAGAGCCCAAAGGGAGAACTGGAGGGGCAAAACTGGAGTTGTGATAACCAAGACACTTGCCCTGAACCTCTGCAAGTCTAGCACGCTCATTCATGCGGAACTCCAGCTTCCTCTTGGGCTTTGGGAAGTTCTTGTTGCAGTTTCTTCATTATGCTTAAAACAATAGTGATGAGAATGCCTGTCTCATGTAATATAGGATAGCCCTTAGCACATGATAAAATCATAATACTATGTAATAATGTGTGTATAATACTCTATATAGTACTATATGATACTATAGCAGTAGTGGATAGCCATTATCCTTGTGGGCCTCCTGTTTTAAGTTAGGGGTCCTGCCCACTCCCCATGCCCCACTCAGGCTGCCTCCTCAGTTTCTCTGCCTTCCATCTCCATCCAGGAAAAGGACGGATGGGGAAATTTAATTTACATTAGTATGCTTATGGTAATGGCCTCTTAATGTCATGGTTAAAATGGCAGGCTGGAGCCAGGCATTAGGCATTGGGAGCCAGGCTCTTTCCCCTGTGACTCATGGGAGACTCCTCCCTCTCGGGACCTAGTCTGTCTTTGTAAATTAGGGACATTTACATCCACTTTGTGGTGGTCGTTAACTATTTTTCTTTAGACCGTTATCTTTGAATGTCCTTAGATGGGCATGGTGCTTGGTGAGGGCTTTTCATCTGTGTGTTTCTGTCTTGTTGTTGTTGTTTAATGAAATTAACTTTTAAATCAGTGAACCCTGAATAAATCCTGTTACCCTCTCTAATGTGGGTGGGCCTTATCCAATCAGTTGAAGGCCTTAATAGAACACACAAGCACGCACGCATGCACGCACGCCAACACACCAACCAGGAGCTCTGCTGTAGCTTGCCTTGGGACTTGACTACAGCTGGTTCCCAGGCTCCTCCCTGCCCTCCCTTATCACAGACTTGGTGCTCACTAAGCTTCCAAAGTCACATGAGCCAATTTCAAAAATAATTTTTTTCTCTCTATGCACATCATGTTGGCCTGTTTCTCTGGAGAACTCTAACACACACTTACGTGGCAGTAATGATATCAGTTGATATCTGTGAGTGTGGTTAGATCATTACCTGCAGCGGAGAAAACAGTCCTGAAGGGCTAGCCACTGTTACTCAGTGAGCGCTCAGTGCCCAGAATTTTACATGTGTTTCTTCACGTTCTGTCGGCCACACCGCATGGTGGCTTTTGCGAGAAGAAACCTAAAACTCCAGTCTGGTGACGGCCTATGGCTCTGGGCACATGCAGAATTAGGATCCAGGTTTAGAGCTTACCCCTGCTCTACAGGGAAGCCTCTCAGGCTCGCTCACACAGAGGAGGTGGGTACCGTTTATTGTCTTTGCTTTCCAGCCTCGTTCCAAAGCTTGCTCTATCTCACAAGACACTTGATGATGATGGAAACGAGTGGGACACTCTTCTAGAGACACGTCTGGCCACAGGGGCCAGGTTGTCCTCTGTCTCGTGCTCAGAGAGCAGGTGCATGTCACTTAGGACTTCTGAGGCAGAGCTGGGGTCCGAGTGCTCACTTGGCATGTTCAAAACCTTAACTTTAATCCCCGCACTGAATAAACCCGGTTTGGTGGTCTGTGCCTGCATCCTTACCACTCAGGAAGCATAGGTAGGAGGATCAGAGTTGAGAGGCGTCCTTGGCTTTACAGTAAGCTCCAGGCCAGTGTTGGTTACATGAGACTATGAACTATTCCTAGAATTCCTAGAAAGAAGCTGTGGCGGCAAAGGCTGATTGACTGGATGCAACGTCAGTGGTGTGGAGAGGTTGGAATGTTTCGAGTCCAGAGTCTAACTGTCTTTGGCTCATCTTTAGCCTTGTCAATAGCCATTTATCGTCCCCCTCTGTATGTGACATTTTTGTGACCATTAGGTAAATATTTGGAATATATGAACAGAATCCTAGTTCCCACCAACCAAAGGGCTAAGGGTACTGTCCGATATTTCCGCAACCTGTAGCAGAGCCCCCCCACACCCCCCTTCCCTGTGCATCTGTTGCCGCCTGCCGACCTGATGTACTCAATGCATCTGAAAAGTGTGCTACTTTATGACTTTCTTTACTCCCGTCACTATGAGTAGTTCACAGAAGTGCTGCCTCCTTGGAACATGTTACTTGGGGAAACCTGGATTGTTGTTCTTGGGCTGTGGTTATTCATATTTAGGTCTGGAATGAACCATCCCCTTTGAGGTGAGGGCTGCTGCTTTAGTTGAAAAGACCCACCCACTCACCCACCCACAAAAATAAGTAAAAATAAATAAATTTTTAAAAAGCAAGGCGTGAGCAGAGCTGGGGAAGACCAATGTCAGGTGGTTTCCAGCCTCGTGGAGGTGGTGGCATTTGACCTTGGACAGAGGAAAGCGTGGTCTGACCTTTATCCCCATCTCTCCCACCATACCTGCTCCTTTCTACATCTTTCCTTGCCAGGACTCGGGCCCTCCCTTCCTCTGCCTATCAACTGGATCTCCAGGTCCACCCACCTCTCCCCGTTACCCTCCACCTCTCCCCGTTGCCCTCCACCTCCCCAGGAAGACCCCAGCTGTCCAAGTAGCCCCTTGGCTTCCGCCTTTACCCCCTGCAGTTGCCACTCCTCGTAGCACCACTAGGGGGCACTCCTAAAGTGCATTCCAAACCTGCTGAAATTCCCCAGGGGACTTCCATGCGGTGAAGAACAACTCCTTTTTCTGGCATAATTGACCCCTGCTGCCTTTCTGACCTGGGCTCTGTCCCAACACACTCCCCACCCAGTCAAACCTGTTCAACCGCTTGGTCATCCTCGTTCCTCAGACATCAGGCTCATTCCTTTGCATGGCGTTTGTACTTGCTGTACCCTCGGCCTGGAATGATCTTCCTCCATTTTCCCCACCGCTGGCTCCCTCTTGAGATTTTTGCTGTGTTGTTTACCATCTCAGAGAAGCCGCCCCAACCTCGCCCTCCCAGATCTCGGCTCCTTCCCTCTTGCTAGTTTAGTTGTCTTGTGCATGTTCTTGCTTCCTGACTGACCATCTCCCGACACCTTGAAACCTTGGCTGAAGGGTGTCACCAGCACAAGCCTCAACCACTTGTATGAGTCCCTGGACCACCCTGGGAGAGTCAGGAAAGGGTGGCCTCTCTCCGGGCAAGCTAGCTTTTTTGACCTTATGGAGCCCGGCTGTGTGCAGCGTAGGGCACAAGTGTCTGAGTTACAGAAATACGCCTGCCGTTTGGGAGTTTGGGGTGATGAGCTGCCGTGGGAAAGGTGCTGTGTGACAGAAGGAAGTGCTGGAGCGACATGGCCAGTTGACCAAGTAGACAGCAAGTGGGAAGGCCCAAGGCCTGTGAGAACATGCCAGCTCCTCAAGCAGACCGGGGGCAGGGTGGAGAATGAGCAGGGTGAGGGGTAGGTGTAAGCAGGAATGTGTTCTAGCTAGGAGAGGAGGTGGTGACACAGACATGGGGTCCCACCGGCCATTTCCTCTGGGTGAAATGGGGAGCACTGAAGGGATGGGGTGGGGCAGAGTGATGTGACTTGGTTTTCGAGCTGGTGGTTGGAGATCCATAGAGTGGAAAGGGTGGCAGCATCTGGTGGGTTTGGTGATTGCGTCTGGGAAAGTGTGGGCGCTGGACAGTGTCAGTCAGGTCTCTCCATGTCCTGGTTTGTGTTCTAATGCCGTGACAAAACATTCAGACTGAAAAGCGACTTGGGAAGGAAAGGGTTCATGGGGCTCACACTGTAGTTCACAGTCCATCCCTGAGGGAAGTCAGGGCAGGAACTCCAGACAGGAGGCTGTGGAGGGGTGCTGCTTGCTTGCTTGCTTGCCCCATGGTTCTCTCAGCTTCCGTCTTATACAACCCAGGACTACCTGCTCAGAGGTGGCACTGTGCACATCAATTATTACTCAAGAAAATGCCCCCCCCCCCAGACCTGCCCACAGGCCGGTCTGATAGAGGCGCCTTCTCAGTTAAGGCTTTCTTCATGAGACATTAGCTTGTGTCAAGTTGACAAAAACTGACCAGCACCCTCCAGTTTCCTGTCTCGTGTTTGCCAGTCATGTGACCTTGGACACACTCCTTCACCTGGAGCTCGCCTGTTCTCTTGTATCAGTCAGAATTCAGCTGGAAGAACAGAAGCAACAGAAGACAGACAGTTAGAGATTTATTGTAATTGGGTGTGATGTAATTCCGGCACTCAAAAGGCCGAGTTCAAGGCCAGCCTGGACCACCTAGGGAGGGAAGGAACCAGGGTGCCTGTGTGGTGGTGGAGGTTGTTATAAGGAACTGGCTTACACACTGGCCAGGCTGTCTAGGCCAGCCTGAACCCATACGGCAGGTCTGAAGAAAACAGGTTGGACCTTAAGCCCAAGCTGGAGCTGCTGTCCACACGTGTGGGTCTTCAGGGAGTCTCGGCTCTGCCCCACAGCTTTACAGCTTCTTGGCTCTGGCCTCCCTCACCACCACCCCAGTGCTGGACAATTCCCCTTCCTTAACATCCACCAAGAATGGGCTTTTGCCGCCACCACCACAAAAATGCCTTGCAAAAAAAAAAAAAAAAAAAAAGTGTGGGGGCTGGCCTCTCTAGAGGGTCCGCGGAGCGTCACACCTGACCAGCAGTGGCAGAAGCACCCTCTGGACAGGCTGGGTGAACCATCCATCTTGAGGGCCTTCTGCCAGCCAGCAGCAGAAAAAGCCAGTAGTGGCTGTGGTAGCTCCTCCATGGCGGCAGGCATTCCTCCAAGAGTCCTAAAGGACAAAGAAGCCCCCACATGACTTCCCTTCCAGTTCCCGTAGCTCCCAAGGAAGATGCTTGAGGAATTCTCGGATTTGCCACTAGGGGGCGCAGTGGTCCACACAACCCCTGGGATCATGGCTTCTCTGTGGTGCCACTTGCCAGGCTGAGGGGCCTGGTGCTCGTCCTCAGCCTTGAGCTCGTTTCAATGCAAATGAGGTTGCTCAAGAGTGTTGCATGCTGGTTCTCTTGGGCAAGTGTTGATGTTCCTGGTGAAGTCCTGTTTACTCAGCCTGCCTTCCATCTCTGTGATCTTTAAGCAGTCTTCCTGGGCCCAGTCAGTGAGATCAGCACTGTTGTGGTTCCATTGTTGGTGGAGGCATCTCACACACTAGGTAGGATTTAAACCCCAGCTCTGCCCTGCATCGGCTTTGCTATTGGTTTATGTGTTTATTGTTTATTATAGGTTCTGAAAGGAGAGGAGAAGTTGACATTGCCTTTAACTTGAGAGTAAAAAGATTCAGTCATGGTATTTATTTCCATTTTGTGAGCCCCAGAGGAGTGTAGATTCTGACCCAGAGTGCCTGTTTCATGCCCCACGTCTGCCAGCTATATGTTCTTGAGCAAGTCCTTAGCTTCCTTGTGCCTCAGTTTCATCTATAAAATGGGGGTGCGGGAGGCCGCAGAGATATACCCACACTCCTGTAGGAAAGGGTGCTGATGTAGGTTCCTCCTCACTCCGGGTGGCAGTGAGTAAATGCCATGTGTGTGGGAGTGCCTGCTGAGGCCAGAAGAGTGCATGAGGCCCCCTGGAGCTGTGGTTACAGGTGGCTGTGAGCTGCCCAGCGTGGGTGCTGGGAACCGAACTCGGGTCCTTTGGAAGAAGACCGAGTGTTCTTAACTGCTGAGCTATTTCTCTAGGCCTGTGCTTCAGCCTTTTGAATAGCACAGCACAAGCCTGTGTCTCTGGGCCTAGCCTTTGAGCTTGGGTGGGTTTGGTTTTTTTGTTCATTTGTTTTTAATTGTTCTTACTTTTAAAAGTTTTAATTTTATGAACTATTATAAAATGCTTGAGAATAAATTATATCACACATCCGTGTGTAGGGGCATGTGTGACATGCATAGGGTCAGAGACGGCGTGTGTTAGGGTCTCTCTGTTCACTGTATACGTTCCAGGGGTCAAGCCCAGGTCATCGGACTTTGTGGCTAGTGCCTTGCCACCTCCCTGGCCCCTTGCTTTGTACTTCTGAGACAGTCTCACTCTGTAACCCAGGCTGGTCTTGAACTCATGGCAACCTTTCTGCCTTGGCCTCTCCGGTTCTGGATTAGAGGCATGAGCCACCGTGCCTGGCTAAGTTTAGTTTTTATTTTTTTAAGTTTATCTATGTTTTTAAAGTATTATTTTGTATTTGTGAGTGTTTTACCTGCCTGTGTGTCTGGGCACCACATACAGGCCTAATGCTTGGAGAGCTCGGAAGAAAATGTGTTGGATCCCCTGGAACTGGAATTACAGGTGGTTATGAGCACAATGTAGGTGCTGAGAATTGGACCCAGGTCCTCTGAAAGAGCAGCCAGTATTCTTAACTACTGAGCCATCTCTCCAAACCCCCAAGTTCAGTTTAGAATAAAGTATATTTTTCTAATAGAAAGACTTACCCATAACTACTGGCTACTATAAAAATCTAACTATCCAGAAAAGCTGGGCCACCTTTTTTTAAATATATATTTTACATTTATTTGTGTACGTGTGTGTGCACGCGCACGCATGCGCGTGCATGCACCACAACATGTATATGAAGATCAGAGGACAACTTGTGGAAGCCAGTTTTCTCCTTCCACTGTGTGGTTCTCAGGGATCAAATTCAGGTCAGTCTTGGTGACAAGCACCTTTACCTGCCACGCTCTCTTGTCAGCCCCCACCTGTCTTTTATAGATGAGGTAGCTAAGCATGGCTGCTTGCCCAAGGTTAAGGTTGCGTAGAACTTGGTCTCCTGCTGACTTCAGCAGGCCTTGGAGCCCAGGGAGGGGTAGGAGGGCTACAGGGCAGCAGAGCCAGCAGGTCCGTGAGGCTTTGGAGGTCTGCTTTTTCTAGGGTTAGTGCTGCAGCAGCCTTCTTCTGGCAGAAGAAGAGCTGGCTTCTGCTTCTTTGGAGCATTGGTTGGCTCCTGGCCCAGGGAATGCCCAGCTCCACCGACGGAGAAAGATGCTTTCCTGGATGCATGGAGGCAGACCGGAGAGAACAGGAGAGTTGTCACCCGTGGCGAGGCTAAAGAAAAGCGCCCTGAGCTGGGATGAGCTGCAGGAGCTGGGTGCCCTGGTGGAAACCACAGGCACGACTGAGGGTGTGGGATTGAGTAAGGAGTGGAGGAAGGAGAGGCCTTCCTGGCTGGAGAGGAAGCCTTGGAAAATGTAGCATTCCCACTACCAAGGCAATTTCCAGGGCTTCCTGGCCCACTGAAACGGATCATCCCCAGTGGAAGACCCAGGCTGTGGTGTGACCATGACCAAAATCCTCCTGACGCCCTCCTTTGCTTGTCCCCGAGTGAGCGTGTCTTGTGGAGGCATCAGCGTCTGGCACATCTCACCCACGGTTGTGTTTTTCTACCGTTTCAGTTTTCATGGCACTGGTTCCTCAGCCTTGTATCACCCCTGAAGTACAAAGCCATCTAGTTGGAAATGCGGCTGATTGACTGAGTTCCACCGCCAGCCCATGTGGCAATGGTGTGGTGGAGTGTCAGTATGGCTCGGCTCACGTGTCGTGTGCTTGTTCATACGTGGGTGCATGCCACGACTCCCAGCCAAGGCAGCACCCACTGCTCGGCTGGCCTGGACACACGATGCTGGGCAGGGGGGAGGAGCGCTTCCCGGATTCCGGGATCTCGGGAAAGAAGTCAAGGTAGCCTTGAGGCCCTGGGTCCTGCTCCCTTAGCAGCCTCCACAGCTCCTGTCACCCGCTTTCTCCTGCTGGGAAAGTAGGAAGTTGGACCGGAGGAGAACAACAGCCTGGGAAAAGGCCCAGCCAGAATTCTGAGCTTGCTTGCTAAAGTGCAGATTTTCAGGCGTTGCCCAGGCCCACTCGGCATGGACTCCCAAGGATTGTTTTATTTTGAGACGGGTCACCTGTAGTCCAAGCTGGCATTAAATTCTCTTTGTGATGGAAGCTAGCCTTGAACTCCTGCTCCTCCTGTCTTCACCTCCTGTGTGCGGAGATCACAGGCATGAAGCCTATACTATACTGCCTAAGAACTCTTAAACTAAACCAGAGCTTACATTCTGGCTGTGGACTGATGGCCACATTCAGACTTGATAGACAGTGGAGGTAGCAGGAGGAATGTCGCTGGGTCCCCACAGGCCTGGGCCAGCTCTTTGAAGATGCTTTCAGTTGGAGGTAAGCCACAAGGAACTGTCAAGAAACAGGGTTCTAAGCCTACCCTGCCCCCACCCCCAGCCTGGCCTCATCAGGGGTGGTGATGAGACTCTGCCCTAAGGCTGTTCCTTGGGGGAGGAAACACCCCAGTTGTGGTCCAGCAAAGAAATGCTTCCCACCACAGCCCTCAGCCAGAGGACAGCGTGTTGCTCACTTCAGCTTTCTGGTTTCTAGACATGTGACACTGGGACAACATTTCCAGTAACGATGAAGCCAATGGAAAAACAAAGACTCGAGGGAAATGCGCCTTGCTTATTGTCTTAGCACCTTTTTCTGATCTAAAGTTACTTAGTTTAGAAACAGAAATGTGCCGTGTGGAGCGGGGTTGGCTCGCAGCCTCTTTATAATTGGTCAGTTTCGAAATGTGAAGGCAAAGAGTTTTTTCCAAAGTTTCAGGAAGTTTAGAAGGAAAAGCGTGCTTTTCCCTGACTCTTTCTTTGCCCCCTTGGATCTTGTCGCCACGTGACGTGAGCAGCTGGCCTAAGGACGGACTGAGTTAACATCAGGACAGGAGTCTTGCATTAAGATAGCGGGCCATGTCGGGATCCCTCACATTCCCCGGCTTAGGGGACATTGGCCCCTTGTCCCCACCTTCCCTCACTTGTATGTGTGGGACATCTGTGGTCTCGGCCCTAGCTTTTCCTTATCTGGGTCTCCCCGGGTCACCCTGGGTCCCTGGAGGTTCCCTGAGTGTTAAACAGGGTCCAAGTGAGTAGATAACCATCCCTGCAGGAGGGTGACAGGCCAGCCACACAGGCCACACTAAGACTGTCTTTGTACATTGACAGTGGCCCCATGGAGACCTTGCACATGGTTAGATCTGTCAGGGAGGGACATGCCTCTGTTCCCCACCGCCCCCACCAGTCTGGTGGCTCCTGGGTCCTCATTGGAAACCAGTGCTCTGATTTCAGAGCCATCCCCACACTCCTGTGACCCTGTGGACAGCCGTGGCAGTCCGAGAGACAGGGAGGGTCCTTGAAGGCTGAATGGATAAGAAGCAAGTTTCTGAGAAAGTGCTAGTTCTGGGTCTTCCTTCCAGGACTGCGTGGTCACAGCTGGACCTAGAATTGGCCTCCTAGGCTCTGGCCACGGCTGTTTTATAGATTTGTTTGCTAAGTAACCGAGAACCTATTATGTGCCAGGCCATGTGGTCCCAGCTTCAAGGATACCAAAATGAACTTGAGGTCTTTTTCTTCCAGTTGGGTAGAAGAATAAGTCAACCAGTGTGTCAATAAATACAATAGCACAAATACCACAGGTGGGTAGGGCAAAGCAATCTAGAGTCTCCATGCCAGGCATATAGCCCTGCCAGGGAAACGCCAGCCCACTTACAGTTTACTAAGGGTTTTGTTTATTTCTTTGTTTACTCATTTATTTTGGTTGTACTAGGATGTGTCACTTTTTTATTGCTGTGAGGAAACACCATGACCAAGGCAACTTAGAGCAGAAAGAGTCTAATTGGGCTTATAGTGTTCCGTAGGGCTAGAGTCTATGATGGCGGAATACAGGCATGGCCAACAGGCAGCTGGAGCAGCCAGCTAAGAGCTCACATCTTGGACCATAAGCAGGAGACCCAGTTCATACTGGGGATGGTGGGAGCCTTTTACACCCTCAGAGCCTGTCCCCAGTGACACACCTCCTCCAACAAGGCCACACCTCCTAATCCCTCCTGAAGAGTTCCATTAACTAGGAACCAGGCATTCAAACATAAGAACTAATGGGGGCCATTCTCATTCAAACTACCACATAGAGATTAAACCTAAGGCATGCTAAGTAAGTTGTCTACCACTGAGCGATATAGCTCCAACCCCCAAGCCCTCCTTTTTCTGGAGACAAAGCCTAAGTTGTCCAGTGTCTAGAGTTTCTATTGCTAATAAAACACCATGACCAAAAGCAACTTGGGGAGGAAAGGGTTTATTTCATCTTACAGTTCACGGGCCACACTCCATCACTAGGGGAAGTCCTGACAGGAACCTGGAAGCAGAAGCTAAAGCAGGGGCCATGGGGGAACACGGTTTACTGGCTTGCTCCTCATGGTTCACTCAGCCTGATTTCCTATCCCATCTAGGACTACTGCCTAGAGGTAGCACCGCCTACAGTGGGCTGTAACCTCCACACCAATCGTCAGCCAAGCATTTTCCTGATTAAGATTCTTTCCCAGATGACCCTAGCTTATGTCAAGTTGACATAAAAACTAGCCAGCGCGCGCGCGCGCGCGCGCACACACACACACACACACACACACACACACACACAAACTAGCCAGCACGGCCATACTGGCTGTGAATTTGTGCACTTCCTGCCTCAGCCTCCTGAGTGCCAGGCAAAGAGAATGCAACTGTGCAGAAGGTGTCTGTCTGTCTGTCCAGTCACAGCACTTGATGGCCCAGTGTACAGACATCTTCTAAACTGGGCATCTAAGCTACCTATGGTGACACATGCCTGTAACCCCCAGCAGAGAAAGCAGGAGTTCAAGGTCATACTCAGCTACATAGCAAGTTTCAGGCCAGTCTGGGTTACATGGAGACACTCTGTAAACGTTAGGATGGGGCTGTTAAAAAAATTCCCATTGCCCGGGAGACTGAGGCACATGGGTCATGAGTTTGAGGCTAGTCTAGTGTCTCAGTAAGGAAACATAATAAAATAAATTGAACATCTATCTCCCCCACATCTCCAAGTACTGACCCCGAGGTACTGTTTTCAGAGACATAATGCAGATCATCACTGGCTAATAGAAATAGTGCACCTGAGTGGGAGAAAACTTGCCCCAGGGGCCTCCTCCAGCCTTCCTTTTAGAGTAGGACCCTGGAGCAGGGTCCTAAAAGGAGTGCAATAATTCTAGCTGATTTCCTGGCCATGGTCCTCCACCTAGGTGTCTGTCATTAGGACATGCTCCCTAGGGCTCTGCCTGTGGCCTCTTTTGGGGACAAGTCTCCATCAAGCCAGACTCCCCAGAATTGATGATGGACTAGCATTGACAGAACAAAGAACAGCCTTCTCCTAACGCAGGAAAATGTGGGACAGGGCTCAGAGAAGTGAGCAGGAGGCCCAACAACACAGATTCTGCGCTGGGCTTTGTTCCTTGGCGGGAAGCTCAGCCTGTACTGTGGTATGGAAGGGTTAACTCCACCCCCAGCTCCCCCCAGACCCCCCTGTCCTGCAGGCATTCTCAGCTGCTGCTTTCTGGGCAAAGCTCAGTCACCTGAGAGCCAGCTGTGGGGATTTCCCCAGCAGTGAGGCATGCATGCGTGCTTCTATGTGCGCGCGCGCGCGCACACAACTCTGTTTACGTGACGTCTGTAAACTCAGGGGACCTGTCCAAACCCTTGCAGAGCAGGGGCTGGCCAAGTCAGAAGAGGCCCAGGGGCTTCTAGCGGACACTGTGGGGGAGGGGGCTGACTGAACCTGGATTTCACCAGTCATGGTAGATAAGCATGTTGCCCCTGCACAGACTCCCATTTCCTGTGACATCCATCTTGCCACACAACTGTATTGGTTATGGATGTTTTGGTTTTTTTTAAAGCCCTTGGAAGACTTTGAAGCAAATGTTGTCAGTCAGCAGCTTTCTGGGATGTTTTCCTGGGCCTGAGGGTCTGTCTGTGTACCATGGTGTCCAGGAAGGTCAAGGGCATTCCCCAGCATCAGAAGGCCTGCATGTAGCTCAGGAGGGCAACTCTGGGCTAGATTAATGTCTGGCCACAGGCATCCACTGAGGGTTAACTGGGCACTTAGAGTGTCTGAGGTATGGTGGAGTCAAAGAAATTTCAGGGCTAACTGGAGAGACAACACCTTTGGTGTGTGTGCTAGGAATGGAACCCAGGGCCTTGGCACATCCTAAGCAAGTGCTCTGACACTGGGATATGTGCCTAGCCTGGCTCAGTGTGTTTTTAACTAAACACCTACTGTGTGCCAAACACCTGCCAAGACTACAGCCCTGGCAGGCCTTCTGGAGCTGGTTGAAACTGAACAGTACAGGGAAAAGATGAATGAGATAGACTGACCATAAAAAATGGGTATCTCCAGCTTCAGTTCGGAAAAGAACCCTTACCTGGCTTCTGTGGCTTGTGAGCCTTGCTCAGAGTCAGGCCCTGTTACACCAGTAAGGGGCTCACCCTGATTCATCTCTCCCAAGCCACTCCGGTGAGCCTCAGAGCAGAAGGATGCTCTTTGGGGGTGGGGGTGGGGGGCACGGCTGCTTCAAGCCAGGGGCTTCTGGAGCAGACAAGATCATTCAGGGGGCGCTTGTACAGTCCCTCCTCTGGTGCTGAGGGCAGCCGACAGAGCTAGAACAGCGGGGCCCAGCAGTGCGTGTGGGCAGTGCTCACTGAACGGCTGGCAGTCGATTCTTTGATCTGATAGCCGGAGTCCAGAGTGAGAGACGGGATGTTCTACACCAGGTTGTTCTGGACGAGAATGTCCATCCTGATGCGCCGCTGCCCTTGCCTCCCTCCCTCCAGTCCTTTCCTCCTGTCTGGCTCCTGGGGGGGCTTGCCAGGGGATGGGTAGGTACAGGACTAAGTCTGTAGGCCTGAAGTGGCTGCCTGCCTGGCTGGCCTACTGAAGTCACTGGCCCACTTCTGTGCAGCCCTTGTGTGTGCCTGTGAGCACACACAATGCCCTAAGTGGGGGCTTCTCAGAGGCTGGTGGGTGGAGGAACTGTAGGGAGACATCTCAGGGCGTAGGGAGGACCACCAGGGCAGACCACCCCGTGGAGGGAGTGGCTGGAGTGTGGAATTTTCAGTCTTGTGTTTGTTTCTTCTCTGTTGCACACAAGCAGCAGGCCTCCGTGAGAGGTAAGGACCTGAGAACTGAGGGGGAGGACACACCCAGGCGGCTGTGTGGGGTCAAGCCCGGCTGCTGGGAGCAGATGCTCGGCCCCACCCACCCATTTCCCCACCCAGTGCCCCTTCGTCTGCCCACGCATCTCCCCACTAACGTGGCCACCTGTCTTTAAACAGAAGCTCTGGTCTCGGCAGCTTGCAGGCCTGCCTGCTACTCTCTGCTGAAGCCCCTCCCCCGACAGCTGAGTGTCCCCAAAGGTGGCTTTCCTCCCATCCACTTGGCTGGACCGACCGGGTCCCAGCCCTGGCTCGGGAAGGCATCCTCTTCTTGGTCCGTTAGAAGCTATGGACCATTCCCGTTTCCCCACCTGAGCAGACAGTCTGTCTTGTTTTCTCTGAGCAGCTCATGCTTCAGGGTCCAGTACATTCCTACCCTAGGCTGGGCTGTCCCACGTGTACCCTGGATTCTGGGAAAGGCAAAACTCTGGGGGAAGGAGACCTTTGTAGCTGTATGCAAAATGTGGGAACATGGCTGCTTTTACACAGAGGAGCACAGCAGAAATAAATAAGGCCAGAGGGGAAGCCCAGAAAATGAGGTCTCCCATTAGGGCCCCTTGATTCCCGATTCCTGGCCCACTTGCCTGGGCTCCACTCTTCCTTGCTGTGGGGCCTTGGGACATTAACTCCCCTGGGCCTCAGTTCCCTCCCCTTCCTAGAGGCGGATTATTGTACAGGTTAAGTACATGTATGTCAAATGTTCCGCATCGTGCCCCACCCCCCTCAGGGGTTGTGTGAGAAGTAATGTCGTCTACCTGAATCGTAAGCAAGTGGTTTTCTCTCCATGTGTCCCTGAGTCCCCACATGGTCTTTCTGGCCTGTGTGATAGGACCAGGAAGCCAAGATGTCGCAGAGAGGGGAGACTGGAGACAAAAGCTTAGGATTTTCTTGTCTTTCAGATCCCCATCAGTAACCCAGCCTTACTAAATTCCTTAAGTACTTCTTCCTTAGGGCTTGGGCAAAACTAGCTGCCTACTTTAACAACTGAAAATATTGAACCTCTTTTTCATAAATGATGAATGATTTCAAGCCACTATAGCATTAAGCTAGCCCAGGGCCCTTGCCTCTATATACAGGATCCCTGAAGGCTGCACAGAGCACTCCTCTAGGAAGCCAGCCCTGCCTGGGAGGCTGGGAGCAGGATGCAGGGCATGTGGAGGAAGGCATTGCTATGGTGACATTAACCCATCACCCTCCAGTCCAAGATCATGGTCTTTCCTCTGCTCACACCAGCGTAAGCTTCCCCAGGCTCCAGTCTGAGAAGCAGTTCATATACCATCTTAGTTCATCTTCTGTTGTAGGAACAGATGCCTGAGCCTGGGTTATTTATTTATTGAGACAAGATCTCATGTAGCCCAGGATGGCCTCAGAATTGCTGTGTGGCTGAGGATGACCTTGAGTTTCTGACACTTCTGCCTCACCTCCCAAAGGATGGGATTACAGGGAAGGTCTACAATTCCTGACTTTATGTGACGCTGGGATTTGAACCCAGGGCTTCACACATGCTAGGCAATTACTCTGCCAACTGGGCTACATCCTCAGCCTCAAGACTGGATAATTTTTATAAAGAAAAGGGGGGAGGGGGACTGGAGAGATGGCTCAGAGGTTAAGAGCACTGCTTGTTCTTCCAAAGGTCCTGAGTTCAATTCCCAGCACCCACATGGTGGCTCACAACCATCCGTAATGAGATCTGGTGCCCTCTTCTGGCATGCAGGGATATGTGCAGGCAGAACACTGTATACATAATAAATAAATAAATCTTTAAAAAAAAAAAAAGAAAGAAAGAAAGAAAAGGAGTTTAGCCAGGTGTGGTGGCACACACCTTTAATCCCAGCACTCAGAAGACAGAGGCAGGTGGATCTCAGAGTTTGAGGCCAGCCTGGTCTACAGAGTGAGATCCAGGACAGCCAGGGTTACACAGAGAAACCCTGTCTTGAAAAACAAAACAGAAAGGGGTTTATATTTTGGTTCAAGGCTCAAGAGGCCGAGAAGTCCGTGGTCACAGAGTTGCCCCTGCTCAGCAGCAGACAGCGGAAGGGCAGGTGGGCATGTGCAGAAGGGACAAAGGAGGCCCAAGACCCACATCAGAAGCTAAGCCATTCCTGGGAGAAAGGCATTAACCCCTTCCCGATGGTTGTGCTGCATGGCCCAAACACTTCCAGTGAGGCCTTGCCTCCCAGCACCGCCCATTGCAAACCACGTGATCTTCAACCAGGATGAACCAAGTTCTGACAGAAGCGTAGTAGTGAGTTGGGGGAACTGGCCTTTGGCCTTTTCGTCCTGTCTTCACCATCTCATTTTGTGGCGTGCTCTCCCAGGGGCAGTGGTCTCTTTCATGGCTGTGTCTGCTCCCGCTTCCTAGAGTAGCCGTCAGTGTAGACGATTACTCTATAAAACACGGATGAACCAGGTGGGGCTGTTGGAACAAGTGGAGCCCTTGTGTGTCCATGTCAGACCGTGGGGGAGATAGGGGCATGCTCCACACATGGAAACACCCCTCAGCTGCTGCTGCTGCCATTAAATACGGGGCTGGCAGCTATAGGCCGACGCAGTGGCCAGGTTTCCCGGTGGTGTAGTCAAAAAGGGAAAGAAGCACACTGGGTCTAGGAAACTTAAGAAGTTGTCTCTGTGCAGAGCTGAGTTGTAGTAAAGGAAGTGGGGAGAGCCTAGGATGCAGCTGGTAGCTTAGAAGCTGCTCAGAGGTATGAACAATAGAATTCCCAAAGAGGGAGAGGCCTCCCCTGAGATCTTGAAGGAGGGCAGGGCTGGGGAGGCCAGGGATTTGCATTCCATGGGGCCTGGCAGAATCCCTGAGCTGTGAAAACTGGTCCCCCAAGCCTTTGGCTCACTGTCATTCTCCATGGAGTTTGGGCAGTTGGCAGCCCCTGCCGCCACCCCCAACCCCCATCCTTCCCCCCAGGCCTGCAGCCCACCATAGGTTTATTAGTTTGGAATGTGGAACGTGTTCTCCTCCGGGGAAGTGTCCAGCACACACGGTTTAAGACAGGATTGGGTGTGTGGCGCTTCATTCCCACAGCTCTGCAGTTGCTCGAGGTTAGGGGCTTCAGGGTGGTGGGGCGGGGTGACACCCCGCATTTAGAGTAGTCAGGACAGCCAGACCTTGGGGAAGCTTCTGGAAATTCAGGAGTACCTGCCTGTCATTTGTGGCTTCTTCCTCATCACCCAGACCCGACAGGGGCCAGGGTCAGCCTCCTATGTGTGCACCAGGCCCGGTGTTTGGCCATACCTGCAGACACTGGGTTTTTCTCTGGGCCTAGATTCTTGGTGGTATGGCTGGCCAGCAGGAACAGTTGTGACAAGAACGTGGATGTCACAGATAACTGAAAGATCCTGTCTGCACCATCGTATCACCCTGGAACCTACAGCTTCGGCTGTTGTCTGCTTCCCATCGTATCCCAGAGGCTGGTTCTCACCTGTCCTGCCAGTGTGAAAACGCTCTGAAGAAGACGGGGTGCCGGGCCTTTTTGCTGCTGCACTATGGGAGGACAAGAGGATCAGATGGCTGGATGTCCCACTTCAGCCACCGAAAATGGCAAAGCGGGCACAAGGCCCAAGCCTGTTACTCTTGCTCCGTATCTCTGCTCCCGATGCTTTGCTCAATCTTTCCATGGCTGTAGCAAATACCTGAGGGAACAATTTAAAGGGAGGACGGGTTTATTTTGGCTCATGGTATCTCAGAGGTCATGGTCAGAGTCACGGATCAAATCTGCAACTGTGGTCTGGATGCTTCTCCAGCTCACAGCACTGTTTCAGGAGTCTGTGGAGCCCTTAGGAGGCGAGGCCTAGCTGCTGGGAGTAGCTCACCAGGAACCAGCCTTTGAAGGTTATACCTGCCCTGGGTTCTAGCCGCGCCCCCTGTTTCTTGGCCCACCATGCTGTGAACAGCTGTTCACACTGCTACTGCCACGAAGTGAGCTTCCCCACCACGCTGGACTGAAACCATGGGCCCGGATTCAGCTTGCTTCTTCAGCTGTCTCTGCCAGGTCACAGTAATGCAAACGTAACTAACAAATTCAGCCACATTGCTGTGGGCTGTGGTGTGCCAGAACATTCCTGGCGGCAAGAGTCTGTGGCAAGGCAAAGTTGTTCACCTCACTGCAGCCGGGAAGCAGAGAGAGGAGGAAGGGGAGGGGCCAAGATGCATCTTTTGGGCCATGCATCTCGTGACCTGCTTCCTTCCAGGTGGGCTGCATTCCCTACTTCTTTCCCACTCCATTGCTTAGGTCCAAGGCCTCAGGATCCAATCACTTCCCTGAGCAGCTAGAGACAAGACCCGTAATCCAGAGGCTTGTGGGAGATGTTTCATGTTCAAACATAACTCTGCCTTCAAAACTATCTCCTTTTTTGGGGGCGGTTGGTTTTTCAGAAACTGAACCTGTGTGCAAGTGATTCTTTTTCTCTGGAAAGATGGTCTTTTTCCAGGACTCGTTTGATCACATGTGTTATGGCAAGTACCAGGTTTCTGCCAGGAAAGTCGAGAACGTCAGACGACCACCTGAGAGATCAGTAGGCCTGAATGCTGTAGTTGGCAGGTGTTGAATATTGAAGCCCAGAGAAATTAAGCCCTTTGCCCAAGGCCACAGAGCTAGCTCCCAGCAAGGCCAGGCAAGCAGATTGTAGTGCCATGCCCCTCATTTTGTGGCAGACTGTGTCCCTGTTCTGCGGGACCCTGGCTTCTTGGTCAGCAGAGGACAGGGAAATAAAGCAGCAGTTGGTCTGTGTTGGTCACAGCTGTTACTTGGCTGTGCCTGCCTCTTGCCCCAGAGCCAGCAGCCCTGTCTGCCTGCTGGCCGGAGGGCCTGCTTGTGTGAGCCAGAGGCTCTCTTGTGTTCATTAGATGAGGTGGAAGGGGTCCTTCCCACCCCAGGAGAGAGCTTGCCAGGAGGGCTGGGAGCAGCAGGATTGGATTTACTCTGCACATCCAGGGATTGGGAAATGAATCGCTTTTAAAAAGACAGGCTTGTTTCTAGTCTATTCCATTTTCCTCTGGGGACAGGGAAGACAATGCCTGCTTCTGGAGCTTGAAGCAGGATGGCATGTGCTCAGGTGTCCAGCCTCTGGCCACTTCCAGCCTACCTTGTCCTTCTGTGAATAAGGTGGATGGCCCAGTTTCTGTATTTAGTATAATCACTGGATGATTTAGAGAGAGACAGAGACAGAAAGAGACAGAGACAAGTTTTCCCATACCCAGCCCACTTGTGCACTATCATGGTAGAGCTGAGTTGTCTTCCCAGAGACTATCTGGCCCCTGGTACCTAAGGTAAGTTTTCCCTGGCCTAGCAGAATAATCCTTCCTGGGTTGTCTTTCTGTGGCTCACTAGAGGAGATTTGCCTTTTCTCAAAACATTTCCTCCTGAGGAACCCAAAGGGAACCACAAAGGAAGAGGGGGTTCAAGATGTGGGTGCAGGTAGGTAAGGCCCCCATCCCCACCCCACTGTGCACAGGGCCCTCCTTGTCTGTAGCTACTTAGAACCTTGGTGGTCCTCAGCAGGTCTGCCCTTTCTCAACTATGAGGGCGGCCCTGCCAGCTGCCAGGCTTGGTGAGAGGTACTGGCCTGAGACCCAGCCCTGTTTGTTCCTTATTCTGGCTGGCCCAGTCTGAGGTTGGTGGTGGAAAGCATCTCAGACTAGATGCAGGAGTTTTCTTGGTGTGTCTAACGTAGGGTATCGTTCAGTTACCATCCTTGCGTCCGGGGCCATGACTTCCCTGGTGCCTCCAGAGCTGAGTGAAACTGAGAGCCAGGCTACCTACATCATGGCAAGTGTTAGTTACCAGCCATGGTGGCTAACCCCTAGTAAGCACTGGTAGTTACTAGGCATCGTGTTGGCTACTGGTATTACCTCATTTAGTCACCACAGCAGCCAAGAAGGGAGCATATCACTTTACCCTGAATTTTACAAGCTCAAGAATAGGCTTTGAGGGGCTGGAGAGATGGCTGAGTGGTTAAGAGCACTGGCTGCTCTTCCAGAGGACCTGTGTTTGACTCTCAGCACCCACATGGTAGCTCACAACCATCTGTAACTCCAGTTTCAGGAGATCCAACAGCTCTTCTAGCCTCCTCGGGCACCAGGGATTCAAGTGATGCATAGACATCCATGCAAGCAAATCACTCATATATAGAGAATAAAATTATTTTTAAAAAGAAAGACTAGACTCCAAATGGTTAAGTAACTTCCCTAGAGGGGCGGGGCCTGGGTTCGTACCCAGGCCTGAGACCCCAGAGACCTCTCTAAAACTCTCCACAAGCACCGGGCGGTGCTGGCGCACGCCTTTAATCCCAGCACTTGGGTGGCAGAGGCAGGCGGATCTCTGTGAGTTCGAGGCCAGCCTGGTCTACAGAGTGAGATCCAGGAAAGGCATAAAGCTGCACAGAGAAACCCTGTCTCAAAAAAAAAAAAACCAAAACAAACCTCTCCACAAGCAACTCACTCTTGAGTTACAGTAAAATTTGAAACAGCAGCTTCCCAGTGCTCGGGGCTGGGGTGGGCATGGGGGGGTGGGGGGGGGCATGGGGGGGTTGTTTACTGAGCAAGTGTGTAGTGTGCTTGAAATGGTAGCATCAAGCTCTGGTTGTCTGATCGGTGTCCCTGCAAGAGATGGGCATTGTACTAGCTGTGTAGCCTTGAATGAGTGACTTCATCTCGCTGGTTCAGTTTGTCTGCAAAATGGAGGGGTAGCAGTACCTGCTGTCATGATTTGTCCCGGAGAGTAACTAAGCAGCCCTTATGTGAAGAATATCGCACAAAGACCACCAATGTTGGATCAGTGTTGACTACCGTTGTCTGCTGTGAAGAGGTCTGCAGCTCCCCCCGGCCAGTGCTACATCCCTGCAAGGGTTTGCCTCTCCTGTATGCAGCCCGACACCAGCCTTCTGACAGTCTCCCGCAGCCAGGGCCCTGCACTTGGGGTTATCTGCAGGCATGGTTCCGTTCTATCTCATGGAAACCTGGGCCAGTTACTTCCCATATGAGAAATGTCTCCTTAACAGTTTGAGGCCGGAGGTGTGTGCCTGCCTCCCGAGTCCATCAGGAGAGTGAATGGTCCGAGAGGGCCTGTGCTGACCTCTGGTGATCGTGGGGACTTTTGATATTCCAGAAATGTTTGAACCAGGACTAGCTGGGTGGCTCAGCCAGTAAAGGTGTTTGATGCATGAGCCTGGTAACCCAAGCTCGAACCCTGGAACACATGTAAAAGTGGAAAGAGTTGATTCCCTAAAGGTGTCCCCCTGTGGCATGCCACCCAACACACTACACACACACACACACACACACACACACACACACACACACACACAATTAGAAATGTTCATGTCAGTGAACAGGTGAAGGGTTTCTCCCCATCATAGTGCTGATGATGCCTTAGCCCATAATGACCTATCCCCCATCACAGTTTGGTTTTATCCTCCCTCTTGGCAGGAGACAACATAACCCTGTTTCACAGGTGAGAAAACTGAGGCCCAGATAGGACACCACTGTCTGAGTCTGGAATGTAGCCCTCGTGTTTCCCCACCACTAAAGGTCCCTCTTCTGGTGCCAGTGTGAGATAAAGGTCTTTGTAGGACAGTGGTTCTCAACCTGTGGGTCACAACCCTTTGACAGTTGAACAACCCTGTCACAGGGGTCACCAAGAGCATTGGAAGACACAGCTATTGCATTATGATTCATAACAGTAGCAAAATTACAGTTATGAAGTAAGCAACAAAATAGTTTTATGGTGGGGGTCCGCACAACACGAGGAGCTGTATTCAAGGGTCGAAGCGGTAGGAGGGCTGAGAACCGCTGCCGTAGAAGTCTTCTGTTCCCTGCATCACCATCCGTTGGTGGGTGCAGCTGTGGCAAGGGCTGAACTTCAAGGCAGAGTGTATTATAAAACTTGAAAACTACCCTGACATTTGAGGTCCTGGGTCTGGTCTGCTGAGCCCGCTGGCCTTTGACAATCCTTGGAGCCACCAGGCCCCATGGGACCAGCCTCCCACATGGCTACAGAGGCAGAGCCAGGATGCCTTCTCCAGCCCACACTAAAGCCGAATCCCATTGCAGGGAGGGCCTGGGTCAGAAGTCTACTTCAGAGATGCCTGTGTTTCAACAGACACCTCATTATCCCAGCCAGCCTCTGTAATCATACAGGCCCACGCCCAGCAGTCATCCCAGGCCAGGAAATCACTCCCTCCCCTCCCCCGCCTTCCGCCCAGGGCGCCCTGAACCTCGGTGTCTGCAGCCGCTCTTCAGTGGCCCTCTTGCCTGCCTAACGGTTTTCTCTCCTGCTTCTCCTTGCTCTCTCGGGGACTCGGCAGTGTGGCTAACCAGCTGGACTGAGTCTCCCAAGAAGGACGTGACAGGTACCGCCTTGCATGCATGCGTGTGAACATGTGTGTCCCAGCATGTGTGCCGAGGAGCCAGTGCCCGCAGGCTTCCTTGCGCATGCTTCCCTTTATCGGCATGCGGGGCTTTTCCACTCCCTGGGCTTTCTGCTTGCTGGGAGAACCCTTTCTGGTCCTCAGATGAGCCATGGAGCCTTATAGAGCGGTGGCCAAGTAGCAGAGTGTGAGTGAGTGTGTGCTGGCCCAGTGCCTGTGGGTTTGAATCCCAGCTCAGCCATGCCCTGCCTGTGCTGCCCTGGGGAGGTTGCATAAGCTTCCCAAAGGCATGTCATGCCATCTCAGGGCATTTCTGTTCCAGGATGATGGTGGGCTTCGTCTTTGTTTGGCCTTGTCACGATGGCCATCCCAGGGAGAGCAGCCAAAAACGAGCCGTCTCTAATCTGAGGCAGGGAGTCCCTGACGCCCAAACCTATCTTCCAGAGATCTCTCAGGGGAGCTAGAGTTCTGGAAAACAGGAGTGCCCTTCTTGAGAGTGTGGCAGGGTGGATCATAGCCCTAGATCCCAGTAGTCCCGAGCTTGGAATTGCCCCCAAGGCCTTAAGCTGCCAGCTGAAGTACCCTTCGGGGCCTAGGGACAGCCTTTATCTGGTCCATCTGGGTAGAGGGTCAGAGTCTTGATTTTAGCCTCGTGACAAAAACCATGAACAGCAGGACTATAGTGCTTGGAGTAGATGGTGGGAGAGGGATGGCATTTCCAGAAGGGTCTTCAACAGGGTCCCTTTCTTTCTAAGAGCAAGTATTCAGGCTGAGGGGTGAGGAGACATGACAGAGGGTTGGAGTGAGAAGGGGTCTTGGGCCAGTTTCAGGGTTAAAGCTCCAGCTTCGTTCTTCCCCCCCCCCCCCCCCGCCTCCACACTGCTGTTGGCAGGGAAGGGGATGTTGAGCATCCCGGGAGAGAGGCCAGGAGAGAAGGCAGTCGGGGAGGTCGCTCTTCCTCCTGGTTGTCCTGGTGGTGTTCCCTGTGATGCCGGCCTGGGCCTGAGCTAATCACTGGGCTCCTATCCCTTTTTTCCCTCTGCTCACGCCAGTGAGCCAGATCCCACTTGGCCCACAGCAATACATTCTATTCACCAAACGTATATCTGAGAGGCCAGCAGCCCAGTGCAGCCTGGGAGGAACCGGCTACGAGGGGCCGTTGGGTCTTGGTGGGATGCCCAGGGTTGGGAGTGTTAGGAACCTGGAGCTGAGCTCCCACAGGGCCTGGCTTCTCAAGAGGAGTCCAACTCTCTGAGCCAGAGGCCCAAGGGAGGCAATCCTCCCAACGCTCACCCTAGAGTGGCAGGGATAGCCAACTGAGAGTCCAAGACTAGAGTCTCTCCCAGCCTTGGTTTCCCTTCTGGAATGTTGGGGGAATTCTGTCAAACAGGAAATGCAGAGGTGATGGGCTGATGCCAGAGATCCTAATAGATAGGGTCCTGGGGCTGCTCAGCCTGGCATCCAACCCGGAGTGGCCTGGAGACTCTGAGCTGACTCTCTCCGGCTGGTAAGCCCTTGCCTGCCTGGAAGTGGGTCTAAGAGAGATGGATTACAGGGAAGGAAGCAGCTTTAGGCTTCCCTCTCCACCCTCCCAGTGGAGTGGCTTTTGCTCTGAGCTCCCTCTGGTAGTGAGGGCTTTAGGTCCTCCCAAGTCTTCCATACTCTGCTCTCTAAACAGCTGTTTGTACTTTACTGGGGTAAAGCCCTGTAACTTCAGTGCAGTGCATGCACTGAACAGCCCCTGAGGTACTGTTCCTGAAGGTAAACTCGGGAAGGTTGAGTCCTCCCCAAGGCCACAGCAAGCAAGGGCAAGGCTGGACTGGTCACTGATTCTAAGCTCTTGCTTTTTGGATGCCAGGCAGTGGTTGTGTCTGGGTCGTGTCTTGTGGCACCGGTATCATCAGAGGTGACTGGTCAGAAGCACATGGTCTGGTTGGAGATCCATTCCCAACCAAAAGCCCAGGAGAGAACAGGAGACTGTGGCCGAGTGCTAAGGAGCCTCCTGGAGAGGCAGAACTGCTTGGGTAAAATTGAGAGCAGTGGAGGAGAAGGGGAAGAGGCAATGTGGAGCAGGGGCAGGACCTACAGGAGAGGCTTAAGAAGAATGTCCACAGGGACACGTTGGGTGCTCAGTCCGTGTGCTGAATCCTGAATGTACACAGGATAGTGGAGGAATGGCAGGGAACCAGGGGAATACCAATCACAGGAAACACTGGCTTGAATTTGCCTCTTACCCTCTAAGCAAGGAGGAGCCATTGAAGGTACGGGAGCCGGGGAGTGACTTCCGAAGACCTAGTTTGGAAGCTTAAGTTGACAGCGAAAATCCCTAAGTTCTATGCAGATGGTAATTGGAGGAATACAGGTAGGAGGCAGGGGTAGGGCAGAGACCCTCAGGACCCTAGCCAAGGACTCCGATAGAGTGTAAGTATCCACCTCCTCTGCAAAGTCCCATTCTAACCAGGAGGCACTGCTCTCTAGAAGGGGTCCACCCCTCTGCACTCTGCCAAAGCCTTCTTGCCTGAGCACAAGCGGGTCTCCCCCTTCCTCAGGCAGACTCCTCCAGACCCCAATTTTCCAGGCCTTGCCTGCCTTGGAGGGGATCCAGAGCTGTCTCTATAGATGACATCACCGCCCACCACCAAGCGGTTTCTCATCTGGATACCTGCTCTTAGTGCCTGCTGCCATGCAGTGACCCTCAGAAGAGGCAGATGCCAGAGGGAGGAGCTGGGAGCCTGCCTGCACTGGGGGTGGGAAGGGGGTGGGAGAGAATCCCCCAGCTAGTGCAGCTGTCTGCAGGAAGAGTGGCAGCCTGCCTGTGCTGGGTGACGCTGGAGAACGGTCTCTTCGCTCTGCCTTCCCGAGTCCCAGAATACTAGCCGTTGGAGGCTCCAGCCAATTTTCCAGGCAGACTTCGGATGAGGGCTGTGGGTGTGTAGAGTTGTCTCTGCTTTGAAATCTTGCCTCAGATTTTTCTTGGCTTGGATCAAAATGAGCTGATATCTGTCCCCTCACTGGCACCTCATCTTTGTCCTTACGTCTTTGTCTGTCGTCTGGACACGAGCCCAGGGCTGCGTGCTCCATGTTGCCTCAGCTTCACATCTCCTCTTCCCCACTTCCACGTCAGCCATTTATTGTCTCCCCAGCCTCACCTCCGTTTGGGAGGTAAAGCCCTTCCTGGTTTAGCCAGATGGGCACAGCAGTCACACCATCTGTCTGGAAGTGCGTTCATTTCGCTCTCAGTGCCTACCACTAACGGACGGATGCACTAGTCATATGCTAGTATGCGTTGGAGGTGACCGCGTGAGTCCAGTGTTGATCAGGTGTGCCAGGTGTGTGGGGATGCAGGGAGGCAGGGTCCTTTCTAGAGACTGCACATCAGTGGCACCTGTAGGCCGTGTGTGATGCAGGCGTTAAGGTCATGTGCTTGGTGGCATGGGACTTGGGTTTAGTTTAGAATCTGCTTCCCCTAGAGACACTCAGTTTACACATGTGTAACGTGAGACTGTGTGGAGCCCTCTGTGGAAAGCTGCTGTGAGGACCACACTTGGATGGACATTCGGTTGGCTGTTGAGTATGGGACTCACCCTGAGGGGCCCTGATGGGGACTTGCATGTAATTGGCATCTTAGGACTTAACTCCTACCACTGTCTCCCATATTGGTCTCATATTCTCCTCTCCCAGTTTTCACATCCAGGGTCCCTTCAGTGGCTGGTCCTTTTTTGGTTTGTGCTACACAAGCACTGATATCCCCAGGGGCACAGTGGGAGGCTGTCTGTCGCCCAGTGCCCAGGCTGTTGCTAGCTGGTGCAGATGTTGGCGACATCTGAGTACAGAGGCTGGGCTGCCCAGCTGTTGGTTGTGTTTCTGCCTGAAATACAATTCTGGGTTTTCAGGGGCTCCCTGGGGGCTTGTATGTGTGCACTCATGGGGCACACCTCAACTTCTGAGTCTCCAAAGGGTCCATCTGGGGCTGCAAAGCCCACATCATGTGGGAGAAGAGTTTCTTTGACTCTCCCAGAGTTCTCTGGCCACAGACCCTGACAGCGCCTTCTTTATAGAGGACTCAGAGGTCTAAGCAGTGTCTCTCACTTTTGGCTGCGAATTTGAACCGTGGGACAGGATGAGGTATGCAAAATGACTCATACTGAGGCCCCACCCACGAAAGCTGGCCCTCTGAAGCCTAGGCATCAGAGTTAAGGGGTTTGAAAGTTCCTGGGATGAGTCTGTGTTCTTAAGCGGAGGATCGTTGTGTCAGAAGGACAGTGCATATGGAAATAAATCAGTGTTCTGTAATCGGAAGAGAGATGGACTTGAACCTTTGAAAAGATCGTGAGTAGTTTGGCTGTCTCTGTATGAGCTGTGGGAACTGCATGAGTCTCTTGTCCTCTCTGGGCCTCTCATTAGTTTGGAAATTAAACAGGAAGAGAAAGGGGGTGTCTAGAGGTGAACTGAAGCCATACCTGCCTGGCGTGTGAGTCAGACTCAGTCATGTAGAGGGAATGTGTCTGAGGCTGGGGCACCACAGGAGACCGGAAACACTGGACTATTTCTGTGGCCACACTAGTGGTGTGAAACATTGGTAGAGTTTTGCATTTGTTTTGGTTTTGAAACAGGGGTCTTGACTGGCAACCCAAGCTGACCTTGAACTCCTGATTCACCTGCCTCAGCCACTAGTGTGGGAATGACTGGCTGACAGGCTGACTGACAGCCGTGGCGTAAGAAATGTGCTGGAATTCCCTTAGGGGTGGAGAGGTCTGGGAAGGCTTCCTGAAAGAGGTGGTTAGTCATTTTCTGGCTTACGGATTACTTGAACGCTAGCAGGGCATCCTGTCTTTGAGCGTGTCCATGGTAACAGCTGAAGAGCAGAGATCTGACACTACATCCAGCCGTGTACCATTTAAGCTGAGATGGACACCCAGCCTGTCCACTCTCCAGCCTGGTGCTTCTTTAACGAATGTCACCCTGGTCTAGTAGCCAAATAGGACAAAGAACTGGCTTGCTCCTAGAAGCGGGGCTCACCTGCCCTCTCTTTGATGCACCCCAACCTTTGACTCTGAGGCTCCTGAAACTGCCCAGCACTCCAAGGCAAGGGGGACCGGTCACCCTCCGCTGGTTGCGGTGGCGGTGAGGCTCAGGAAGGCTCCTCTGGAAAGCCTAAGGCTGCTGTCTGCCTGGCCCTCTGAGAGCCAGGAGGACAAGAATGGAGCCGAACTTGAGGAAAAGTTGGCGGGGGAGGGGGGAGGGGGGACAGGGGGTGGGCTAGGCTCGCCAGCTCTGGCGCTGGGACTTTCTTCTTGGGTTTCAAGTAAACAGTCTGGGGCCCTCCTCCCGTCCCCTGCCTCCACCCCCAGCTCCTCATTCGACGGGTCTCATGTGTTTCTATTTAAGGGTTGCGAGTAAGCCCAAGTGATTGGCGGCCTCAAACCCTCTTGACTCTTTGCTGGACCTAGGCTGTGGAGAAGTTCTCTCCCTCTCCCTCCTGAGGGGAGCCCTGCTGCCTTTTCTCTCTGGGTTTACAGGCTCGGGGTAGACAGGCAGCAGGCAGGCCTCGGGGCCTCCCCCTGCCTCTCTCCTTTCTCTCCCCTGTGCTCTGGTCTCAGGCTTCATGGGCCGCCCACTGTGCCCTTGTGGTCCTCCTCTTACACCCCAGCCGGCCCAAGAGTCTGGAGAGACGGGAGGCCCCAGGCCTCTCTGCAGACTCCCCCATGCCGGGCTGTGACTAACTTCGCACGCAGCAGCAGGCTTTTCCCTCCGTTTCCTTGTCTTCCATCTCTGCCTGCCTCTGCCTCTCTCCACCCACTTCTCCTCCCCTCGTCCCCCGGCTCCCCATGTCCCCCGGTCCCCGCGGTGCAGCGGGCCGGTGTGGGGCCTTGCTATATGGCCTGTCCTCGGGGCCCGGCAAGCTGCGAGGCCTGGCTGCGGGCTGCCCCTCCTCGGTGCAGCGCTGGCGACCGAGCAGCCTCCCTCGAGGGCGATGGACAGAGGGCGCCCCGGACGCGGGGCCACGGCCGGCCGCTGGCTCACCGCATGCTTTCTGCCCTCGCCAGGTGCCGACACCAACGCCGAGCCCATGATCCTGGAACAGTACGTGGTGGTGTCCAACTATAAGAAGCAAGAGAACTCGGAGCTGAGTCTCCAGGCCGGGGAGGTGGTAGATGTCATCGAGAAGAACGAAAGCGGTGAGTGCCTGGCCTTCGGCGGTCCAGTCCTGGGTCCAGCCGGGCTCCCGGGCCCGCCTGGGTTTTTGTTCCTCTCCTCCTCCTCCCCCCCCCCCCCCCACCTCTGCAGCTATACGTTATTTCCATCTGGCAGGGAGAGGGCCAGGAGTCTGAAGTTCCCCTGTTGGTTTGGGCTGCAGGCCAGCAGTTTGCCTGGTGGTGGAAGAATGTCTCCCTGGCTTGAGGCTAATTAGCCAGCTTGTGCTGATGCAAGGCCAAGGTGGCAGCAGAAGCATCCATCCCCTGTTCAGGGACCCCATGCCTACTGAGGCCCCGAGGAGATGGCAGCTTTAGCTCTGGTGCCCAATGACAGCTTCCTCAGTTGCGCTATCTGCCAGGATCCAGACAGAAGTGGGAGGACCCAGCCAGCTGGTGGAGAAGACAGGCCATGACATCAGGATGGGTTCCAGGGCCCCCAGACCCCTAGCAGACCCCTAGCAAGATGTCTGAGGCAGGGCCGGGCCTGCCCAGGCTGGCTAGCGTCTGGGCAGTGAGTGGGGTAGTGAGCTGACTGCCCCCTGCTGAGCTGGAAGCTACCAGGACCTGGGAAGAGGGCCCGAGCACTGGATAAAATCAGGTCCCAGAGCCAGGAGGGGTCCTGCAGCAGCCACTTTGTCATTAGGAGCTGACATAAGGACTCTATCTGTGGCTTCCCAGGGCCTCCTGGTTCCAGAGTGTGTCCTTGGCAGATGCAGGAAAGAGGGGTGCAGTCTGTCTGTCCTGTGCCGCAGGCTCACGTGGCTCCTGAAGGGCCCGAAGGCCCTTGAAATCTCTGTAGCATCCCCTGTGGCTGGCCCACAGCCTGCCAGCTGGGGCTTGAAAGGACTCAGGATCTTGTTTTGGTTTCGGTTTCAGTTTGCTGGGGGCAGGCCTTGTGCATAGGCATACCCCTGGACTGCATTTGGGGGCCCTTCAAGAGGGAGACCCGATCGGCTTCTCTGTTCCCTTCTAATAGTTCAGAAGGAAAGCAGACCAGCAGGTCACTGTGCCCATTCTGTAGATAGAATGAGCGAGGCACAGAGAGCTGGAAGAGAACTTCTGAATGATAGTGCCTCTGGGTGGCTGCAGAGAAGCTAAAAGAGGTCTCATTAGATGTTCTAGGGGGTACAACTTGTGAGCACAGAGCGGTGATGTGAGCACAGGCTGGACCCCCCCACCCCCCCTCACCCCCCCCCGAGGCTGTCGTCGTCATAGTCCATTTCCCGGGAAATCAGGCTGTCCTTGTGTATGGGTGGTTGGCCGTGACGCTACACATGACAACATGACCTGGTCTCAGATCCTGGTTCCAGGTGACCACCACCCTGGTTCCCTTCCTATGTAACTTTAGTGTGTCATGCTACCAGCCCCGTTTCCCTGATCTCTGTGGAAGCTGGCATCGTCTCGGGGGCTGGCTCTGGAAGCCCCAAGGCCCTGAGGCCCCATGAGGGACCTCTCATGATCGAATAAGAGACAGCACGGGAGGAAAGTTCATTCACTTGGCAGCTTGCTCCTAGGAAAAGCAGGAGCCCACTTTTGAATGCAAGGTCAAGTCTTCTAAGAAGTTCTGCCTTGGGGACTCGTGTACGCTGCCACACCTCCACCGCTGTATGACCCAGAGTAGCATGAGGTGGTGAGCCTCTGAGACTGGGGTCAGTCAGCCATGGGCCGGGATGACAGAAGAGTCCCACTACATGACTCCAAACTGTGTGGTGGCACGTCTTTAATCCTAGCATTCAGGAGGCAGAGGTAGACACTGGAGTTTGAGGCCACCCAAGGCTAAATAGTAAGGCTCTGTCTCAAAAAATAATAAAATAAATAAAAATTAAAAAGGACTCCAGGGACTCACCTACCTTCCCTTTTCTGTCCCGGATCTGTAACCTTAGAATACCCGGACTCTTGCCTAAGGGTGAAGGAAGGAGAACTCAGAGAAGGTGTGCGTCTATGTTAGGCTTAGAAACAGTGTGGAGAGACCTGCTTTCCTGCATAGTCCCCTTGACGTAAAGAGGCCTCAGCTTGCTACTGCCACCCATCCCTGAGCAGCCCAGTTGAGCACAGAGACCCCATAAGAGGACTACTGTCCTTAGACATAGGATTCTGACTACTACCAGGCAGTTGGGTAACTCCAGATCCCTTTACTGGGCCTTAACCTTGTGGCTGCTTGGAAGTGGAGGCTGCCTTGTGTCTGAACCGCTGGGTGACTCAGCAGGGCCCTGGGTGTCAGATGGAGAGAGCCTCGTTACCTGTGGCTTTTCTGCTGTTCTGATGGTTTGAACAAGGATCTGGCGTACTGCGGCTACCTGTCTGTCTGTCCATCTAAAATCAGGATGGCTAGGATGTATATCCAGCTCAACAAGAGAGATGGGATAGAGGGGGAGAAAGCTAGATGACCAGACTTCAGATCCTGGGAGGGAATTCTCTAGTGAAGAAGCTGGAGGCTGAACTGTGGGGGTTGTAGGTGAGGTGTGTGCATCCTGTGAGCTGCTTCTGGAGGGAGTGGTGAGTGAGACTTCACAACTCTGGAACAAAGACCCAATTGTGATGCCTCTGACCTGGGACATGGTGAGCGTGTTACAACATTTCCACAAGCATTGTTGGGCAGCAGCCCCAGTGAGTACCATCCCCCAGGCCCCCCATTTGGTGCAGGCCTCTGCCTGTGTACCCTTTCACTTAGCTGGGAGTCACTCAAATGGAGGGTCCATGGAGAGACCCAGCAACCTCTGGCTCTGCCTGTTTGTCAAAGGTCCCCTGTGACCTGGACTATAGCCACAAGGTAATGTGGGGTGTGGACATGCCAGCACTCTGTGGCTGTTACCCATCCAAAGAGATGTGTCTGGAAGGTGATACCAAGCCCATAAACAGTAAGCACCAGGCTCCAGGCCCCTTACTGAATAGGATAATTATACCAGTTTCATGGAGTAATCCTACGTGGTAGAAGGCACTTTAACCATTTTATAGCGAAAGTTACAAAGAGTTTAGGTGATTCTTAAAATCTGAAAGCTGAAGTCTCTCCCTCCAAAAAGGCCCTGGGGGAGGCTGAGATGTGCTGATCTTGAGTGTTGAGTGGGTAAAAGCATGTGTCAATGATAAGTGGATTGAGACATGGACTGGTAAAGATGATCAGAGATCGCCCTAGAACATCCTTGCCTAAAGATTCCCCTTGGATCCTGCTAGCATGGTGTTTCTAGGTAGTGCTGTATTAGTGATTAAACCGATCCTTTGAACTTAGAGGCAGGTATCAGTTGAGAAGACCTCAAGAAGGTGATGTATTCCCCACGCTGAGGATAACCAATCTCAAGAGAAACATATGGGCAGAAGTTGCAAGCGCCTTTTTGATCAAACGGAAAGAGGCCACGTAGGAAGACTCTATTCTCCACTGGTCAATAGGATCACACAGAGCAGAAAGGTACATCAGGTTTGGTAGCTTTGCCATCCAGCAAGCCATGCCAGGGCCTGCTGGCATGACCCTTCACCCTTGACCTGAGCAATGGTACCTGAAATACCTCCTTACAGGACATTCTTGTGTCTCACAGACCCATACAGACTGCCCCTCCTGGCAGGCATAACAGGTGTGACATCTGCAGACGGGTAATGTCAGGGTCCTGGATGCTGGTTTCTGTGCTGAGCAAAGCTGCCAGTAGCTTTCCAGGATTGTTTCCTTCCAAGACTGCAGCCAGCGCAGGGAGTGTGGAGATGAGTCAACAGACTTTCTCCTGCCTCAGCTTTCGTGCTCTGAGTCTTTTATTTCCTGGCATCGCCATGATACACTGAAGGTTCTTATCCTTGGAAACAAGGGATTCTGAACTCTAGTCAATCCGCTCACTTTCCCAGTGAGAAAACTAAGCCTTGGGAATCTTTACTCTCCAAATCCAGTGCTTTAGTACAATTGATCTGTGGCTAAAGACTGGAAATCCCTTTAACTTTTCAAAAGACTATTGGAAGACTATGGGAAAATCTCCCTGAAGCCAAGAGTGAAGCATGAATCCCAGCCTTGGGGAGGCTGGGACTGGGAACCTCACTCTTTCCTTTCTTGGTTCTGTCTCTGCCCTCCCCGGCACTCTGTGTGCGTGTGTGTGTGTGTGTGTGTGTGTGTGTGTGTGTGTGTGTGTGTGTTGGGGGGGGCGGAGATCACATGGCATTCATGTGGCAGTCAGAGGACCAGTTTCCAGAGCTGGTTTTCTTCCACTGGGGAGTCTGGAAATCAAGGATCAGACTCAGGTGGTCCAGCCTGTGGAACAAACGCTTTAATTTATTCTTATCAGCTAGAAGGCTGGTTTTAAAGAAGAGAGCTATTTGGGTAAGGGGAACCCCCCAAACATGGGTGTCTGCAACTTGTTGAGAGGCTGTGTATGTAAGCAGAGAGGGCCAGGAATGCAGAATTCAAGTACTGGGTTTCAGATCTAATGCTGTGGGCTGAGACTGTTACTCTGTGGTAGAGTACTTGCTTAGCGTGCTCAGAGCCTGGATTTCACCCTCAGCACTATAAAATGAAGGAGGGCCAATGCTACCCTGGCATTAGAAACAAGAATCAATTTGCTTCTTGGAAACTTTTTTTTAGATTTATTTTATTTTACGTATATCAGTGTCTGCCTGCATGTGTGGATGAGCACCACATTCATGCCTGGTACCTGCAGAGGTCGGAAAAGAGCATCGAATTCCCTAGAACTGGAGTTTTACGGATGGTCATATGGGTGCTGGGAACTGAACCCAGGTCCTTTGTAAGAGGTGCTGTTAACTGCTGAGCCATCTCTCTAGCCCTTCAGTTTTCTTCTTCTAGAGTAAAAGGGGACAGTGATATGTACCACCCAGAGTTTATAAAAGTGAAACATACTGTGCATAGCGCTTATTAATTCCTCACTGTTTATTTCATGATATTTGAATCTTTTCTTTGTCCCAGGCGCTGTGATAATTGTTTGCACACCCATAGGATCATGTCTGATGGGTGTGACAGTCCCAGCACTTACGATGAGGACTGTACTGGGAGGATAGGATAGCTTTAATTTGTTAACTTAGGGGCTGCCGTTGGGCATCCATCACAGCGACCATGTGGAGGTTGGAGAAGAACACGTGGGAGTTGGTTCTCTCTTTCTGCTGTGTGGGTCCTGGAGATGAAACTCTGGTGGTTATGCTTGGTGGCCCCCTCACCCACCTGGCAGAGCTTTCTAGACTCCCGGCTGTCTTGGGTTGACTCTATTTAGTTTAGATTGTGCTTGGCTAAGGAATGACCTGAACGCTGATCCAGACTTCCGAGCTGTGCTGCCTTAGGAAGTTGGACACCCCGGTAAAGACAGGAGAGGCTGTTTCTAGAAAGGATAGTTCATTGCCAGATGCAGATTAATGAACTAGTACTCCTGTCTCCAAAGCAGCCTTGTAGGAGTGAAGTTCCCTGAATCAGTCTGCATTTGGAGCTATGTCTGCCCCCCCCCCCCGCCCCCCAGTCCTGTAGGAGGGTCCGAAAGCCTCACTCTGTCACAGCTCTTCCCTTCCTAAGTGCATGTGTGTGTCTCTGCTGTATGTGCCTGGTCAGCGGTTCCTAAGTCCGTTCTGGTCCAAGGCCGTCTCTGGTACGTACGCACTGTGTTCACCTCACGGAGCTGGCTGAAGGAGAGAGGCCCAGAGAGCTTAAATCCCTGCGTACGTGAGCCTGAGGTCCTTCGGCCTTGTTCACTGTGGGACAGGGAGACACCTTCTTGCCGCTGAGATTGCAAAATAGCCTCCTAATGAAAATCTCAGGCTTCGGGTTAGGTCCACCTGGTTGTAATTTTGATTCGATTACTCTGTGACCCTCGGAAAGTTTCTTGGATCCTCTAAGTATTCGTTTTCTTACCTATAAAACAGGAACAACTGTATGGCCCCTGCCACAGTTGGAGTATTGGAGCTGGAATATTCTGATTCAAAAGGGCCAGAGACACAACAGATACAGCACTAGACCAGGAACCTGAGCTGTAGCTTAGATGGCAGTGTTGGCCTAGGACGCACAAAGCCCTCGTTTGACCCCAACACCACATAAACTAGGCATGATGGTACATATCTATAATCCCAGCACTTAGGAGGTAGAGACAGAAGAAGGATCAGAAGTTCAAGGTCATCCTTGGCTACATAGCAGTTTTGAAGCCAATCTGGGCTATATGAGATCCTGTCTCAAACAAAACTAGACCAGACTGGGTCACCAGTGGCACAGTTTCCCCTCTTGGGCCGGTTTCCCCATCTGGCGAGACAGTGAATTACACTCAGTGGTTCTAACTCAGCCCTGAGGGTCTGTGAGGCAGAGAGCAGCGGAGGGATTATTACCCGTGAAGTTAGCGCAGCACCTGTCAAAGCCACCTTTGGAGTTCTTACTTGCACGCTGTCCTTGTCCCGGCCTGTGGCAAGAAAGAAGGGCTTGGGACAGAAGCCAGACTCCTGTTGGTGACCCAAGAGCAGATACCTTCGATCAGGATGCTTCGTGCAAGTCTGGCCGAGGAGGCCCACCTTGGGATACCACCGCACTGACGGTCAGGTTCTGTCTAAAGTGGTGCGGTGCGGAAGTGCCGGCAGCCAAGACACTGGGCTTCCGGCTGAGCCTTAGAAAATGAACGTGTTCCAGTAGGCAGAAGGGAGTTTGTGGGGTGGTAGGGGAGGGACAACAAAGCAGAGACTAGGCACCCAAAGCAGAAGTGTGCAGGTTAGGCAGCCCTGTGGCAGTCAGCCATAGGCTGTGGTAAGCAGGGGGGCTGCCTGGTGGAGGCAGCTTGGAGCCCATCTTCCTGGCTCTTGAGGATGGCAGCTGGAGCAGGTGTGGGGGGGAGGGGGAGGTGGACAAGGAAATAGTTCTTTCCTCGAGCTACATGTGCCACGGCTGTTGTCAGGAAGGCATCCAAGAGCTTGTCAGCGCCGAGCGCTGCCAGCCACATGCCAGGAACCAGCTGCCAGAGAGCAGGGCAGGCGAGGGGTGCTGGCCCTTCCCTCTGTCCCTTCCACCGTGCTCCCGCTGCACAGGTAGAGCAGCCCAGGCACCCTCACCTGGTGCTGTCTCTGTAGACAGAGGTGACCTAACTCTTTGGAGTCTGCTTACTGTGAGCGGGCAATCCTGGAGCCCCTGCCCACTTCCCAGGGAACATACATGCGTGTCCGTACTTCCCAGCGTACATACGTGCGTGTCCATACTGCCTTTGTCCCCAGTAGAAGTGGCCAGCGGAAGTCCAGGGAGAAGCCATTCCCACGTGCTCTCTGCTCTTACATAATGGGCTTCAGCTAAGTGCAGGGCACATGCTTTCTGGGGAGTATAATTTGTCAGAACCTCAGGGAATTTGGGTTGAGAAATTGCCCCTTTCCCAAGCTCACCCTGTGGATGCTGGATATTACACACTTCAGCACTTGGGTTTTCCGTGTAATCATTGTGGTGGTAGCTGAGGGTAGCCCATGGTGACCACTTTCACTCCTGTCTGCATCTTTTCAGATTCCATAACCTCATCCTTTGGTGTCCAGTGCTGACCAAGAATCCTAGTCTTAAGGTGGGGAACAGCTGGGGTGACCCAGTTAGCTTCTATGCCCTGAGAAGTCTCATGGGAGTCAGTGTTCCGTGGAGTTCCCCATCCTGGAGCCTGTCGAGTCCCCCAAAACGGAGGGAAGCTTCCGGTTCCTATAGCTCAAGTTCATGAAACTATGTGGGTTTCATTGTCTCAGCCCATGCTCTCTATTTCCCTTCCTAGCTGGGCATCTCTCAGACTCCTGCTAAAATTCATTTGTTTCTCTTGAGCTTTTTATTGGACTGGATTGTGGGGAAGTGGCCCAGGAGCACCACAGGGGGTAGGAGAGAGCCAAACTCAAGTCAGTCTGCCAAAGACTAGCGGTAAAGTGAGCAAACTGTGCCGGGGTCCGGAGCCGATTCGTGATAGCCATGGCTCCCTCCCCTGTGGTCTGGGCCATCAGTACTACCACAGCCACCTTTGGCTCTCCGTGTCTTGAAGCCCTAGTGGCCAAAAGTCTGTATGTCTGTTCTCTAAGTTGCCTGCTGGGAATCATCCTCAGAGAGGTCAAGGCCACCTGGGGAAGTGTCTGTCCTGCCAGCAAGCTGGGGAGTTTGAGCTTTTTCCAAGGTGATCTCTTTCTGAATCATAATATTTTAAGTTTCACAGGGTAGGAAACCATGCGATTTTTAAAACCCCTTGGTATTAGGCAGGGTGGAGCTTGGTGTTCTGCGTCTCTAAGGAGGAAACTGAAACCCAGAGAAGTGAGGTAATTTGCCCCAGGGTTGCACAGCAAGGCAGGCAGGCATGAGCTTTATGTCCCATTGTCCGTCCAGGGCCGGGAGCCTGAGTGCTTACAGCATGGAAGGCCAAACCCCCGAGGGCGGGCCTTGATGTGGAAGTTCCCCACACCACCAAGAGCTAGGAAGCAGAGGTCTGTAGGTCAGAGAACCTGCAAGAAAAAGTACAAGTCCCCCATCTTGGCTCCCCAGGGCCTTCTGGGGAGGCTGGACTGTGTGAGTGGTGGATCGGGAGGGTTTGGGTGGAGACTGAGCTGTGCCCCCCTGGCATTTGTAACCAACAGAACCACCCCAGCCCCTCTCTTACAGCCCCATACCACATGGAGTAGGTCCTTCATCCTGTCTCCTCTCCTCCCGCCTCAGTACTCAGGGAAATCCTGCTTCCACAGCAGGTAGACAGCTTAGTCAGCAGCCATGGAGAACCTACTGTGTGACCCACAGCATGTATGGGACTGGAGTGGAGCAGTGGACCAGTGTGGAGAAGAACCTACTGTGTGACCCACAGCATGTATAGGACTGGAGTGGAGCAGGGGACAAGTGTGGAGAAGAACCTACTGTGTGACCCACAGCATGTATGGGACTGGAGTGGAGCAGTGGACCAGTGTGGAGAAGAACCTACTGTGTGACCCACAGCATGTATAGGACTGGAGTGGAGCAGTGTGGAGAAAAACCTACTGTGTGACCCAAGGCATGTATGGGACTGGAGTGGAGCAGTGTGGAGAAGAACCTACTGTGTGACCCAAGGCATGCATAGGACTGGAGTGGAGCAGTGGACAAGAAGCTGCCCTTGTCTTGCCCTTGATGACAGTGACATCCCTAACTCTCTACCTATAGCCCAGATACTGTGAGCTGATTACATTCCCCATGTAAGGCCCAAAGCAAGGTGATGCCAACCACAGGAGGCCAGGGTTCAGGATGGCACATGGCCTGGGTGCTGTGGGTGTTGTGGATGCGCAGTGCTGGATTGGGTGAAGAGAAGGCTTCTGAAGATGGCAGATCTTGAACAGGGAGAGGCAGGCAACTTGTAAGGATAGAGGAGTCAGGAGGAGTTACTCCCTGCTGGGGGTGTGTGTGTGTGGAGGGAGGCAGGCAGGGCTACCTCATGACTCGGGGACTTTGGTACTGAGGGACCAGTTTCTAAAGCCCCAGAAGTAATAGAACAGGTGTCAGGGGACGGGAACAGGGCTCTTGGGCCACTCTTCCTGCCAAACCACTGCTCCCCAACGGGGCCCTTGAGTCTGTGGCTGAGGCTAGATTTTAGACCCACCTCCCCAGCCCAGCATTCAGAGACTCATTCCTCTAACACGTCCGCACACATAGCCTGAAAATGCAGAGTTTCCTGTCTAGCCTAGGCTCTGGAGTGATGCTGGGGTCAAGCTGGTGTGCTCCAAAAGATGTGGCACTGCCCACGGCTGGCTGAGTCCCCCTCAGACCCCAGACTTGGGCCCCTGCAGCCTCTTCCTTTCCTCGTTCCGTTCAAATCGGTCTCTGTTGCAGTTGGCCAGGTACCCCGTCCTGGCACTCCTGGATGCTCTGTCTTTCTCATTTGTTTTCTGTTCTCACAGGGCCCCAGGCTGCCCATGGCTCGTTGTGCTCACAGATTTGGGCCTTTGGCTGGTTTGAACAGCTTTAATGGGAGGAGACAGATAGCAAGCGTGTGCGGCGCTCGGGTCCCTGCACCAGCCAGCACCTACAACATCAACTGTAGGCTACTATGTGGCTGGTTGACCAGCTAACCTTTCACTTGCTGCCAGCTCCAGACACCCACTTCTTGCCTGAGGCATTGGGCCAAGGGATTGCTACTTGGCACAGTGCTCAGGGTGTCCTGTTAATGGGCGGAGTTGTGGAGCCATTCTGGAAGGAATGCCAGGCTTTGCATAAGACGATCTTGGTCAATCTGGACTCTAAGCTCAGCTACCAGTTAAGGGGTGACTTCAAGCCACTTTGTCCCTTAGAACACCAGCTGCCCTTGTCTGAAGGGTAGAGCGAGGACACCAGTGGCCACAGTTGCTCCCCAGTTCCCTGACCATTGTACTCTTATCAACTGAGCCAGAAGCAGCTTCTTTGTCCCCGTGGTATGGAGAGCTGTAGAGTTGTGATGCCTCCCCACCCCCAGGCCTGTGTAAACATACTGTCTGACTCCACACACGAGGCGCAGGCGAGGGGAAAGTGGCCATGTTGACCAGCCCCCAGCTAGCTCTCCCCAGCTGCCAAATGGGTCAATGGCTGTGAGCGTCCCTGTGTTTGTAACAGTGATCCCAGGGATCCCGGGCTCCTGGACACCTCTGGAATTGGCTTTGCAGGGCCAAATGCTCTGCAGATTAAATTTCCGGAGAGCGAACAGCTGAGCCTCCGGGAGCCACTTCTTACTGTGGCCGTCAAGGGGCTCCCATGTGTGCGCGCATTGTTCTCCTGGATGAAAGGAGGAGAGTGGCCGGAGGGTGAGCGTGGTCCGGCGCCCCCTCCCTCCTGTGGACCACAGCAGCACTGGGGCAGCTGGTGCTGCTTGGATTTTCTAGGACGTGCCTGGAACAGAATTGCATGATAGGGTTTCGGGGTAGCTTTTCCCCCTCTTTAAATAATGTTTTTGAAGAGTTGCCATGGAGAACTGTTGGAAGCAGAGGGGCTGATGAATGTCTTTGGTCATGTCAGATGAGGACAAGATTACCCAAGTGAGGGAGAGTGTCCCTCCCGTCAGCAAGACTGTGGGGTTCCAGGGCTGCCCTGCCAGAAAGCCAGGGCCATAATCACAAGCAGACTGCGATCACTTACCACCAGAAATATTACTTTAGACTCTTGGCCTGGATGGGGAAGAATGCAGTTTTCCTTGGCCCCTCCCCCACCCTCTCAAGTTAAACAAGATCTGTGAAAGCCATAGCTCTGGGCCTTAAAGAGGCCAGAATTCAAGCCAAGGAGAGGTCTCACAGGCCCAGCTTTGGAGTGCTCCACTGAGCTCCACTGGTGTTGGGGCTGGGGATAGCCCTGAGCCATTTGCTGTCCCCATCCATCGTTGAGGTGAACTGGGGAATCCCGCTTTCCCATAGTCCGGACATCCTGTCTTCCTGGGGCCTCCTCACCATCCGAGGGTCCTGGCATTTTCTGCACGTGTGCGGTACACTCTCACAGTGTGTGGTGGGGGAGGTCAGATGGCTGTCTCAAAGAGTATGGCTTAGCGCACTGGGGTATTGGGGTCTAGCCTAGCCCTAGGGGTAGGAGCTGTTTCTCATCCTTTCCCCCTACTCAACTGATACTTCCCAGGCAAGCCTCAGATGGACTGTCGCACTCCTAGGCCTCAGTATAACAGAGCCATGGCTTTGTGTGGCATGCTACCCAGGCACTCAGAGCAGATCTTGGGAGCAATGTGGACCTTGTTGCCAGTGGAGTGGGATTATAACCAGCTGTCACTGGAGAGGAGAGAGGGAGTGTAGCTGTCATCTGGGCTTTGTAGAAGGAGAATTAGCATCCAGGGGACCTGCCTCACTGGCTCCCTGGTAAGTATTCACCTTCTTTTGCATCCAGGCCTCACTGCACAAGCAAATACAAACTTATCTCCTTGGATCTGGAGGGCCTCCTCTTACAGTGGGGTCAAAGCCTCTTGGCATGGACACAGCAACCGGGAACATTTTAGACCTCAGGCCAGTCTGCCTCAGTGTCCCCACCTCTGAAACCCCATGAGGATAGCCACCACCTTACCTTGTAGATGTGGTCCTCAGGCAGGAAACTGGATGAGATCTAAGCCAACAGGGCAGGTTCTGATCCAGAGGCCAAGGCAGGAGGAAGAGAAAGAGACAGTGTGTTCCAATTTAAGGGACAGGCTAAGCTGATGACATGGTGTTACCAATATTGCTTTTTTTTCTGTGAAATAAAATTGTAGCATGCAGTGGCTGAGGGCTAGGTGTTTAGATGGGAGTGTCTTGGGCCTGTCATTGCCAAAACACATCTAGAGGAAAGAGATGCTTATAGCCCATCTCTGACCCCCCCACATAGCCTATCTCTGCTCCCCACTTTCTGCTGTTAGACTCTAGCTAGGCTTGCTCACTGAAGAATATTTCTAGAATGGTGTTGCCCCTCCAGGAGTCCAGAATTGGTAGGACGATTTGGCATCTGAGAGATTAGAATATGGAGGACAGTCTAGGTCAGTTACCTCCCCAGCCTCCTCCCCCATCGCTGCCTGAAGAGAAGGTATTGAGCAGCCTTATTCAGAATGGAGAAATCCAGAGCCCAAGCAGACAAGCAAAGCAAGCCTGTAGTCATGTGACACTATCGTTAATTCATTCACTAATGGACATTTATCTCCTGCTGTGTGTGCCAGGAACAGAGGTGTATTAGAAAGACCTTCCTGGAAGAATTACAGAGGAAACAGAGTTACCCATCATCACTCAGCTGAGGGGACCTCCTGCAGGCCCCTCCCTTCTAGTGTTGGTATTGGAAGGCCGGCCTCTCTCATTGTTAATCCTGTGTGTGTCTATCACTACTGCCTGGCCAATCATTGTGGGGAGTCTGTAGTGAGCTGGGCGTGGACTAGGAGACAGTCTGGTTTGAGGTGATCTTTCTCTGCCTTAGACAGATTCTCAGGAACCAAGGAAATGAATGGGTGCCTACCCCTGGAGACATGGAAGTGAAGTGGAGCAGGAAGTTCAGAGAGCCTCACTGGACTACCACAACCCCCTCCAAGGCTCCAAGGTAGCCATCCCAGGACAAGGGACTTAGAGAACAGGTTAAATTCATTGGTGCTTTTGGGAGACTGAGTATGAGAAACCTGTGCATAAGGCAGGCCAGTGGCCCTAGAATTACCTTCTCCATGCCAAGCATGGAGCAGAATACCCTGTCCTGTGATTTTTATCCCCACAGTCCTGCACAGGGTGCCGATATGACCTCTGCTGTAGACAGCCACAGCCACAGAATTCATGCTACATGCTAGGTCTCACAAAGGCTCTGCAGAGTCCTGGTAACGCCTCAGTGGTTGTTCAGGCACCGAGTAGGACAGACACCATGGCAAGGAAGCTGTTTGGGGTGCAGCTGTCTCCCCTCTGTTCTCAGGGGGTAAGGGGAGCAGGTCTCTGGGGCCACCCACTCCAGAGCTCCAAGTTGTACCTATTAGAGGTTGTTGTGTCTCCGGGTATGTGAGGAGGTGTACATGGTCCCAATGGAGGCTGTGGCCAGACTGCATAGCTTCCTCAGGTGAGCATCCCCTAGTGTTCCTCCAGGAGCCGCAACCTTGTCCCTGGTGAGCGGCCGGCCTCCAGGCCTCTCTGGACTTTGCTCTTCGGTTCCTGTGAGGGGAGAGGCCCAAGTAGAAATGTTCCGGTTGGGTTCGCCAGCAGGTTGCAGGAGCTTCAGCTCTCATGGACGGGAGTGTCTGCCTCCTGCATGGCCTCGGGCCAGTTAGACAGGCAACAATAAGAGTCTGTTCCTCAGTTCCCTGTGGCAGATCCCCCGGGTGAGAGGGGATGCTGTCTGTTACTTTCCAGCATTGGGGAACTGGAAGAGAATGGCCAAGGAATAGCTGTGCTCCCTTCTACCCGGACAGGAGCCAAGCTTGAGGGATCCTGAGCATGTGCAGAGAGGGTGGGCTGGCTGCAGAGATCAGAGACGGAAGAAGCCTGTGCCGATCTCTCATTGTCTGTGTTCTCAGCAACCGCTTAGTCAGCCCCTTCTCTGTCCAGAACACCCAAGCCAGGCCGGGGGCGCCCACAAGACGCCAGGCCGGGGGCACCCACAAGACGCCCAGCTGAGCAGCAAGGTGCTGTCCTCAGAGATCTCTTGCTCTGGCTAGGGATATGGTCAACTCAAACCTCAGGTCAGAGTGCCGGGGCAGCTGGAGGGAGGAAACTAGGGTGCCAGCTGATGCGGGGGTCAAGGAACTTCACAGAGGGGGTGGCTTGAAGGACAGGGCCCAAACACAGTGACAACCAGGGAAACCAGCACAAGTGGGGACTCTGAGTCCCACAGGGTCAAAAAGAACAAGAAAGAAAGCATTTCCTCACAAGGACCCATGAAATTCGGGTCGAGTGCTCAGCTCCCACGATACTGAGTAGCCAGCCTGGGATCAGTATGCAGCTGGCTGTCTGCGCCAGTCTCCTGTGTGTAAAACCGAGAAAGTATTTTCTGTCTGTTTTATTTATTTATTTATTTTTGTTTTTTATTTTTTGTTTTTTTCGAGACGGGGTTTCTCTGTGTAGTTTTGGTGCCTGTCCTGGATCTCGCTCTGCAGACCAGGCTGGCCTCAAACTCACAGAGATCTGCCTGACTCTGCCTCCCGAGTGCTGGGATTAAAGGCGTGCACCACCACCACAGCCACCACCACCACCACCACCACCACCACCACCACCACCACCTGGCAAGAAGGTATTTTAATCCCGTGTGGTTATAGGAAAAGAAAATCACCAAGTGGCAGTTACTTCCTGTCCTTTTTCTCTGACAGGCAGGGGTAGGCAACCTTCGAGTCCCTGGCAGTATATAACATCTGGGGTGGGGGACAGAGGAGTCTATTAGATTCTTGACTTTGCCTCTGTCTTCCAGCAACCTAGGAACTTTCCAAAGCAAGTTTCCCACCTGTTACCTTAGAGCATCCCTTGGGAAAGGAGGGCAGGTAGTCTGTTCCCACTTTTCAAAAGAGAGTAGTTTGTAGGCCATCAGTGTTTTCTGAGGAGTAGTTTGTACATGCGTGTGCTGGACGCCTGCTGAATAGCTCTTTACCCCTCACGTTCCTTTTGCTCCATATTAGGTCTAAGAGAAAGTTCACTGGGGCTCCTGGAGTGTCAGTACATTGGTTGATCGCCTTTGTTTAAGAGAAAACTCTGACCTAATCAAGTATCTTGCTGAACTTCAGGCATGGCTGTGTGTATTTTTCCAGTTATCTCCTATTTGGGGTGGTGGTTTTCCATTCAGTGTATGGCACGGGAAAACATCTCTCTGAAAAGCATATTTACATTTTCTTAAGTTGTCAGCTTAAGCAAACACTAGTACAGGTGTTGCTCAGATATCTTGATGGGCTTGGGGAACTGCAGAGTTCAAAGGACCCCAAGTGGGACACTTCTGGGCACCCCCCCGACCCACAGCATACTCAGGTGACACCAGTGGCTCCCAATTTCCAGCTGGGAAAGGAGCCTGGAAAAGCATGGGCATTGGTGGTGGCCGCTCCCCACACCACGCAGAGGAATCCACGCTGTCAGAAGCCGTTGACGTCAGGTGGTGCAGAATTTTTGCAAGCCCTCTATTTAAAATTCCCCAGAAATTAAATCAGGAGGGTTTGGAGGGAGGAATGCCCTCAACAAATTGTAGAGTGGGTTTGTTTTGTTTATGGAGACAGTCTTTAAAGTCACAATTGCCCCCGTTTTATTTTTGCCCAATTGAAGAGGGGCTGGCCTCAGCTGGGAGGGTGGTTACAGCTCTCGGTAGAAACCTACGCAATTCTAAGGCCAGGGAGCTTCTGTTTTTAGCAAAAGAGAAGAGGGGATTCATATACACATGCGTCCATGTGTCCTCCTTAGGTACTGGAGAGAGCGTCCACTGTTCTTCCAGAGGACCCTGAGCCCAAGTTCCATTCCCAGCCCATATATCAGATGGCTCACAACCACTTGTAACCCCAGTTCCAAGGTATCTGACACCCTCTTCAGGCCTCCAAAGGCACCTGCATGCACAAGACACACACCCACACAGACACACACTCAGAAAATCTTAAAAAACGAAGAAACAAAAAACTGAAATCACCAGACCGTCTGGGGACTAGATCAGTAGTAGATTACTTAGTGAAATCTTAGGTTCAATGCCCACCAACCTCCCAAAATTAACAACCATCGTGTAGTCCCACAGCCTCAGCTCCACACTGCCGAAACAAAGCCAGTCATGTTGCTAGGCATTTTATTTTCTTTGTTCCCTCCTCTCCTCACACTCCTGGCAGGTCATGTGATTTCAGATTCCCTTCCCTGCTCACAAGTGCCTCAACTGTCAGCCTCTTCCTCCAGCTACATTGACAAGCAGGTATCAACTCTAATTAATATGCGGTGTGTTCCCTGAAACCACCATCCACCCTCCGGCATGGTCCTTGCCATGGTCTTGGCAGTACAGGGAAGGTATACATGACGCTTCTGTTTCACACAGTGGGCATGGTTAGCCCCTTTCTGTTCTGTGGTTTAATGTTCTACAGTGACTGACTCTCTCTCCAGATCTCCCCAGTAACTGAGTGAACAGGATATAGCCAACCTCCTCTGTTGGAGCAGAGCTCACATTCACTCTCAGCCTCCATTTCTCCTGGTTGGGGCTGGTGACCCTAGTTGTTTATTCATAGTGGAGGTAGGTTTCTTCCTTGAAGTTGGAAATACAAGGATGAATTACTTTAAATACAGCCACATGGTCCCGAATGCTCAGTTAGTGATGAATCATGTGTACTGTGGTGACCCCATAAGGTTAGGACAGAATTGAAGAATTCCCATCTCCTAATGATGCCAGAGTTGTTTGTAAAGTCGTAGTGGAAAACGTGACTCATGTTTGCTGATGTAAATAAGCCTGTGCTGCTGTGATCTCCACATTCAGGAGGCAGAGCCCCATGGGTCACAGATTCAAGGACAGCCTGAGCCACATGCTGAGACTCTCTTAAAGAAACAAAAAGCCAACAATTTTATTATTTATTTAGAACAGGGTCTCACTATGAAGCCCCAACTGGCCTTGAACTCACAGAGATCTGCCTGCCTCAGCCCTGCTGGTACAGGGATTAAAAGCATTTGCCACCATGCCTGGCTCAACAATTAAGCTTCAATGTCTATCATATAAAGATATTATAACACAGTTATGCCCGGTATATAGCACGTAACAATGATGAATGACAATGTTCCTAACATATATTTATTGTAGTGTAGTTTTAAACATTGTTTTAGTACGTACTCCTATTAGGAAAAAACTTTCTCTAACACAGTCTGCTATGTTATACTCTTAGTGGTCTCATACACTTTACATTTATGGCATCTCCTGATTATATCACAAGAGCCCTTCAGGTAACTGAGCTAGACCATCTATGTGTATATTTTGAGTACATTCTACATTGTGCATACAACAGTGAAGTCTTAATACATTTTTTCAGAATCTGTCCCCACAGCTAGGTGGCACATGTCTTTGTATTATGCAAGCTGCAGAATGCATAGTTGTGGGATATGGCAAAGATGTGGTGTGGTATGGGGTTGCCTGAGGTTTGAAAAATACTGACCCTAAGTCACTATTACCTGGCAAAACTCTTGGGTGTAGATCTTGTACTAGAAAGCCTCCTTGGTCTGGGTGCCCCTTCCTCATCCTGTCACAGAGGAGATGTAAGGTGGAGGTGGGGCTGATGGGACAAAAGCCACACCTTTGACTATTTGCGACTGGGTTGCTTGAAGATATCAGTGAAGTGGAGAAGAGTCAGTGAATGCTGGTTTCATCTGGGAGATAGTTTGGGGGCAGGGATACAGAAACATCAGGGCTGGTGAGATGCGCCTCCTCAGCACGTAAAGGTGCTTGGCTCATAAGCCTGGAAACCAGAGTTGGAGCCCCAGAACCCAGGGAAAGGTGGGAAAGCAGTCTGTGTCCGTAACGGAGTGAACGGCTGGAGACGTTTGAAGGCGGGCGGGTGAAAGGTGCATCGAGTCAGAGTGGGTGCCAGCCCTGCGGCAGTCCGCGTAGCTGCGCTGTGCACGCCACTCATCCCTAAGGCAGCCCGGGATTTCGGAGGGAGACAGGCCTTCCCTCCCTTTGCCAGTCCCACTTGTGGCCAACACCTTCCTTTGCCCTGGATATTCCCAGTGTCCACCTAAGGTTTTGTTGTGTTTTTATCTTTTTGAGATGGGGTCTCATAGATCCTAGAGTGGCCTCAAACTCCCTTTGTAGCTGAGGATGACCTTGAACTTCTGATCCTCTATGCCTCCAGGTGTTGGGATCCCAGGTGTGTCCCTCTAGGCCTGGTGTATGCTGGGGATTGAGCCTAGAGCTTTATGGATGCCAGGAAAGCATTCTACCAGTATGGCTCTACCCTCAGCCCTTGGTATAACAAAATATTTATTTTTACTATCTTTAATTATGTGAGTGTGGGGCTGTGTATGGTTATGCACACTTGTGTGCAGGTACCCACAGAGGCTGGAACCATCAGATCTGGAGCTGGAGTTACAGACAGTTCTGAGCTACCCAACTTGGGTGCTAGGAACTCAGATTTTCTGCAAGAGCAGTGTATACTCTCAACCACTGAGCCACATCCCCAGGCTAGCATCCTTTATCCTTCATCAGGTCCAAAGAGCAAATGGTCCCTGTATTAAGCTGTGACTTTCATCTCTCCATTTGATACTTAGCATCTTGTTAGATTCTGACCTGTCATTACCATCTGTTTAGACCCCTCCCCCCAGCTCCTGGTCCTGGCACAGCTTCTTCTAAATTAGATGGTACCACCAACACAGCGTGTATGTCTTCACCCTGTGATAATTAAAACATCCGCAGGACAGGCTTCTATTGGCCCTCTGTAGACATGCCAGCCAGCAGCCGGGGCTCCTGCAGTCCTCAGCCCCAGAGGCCAGGGGAATCACACAGACTCAAAGGCCTGGAAGTCTGGGCTTTGGCACGTCCTGACCAACCAGGCTAGCAGGTTGCTTGGCTGTCAGAACCCCCTACCTTCTTCGGCTATGTCCAGCATAGTTTGGTTAGTCTATAGAAGTTTATCCTGTGCCTCGTTAGCACCCCCTGGGGAATCTGTGTTGCTGGTTCCATGACGGTCATTGACGTCACCACTTTCTGCTCTGGCGTTTCCTTCCGTCCGTGGAAGCCGGGGCCTTGAACATGTTATGTCCCCTGGCCTTGCTGCTGTTTCAGCGTCCTGAGACTCTGAGGGCGTGGGGCAAACCTCTGCCAAGTGTTCCCAGGACCCTTCCCAAAGCCAGCCCGGACAGCGTTTGCAGGTGTCCAACAGTGCTGCCTCCTTCTCTGGGTCCACTTGTCCCCCACTAGCCAGGGAGCATGCTCAGTCGAGTACCCACTCCTGGGTGTGGGCAGAAGGGTCATAGGTCCCTGTCCTCTGCCCGGATAGAAAGACTTCTCTTCTTGTTGGGAATCGTAGGAGACATGTCCTTTCTGATACCCTCATCATTTTTTTTTTAAGCGTTCTGCTGCTGGGAATGTAACCATCCAGCCCTGAGTCTAAGCAGCCCACCTGTCTTTTTGTGGTTTCTGCTCCTCCATCATTTCAAATGTCTCCTTCCTGCAGACACTTCTGTCCTACTGTTCATATCCTTTACCAATTTATTAAACATTACCTCACAGGATCATAGATCCTTCTGAGCTACTTCCTGTTTGGGGGAGATAAAGAGGTGGGCGGGAACAGTGTCTGTCTGTCTGTCTGTCTGTCTCCATCTCCCTCCTCTCTTCCCCTCATCCCGAGTGTTACCAGGATGAGCCCTGCCCCCTCCACCCTGCCCTTGCTCATGCTCCCACAGGCTGCCCTTCCCCCACACACTGCCGGTCTCCTCGCTCCCCTGCAGGCCTCAGCTGCTGGTCCCTGCCAGTTCCCTGTGTGAATCCTCCTCTCACTCCGCTTTCCTTTGTGACAGCCACTAGCAGGGCATGAGGCGGCTGGGCCTCTGGCACCCAGCTGCCCCGCAGCCCCTGCCGAAGCCTAGTGCCATCTTTTACTCCGATGCCCACCTCCACCTCCGCCTGGCCCTAAATATTGCCAGATCTACATATTTTTCCCCTCCTCTCTCCCTTTCTTCCTCCCCAGGGTCTCATGCAGCCCAGGCTGGCCTCAAACTCACTGTACAGCAAAGGATGACCTTGAACTTGTGATTTTCCTGCCTCTGCCTGCTAGTGCTAGGGTTCCAGGCATGCACCACCATGCCCAGTTTATCAGATCCACATGTTTTTGATGGTGACCTTCCCAGATCAAAGTCAAATGACAGTGTCACCAAGACTAAATCTCAGGTACACACACACACACACACACACACACACACACACACACACACACACGTCACCTAAGATCCTGCTGCCCAGCCCTGAGGTCTTCATCCTTCCCCATAGTTTGTACTTAAAAAACAGGAGGCTAGCTCTTGGCAAATTGTTAGAAATCAGGTATTATTTTGACTCCTTTATCTAATGTGTAATTAGATATTATTATTATTATATTATTAAAATACTTGGGTGTATCTAATCCTTATGCATACACTATAAGGGCTACTTTACAAATAAGGAAATTGGGACATTTCATTAGGAAGTATCAGGGCTGGGATTTGACCCCAGGCAGTATATAGATCCAGAGCCCTTGATGAAGCCCGTTCCGACCTGCTCTTCTGTCGTATACCCCTCTCTGCCTGCAAATGCTTGATAGATGAACCACCTCCTCAGTACCTCGCCCATAACGCTGACTTGGCCAGCTCCACCAGGGCCCTGGGGGCTTGACAGACCCCAGCCTCACTCTGGGCTCATCTGGTGAGGTGGGCAGCCCAAGCTGGGAGAGGTGGCAGCAGCCCAGCTCCTGTCTGCTTGCCACGGAATCCACGGAGCCTTCCAGCTGGTGATGTAGGCAGTCTGTGCTCATGGTCCTGGAATCCAGGCACCCTGGGAAGATTCTGGGCCCCTGTGGCCTCAAGGTCCCATATGGGGGAAGGGAACGAGCCTTAGACAACAAAATAGGGTGAGTGCCGAGGACAGGACTAGGTGAGTGGGTCAGAAGGGCAGCGGCTGTGTGGGCGTACACGGGACGGACTGGGGAGCCTCTGACCGGCTCCAAAGCCTCTCCTGTTTTCTTTGGACAGTGGAGGGCACATGCTGAGAACTGGAGTGTGTCTTGGCAAGAGGATGGAGTGACAGAGCCTTCTGACCAGGGGAGGCTGGCCTTTCGCTGTTCTTAAAGGCACAGCATGTATGAGTGGGCTGCATTTCCTGTTCCTCTGTCCCTCTAGAGAGAAGCCCTGGATCCGCTGTAATAATACAGTATATATAATCATAATATCTAACAGGAAGGAAATGAAGCTGAGGCCAGGGCCTTAGGGCCCAGCCGTGGCCAGGTGGTGAGTGCTGGGGATGTGTGCCTGGATGGTCCTTCCCTCCTCCCTACATCTCCTGCCATATGATGCACATTAATCTCAACTCTCCCACCTTCTCCAAGGAAAACACGTGGGCGTGCCTGGGCATATCACACTTCTAAAGAGGAGGAGGCTGGGGCAGAACGGAGGCATTTCTGGTAGCAGGTTGGGGTATTGCTTGAGAATTCTGGTAGGATGGGCTTCTGGCCCCCCAAATCCAAACCATCAAGACCACAAATGTCCGCAATTTCTTCAGTGCCGGGCTTCATGGCACACCCTTTGTCAGCTGGGGATGGGAGGGAGACTTAAGAGGTCTGAGTGAGGTGAGTAGTGTTAGCTCCTGTGGGAAAGAGTTGGGACACTGAGTTGGGTATAAAAGTCAGGCCTGGAGCTCAGCTAAAGGTTGCTAGGTCTCTTAAATCCCCAAAGCGGAGCAGCCTGTCTGAGAATCCTGGGTTTGGGCCTAGAGGCCGACACCAGGCCTAGGGCGGGGAGGACAGGTCTCTCCTGGTGGCCTCCCAGCTGTGTGCCCTGCCTGGGGTGATGGGGAAGGAGAACCTCAGAGTGTTCTTAGGGGGTGGTTTTCCTGTCACTGGAACAGTGCCTGGCACTTACCAGGAACTCAATAAACGTCCCAGGTGATTAACAGCACTGTGTCCCTGACTAAGGGAAACACCCCCATAGATAGTTATTATTTTTTGTTTTTTGTTTTTTTTTTTGTTTTTCGAGACAGGGTTTCTCTGTGTAGCTTTGCGCCTTTTCCTGGAACTCACTTGGTAGCCCAGGCTGGCCTCGAACTCACAGAGATCTGCCTGGCTCTGCCTCCCGAGTGCTGGGATTAAAGGCGTGCGCCACCACCGCCCGGCCAGATAGTTATTATTACCCTGGTATGCCAACGAGGCTCTGAGAGGTCCTGTGGCCCAGTTAGGAAGTGATGAAACCAGGATCCAAACTGGGCCCGGTCCCAGGGTGAGCAGAACCGGAAGAGTGGGGAGAGTCGGGGCCTCAAGGAGGACACATCTCAACATCTGGAAGGATTGGGAGGATTTCAGAAGGGGAGAAAGGACTAGGGTCTCCCCTCCCCCACCATCTGCTTTGTCCTAGGCTGAGCAGTGACCTCACAGGACTTTATTAACATCCTAATTGTATACAGCTGGCCTCACTCTGGCCCTAATGAGCTCATTATCCTCCCTACTTAAGGAGGCCATTGTAGCCTGGTCACCCTGGGGACAGCAGTGGCCTGGGAGTGCCCATCACTTCCTGCCACCCCCCAGCCAGGCTCAGCCCCCTTCTGGAGAGGCTCAGGCCCAGCTGCTCCCACTGTTCCTCTTCCTGTGCCAATCTCTTTCCCTCTGGTCTTTTCTCTTTTTTCTCTAACCCCGCCCCCATGTGCCAACATTGGGAAGACTCAGTTAAAATGCATTCCCAGAAACTGGCCAGACAGATAGACTCTCGGTTAACATCTGGCCACCAAAAAGTACCTGTGACCTGAGATGGGCCATCTGGTGCAGAGCCTGAGCTGTTCCTTCTGGGGCTGGACCTGTCTTTGCCATCCATGTCCCCACCCTTAGCTGAGCATGTTGGACACACCTCTTAGATCTCTCTCTCTCTCCCTCCCTCCCTCCCCCCCTTTCACTCCCTTCCTCCCTCCCTGGCACTTGAACCAAGATAGAGGGGGCAGTTCTTGAGGCCTACCAGGCAGGGCTGCCCTGGATTGACCTGGGTGCTCCTGTGGGCCTTTGATTCCCGGGGAAGGAGGAGCAGCAGCAGCAGCAGCAGCAGGACTTTGCTCCTGTAGGTGACTCCCCAGTCTGGGGCTCTGCGGGAAGGTCAGGCTTCTGTCGTTGCATATCACGTGCCCACAAGGTGCTCTCTCAGGCCTCTGAAACAAGCTCCCCTGCAGTTCTCCATCCACCAGCAGAGCGTGGGAGCCCCTCACCCACCCCTTCTAGGTGGAATGGCTATTCCGCTTGTGTGGAGAGCACACTACCCCAGCCATGCATAGGGCAGGGACGCTTAGCGATTAACAGCCCTGACCACCCTGGAACTAGCTCAGTCCAGCCCCTGGCATCTTCTCTGGTTCTCTTCTTCATCTTCTCTGGTTCAACCTTGGGAGACGGGCCCCATTAGTTACTCTAATGTCAGAAGGGAGACTGGGACTCAGAAAGGCTTAGTAGCTGCCCAGGGTTGTACAGCTAGCCGATATTGAGACAGGGTAACGTCAGTGCCAGTGTTCAGGGGCCCAGTGTGTCAAGGAGCCACCTGTGCCCTCGTGCATGAGACAAGCACTCTTCCTCTGTAGTGCCAGGATCGGAGCTCTAGCTGAACTCTCTAGGTTTTAAGCCCTTCCTCATCTCTAAAGTGGGAAACTTAATGACAATAGCATTATTTCTCAGTGTCCTGGAGAGTAAGTAAAGTGGCCTGTGTCAGGAGTTGAGCATTCCTACTGTGTGCCTGGCTATGATTGTATAACACATGCAGATGCAGACCCAGCTCTGTTCCCATGTGTGCATGTGTCCACCCACACATAGATGGGTATACATGCATAACTCACCCCCCACCCCACCCCAGCACACCTCCATCCACTCACACAGACTCTAGCAGGACCGGTACATGCATTGCCCTTGCACCTGGAAACCCTACAGGTGCTCTATCTAGCTTGTACCAGTTACCCGTCCTCAGAGGTTTGGGTCCTGTTCGCACCTCAGTGGAGCAGTGGTGACTTTGGTCAGGAGCCTCATTGATGTCTAAGTCAATGGCATCTAGGAGAGCCTGCCAGCAGCCATGGGTGGGAGAAGGTGGACACCTCTGCCCATGCCCACCTAGGCAGTGTTTCAGTCTGCCCGTCGTGGTTTGTTGGAGGTGCCCACAGCTGAGCCAGTGTTAGGCTCTAGAACCGTCAGCTCACTTGGCGTCAGTGGGGCCTGGAAGCTACCCAGCCCAGTCCTACAAGTGTTGGGGCTGGAGCAGAAGCTTAGTGTTCCTGGGCAGTGCTGGCCACGAGGCTCTAAGGATGATGACAGTCTCAGCCCCAGGTCCTGGGCCACCACAAGAGAATGAAGTCTTAAGGTGATATCTAGGGAAGTAGATATGCTTGGGTGTAGCCAGACGCCTCAGAAGTTTCTGGCATGTCACATTTTAGAGAGGGCACCTGGAGACAGTGTAAGGTACACAGGAAGAACCTAGTGATGCTCATCCAAGCCAGCCTCCATACATACCCAGCACCAAAGCCTGTGCAGCAGAGGTAGCCCAGAGAAGCAGGCCTGCCCCTGTCCCCAGGAGCCTCCTCCTCCATCTCTGCTTCTACAGGAAGGGAGGCAGCAACATGTACAAGGCAAATGCCTATGATGGAAATTAGGGGAGAAGACAGAAAGCCTCCAAGGGAGAAGGGCCCTGACTCCTGGGGTCATAGCCCCTTGAGACAAGGAGAAAGGTCCACACAAGAAAGAGAGGGTAGGAACAAGAATCTGGTAGACTCAGGGAGCCACAGACTGATTGGATGGGATTGATAAGAAACCCCCCTAGGAAAGTCAGGCCTCACATTGAGAAGAAGCATTATCCTCGGCCACCCCCACAAGCCCTCTGCCTATATGCACCCTTAGCTCCTGCCCAGGGTGACTTAGAAGGGTTGGAAGATAGTCAGCTGCCTTCCTGGGGCCATGAGAAGTTGCTTTTGAGGATGGCGTTGGCAATAGGGACACTTTGGCATAGAAAAACTCGGTCATGAAAGGATCTTGACAAAGCCTTACCTAGATGCCTGTTTCTCAACTGTTTCCTCCAAGCATATCTTGTTTTGTCCAATGACAATAAGACCCCTGGCTCCAGTCCAGATGCATCCTGGAGAAATGCAGTCCTAAAAGATGGGTTCCCATGAAGACCAGGCTTTGCAGATGCTTCTGTGGCCTGCTGGACGCGGACTTAACATAGATGGACGGGCCTTCTGAGGGCAGCAGGAGAAGGGTCTGTGAGGGTGAGTTGTGGGCCACCAGTGTACTCTCAGCATTAGAACCTGGGGCTGCAAATACAGGTGTGAGCTTTGGCTTCCAAGAGCCTCTTGAAAAGTGACCCCAAGTTGGGTACTGTGGTTAACTATCCCCTGAGTTCTTGGGGGTCCACCTGGTAAGCAGGATTGATACTCAAGCCTGCGTAGTATTTCACCCACCTGAATTCAGCAGAGGGAGGAAGGTTCCCCTTTTAAATCTAAGGCCAAGGAGCAGCTGGTGAGCTTGCCGCCCCTGTGACTACCTCCCTGTGTGGAATTGCTCAGTAGCCTCAACTCTTCTCTCCTAAGTCTCACCTCTGCCTTAACCCGGAGACCCGTCGTCTTGTAGATCACACCCAGCTGCCCTCCTCTGGCCCAAGGGATGGGCCTGATGCAGGAGGCCTTTGGGCCTCCAAGAAGGTTTAGATGAGCAGTCAGTCCCCATAGAGGTGGCCTGTGTGGCCTGGTCGTGCCGTCACAGCACAGCATAGCTTCTCAGGTTCTAGTCAAGGCTGTATAGTTGCTCTGTGCCATAGGGAAGGAGCCTCCTGCTGCCCTCTTTTTCAACTCTGGAAGAAATGAACACTGTGGTCTGTGCCAGGTAGCCAGCAAGGGCCCTGAGCCATAGGGTTTGAGCTAGAGAATTAGGCCAACCCTGTCAGCGGCAGAGGAAACAGATCCCGGAACCCCATATAGTCAGTCACCCAACTAAGACCTCTGAAGCAAACAGGCCGTGGCCTCAATGGGCTTTGCAGAGCATCAAGCAGAGGACTATGGAACCTCCTAGAAGGGTGGGGATGGCTCATCACAGACTTTGGAAACCCAGGCTTGTAAGGGACAGTGAGGGTCTAACTTAAGACCTAGGAAGTGACCTGCGTTCTCAGGCCTGCCCAGCTCTTGGTTTTTCCTCTTCATTTTCATATCACCCATGGAGCATTCTCCTCCACCTTCCCAGGCCAAGCCCAGAAGACCCATTGTGTCTTCTTAGGCTCCACTTGCTGCTGCCCAAACCCCAGAGGCTCTAAACTGGACCCAGAGGGTCTGACTTGAACAGAAAGGATCCTTGGTGCCAGATTACGTGGCGGACAGGAGAGGAGGGAGGGGTGATGGGAGCAGGGTCCCCTAGTAAGGGCTGAAGACAGCCAGGAGACCCAAGACCAGGGCTTCAGATATTTTATTCTGCAACTGGTTTTTGAATGGATGAACAAGTGAGTGAACAAACAACATGAATGAACGAGAGAGATGAATGAGCCTCTGTCACGTGGCCTGATGGTCAGCGGTCATGTGAGGATGCAGTGCCCACTTACTGTGATTTCAGTGTCAACACGCTCCGAGGGCAGCTGTGAGTAGCTGAAGTGGAGGCACCGCTGGCCCGTGTTAGGAAAAAAGAAACAGCTGACTGTCACTCTCTGTGAGGTAGTCAGGCCTTTCAGAACCAGAGGCTGCCGAGCTCCGGTGTACCAGTGAGACTAATGGGAAGGAAGAGCTGAGGAGGCCGGTGCCTGGACAGAACCTACTTCATGTTTCCTGAACAGTGCAGTCTGCGTTGGGGGCATACTATTGCCCGCTCTACTTTTTAATGTTTCCATCAAATGTGCATGGCAGTGGGTGGACGTCTCCCCGACCCTCTTCCCAGGGAGATATTTGTCTTTTCTGCTGTGGTTGCTCAAGGCATTTCCCAGGTGCCCAGGTGGCTCAGTGCCTTGCCTCTGGGCACGCCTTGCCCTCTGGCCACTCCTGCCCTCCACGTCCTGGCTCCAGCCTGCCACCGCCGTCCTGCAGGCATTCTCAGCCTGTTCTCTCTTGTCCCATTTGCAGGCTGGTGGTTTGTAAGCACGTCTGAAGAGCAGGGTTGGGTCCCTGCCACCTACTTGGAGGCCCAGAATGGCACACGAGATGACTCAGAAATCAACACCTCCAAGACCGGAGAAGGTGAGGGCCTGTGGGTTCTTAGGATGGTAATAAGGCTGGTCTAAAGGGTTTTCCAGGTGCCAGCCCCTCCTGGAGGCAGCTCCCCAACTCTTCTCCCTAAGCCTCCTGAACTCCTCCAGTGGGTTGGATTTTGCCCAAGCCCCTTCTATTGGGATTCATTCACCGAGACCAACCCACACCCTGACCTGTGTTTGCCAGTTCCGTGTAGGGCTCAGAACAGGGAAAATTCTCCTGGGTTGTGGACTTCAGACTTTGACAGCGTTGGGCTAGAGAACAGGCTTAGGGCTAGGAACTACTAGAAAGTTCTCCCCCAGAAACTCCCGAGTTTCTCTCCAGAACTCCACGGAGACCTGCCTCTGCTCCCAGCTCCCCACTAGGCTCCTGCGGCAAAGACCCCAAGCAGTCATGTGGACACGATTCCTGCTGTGTGTCGTCTTTCCCACTCTGACACTGACAGCTGCCCAGTGGTACAGACCAGGCTGGCCTGTGAACCACCTCTCAGCTTCCCAGAGACTGGGGTGCTCAAGCTCCCACACGTCACTCCTCTCTGCTGGCTCCAGCTCCATGGGAATCTTCCGGGTATTTCTCCCTGCATTTCAGAGAGACTGCCTCTGCCCTCTAAGCCGGCAGTACTCCAGCAAGTCCGAGCCTCCCATGTCCCAACTCCCTGCTCCTAATGCCTTCCAAATCTCCTGTGGCCTGGCAGCAGGAACCCTTTCCCTAACGGTCAGTCAGTAGGACTGGTCCAGATGGCCATGTCTGAAGGCCAGAGAGATGTAGACCTGCCACCCACAGCTCAGGCCGGTTTCCCCTCCTCCCTGCAGCCCAAGCCAAAATAAGCAGCTCATAAAGGGCCAGATCCTTATTCATCCTTCCCCAAGATGTTAGTTACTCTGTTGGTGGTTGGGGCCCCACCCTTCTTGTGTCCATGCCTTATTTCAGCCCTGTGATTAGAGGAAGGACTTCGAACACATCCTTGTAACAGGACTCTAGAGCCTGGGTCCCCTTGGGAAGAGCTGGGATGTTCAGACAGAGCTGTTCCCGTCCTGAATCCTTGAGCCTATATCTGACTCTAGTCTGGTTCTTTTGTACCTCTGAGCTGGGTTCCATCTGGTCTGTCTGCAGACCTTGCTGCCTTCCTACTCTTCAAGGCCTGCTGGGCCTCTCAGTAACAGCAGCTCTCTGGGTGTGGCATTGCATGCCCGGAATCCCAACACTTGAGAGGTGGAGGCCAAGGATCAAGACTTCAAGACTAGCCTGAGCTACATGAGACCCTGTTTTAAAAGCATGAAAAGATAAAACCTCTCAAAAGGCCCTGCTGCCAGGCCAGGAGCAAACCCTTATTACCTACCCTGAGAGATGACATATATGTCATCTTTCTAATCGCAAAGACATTTAGTCACGTGTTTGTCCTCATCAGGTTTGGGTACAAGTGGACTTCCTATTGTGTCATGGCCCCTCTGAAGCATCTGCTTGTAAGGAGGGAAGGCCACTCTGGGCTTGTCAAGGGGAGTACATGGCAGATAAGCTACAGCAGGAAGAGGGCAGGGGTACTGGGTAGCAATGGAGGCCCCAGACAGAACCAGACAGGGTAAACAGTGCTCAGCAGGCCTGGTTAGAAGAGCATGGGTACTTAGCACAGAACAAGTGGTAACAGACGTTCTACTGCTGTGTTAGACACCTCGACCAATAACAAGCTGGGGAGCAAAGGGTTTATTTCCCTTCCAGGTTATAGTCCATCATCAAGGGTAAGCCAAGCAGAAGCACAGAGGAACACTGCTGGTTCAATCCCCAGCTTCTGCTCAGCTAGCCTTCTTAAACAGCCCAGGGCACACACACACCCCACCGAGCCTAGGGATGATACCGCCCACGGTGGGGCCAGGCCCTCCTCCATTAGCCAACAGTCCAGAAAATGCCCCCATGATGGCTACTGTCTAGTCTGATAGAAGCAAGCCCCTAATTGAGATTCGCTCAGATGTCTCTGAGTTGTGCCAGGGTGACAGCTGAAGTTACAGGACAGGTTGTGGAAGAGTTAGGGGGCAGCCAGGGTAACTTCTGGGTTCACATGTGTGTATATGCATGTGTGCACCAAGAATGCTACTGCTCTGCATGCTTCTAGGAGGACCTTTGTGACCCAAATCTACAGAGCCTTCATCGGGCAGTGGAAGAACTGGGGTGTGTCTGGGCTGGAGCCCACACTCTTAGCCTGTTGCCTGGGCCTCTGTAAGAAGTAGGTTGCAGGGTTAGAGAGATGCCTCAGTGGTTAGGAACATTGAATGCTCTTCTAGAGGACCTGGGTTCAATTCCCAAGACCCACAGTGCAGCTCACAACCATCTCAAATTCCACTTTCAGGGAATCCAATGCTCTTCTCTGCCATTGGTGGACATGCATTCATACACATAAAATAAAAAATAAAATAAAACTCTTAAAGAAGAAGAAGGGAAAGGAGGTGGCATGGGCCACTCTCCTCCTAGGGCAAGGAGATATTCCCAGAGGTTTTACTGGATTTGGACCCAGGTGTGTGCGGACAATGTTACTTTTATTCTCTCTACCCATCAGCCACCCTCTCCAGAACTAGGCAGTCTGGCAGCTTCTTTTGGTGCGAGGAGGTGAGGCAAGCTGGCACCCTGGGGCCCTGGTCCAGTGTACATTCCCTTAGGAGTCACATGAGAAGGAAAGCGTGGGGAGCCAGGCCCAGGCCTGAGGGTGCATGGGAGCTCAGTGCTCATCTGCAGTGGGGGGTTGGGGGGGCGGTGATTCAAGCAAAGCAGTCTTGAGCAATGAGACAATGAGGAGTTGTGGTCTTTGTCATCAGAAACAAAAGAATAGCATAATGGAACAGAACCTTGCCTGTAACATCCGCCCATGTGCGGTTCATTCAGCAAACCTTTCCTGGGCCAGTACCTGGTATTGCGTAAGGCCCTGGGGACACACAGATGCAAGGCACAGTCATCACCCTCCACAGACCCCACCTAGTGGGGATAAATAAGAAAGCAAAGATATAAATCAGCACAAGAGTGGAGAGAGCTCTGACCCAGGCAGGAAGAGGTGTCCCACTTCCCATGGGCACCCTTCTTCCCTCACATGGTACCTGGCCGCGGTGACAAGCTGACAGTCATGCTTGGTGAGTGGACAGCAACACTGTCCAGAACTCACAGAGCAATGATCCCTCCATCTCTAGGGGCTGTAGTTGAGGGTCTCCCCATCTCTAAGGGAGCAGGACCCTAAATCCTTTAGTCTACTCCTAGATTTGGGGATAGAGACTGAGGGCCTTAGCTGAATATGTCTCTACATGCTGACAGGGCTGCCTGTCAGATCATTCCTCATCCAGCTAGGGTGAGCCCCTTGGTTCAGTCTGGTGTGGTCTAGGAGACAGTAACCCGGCAGTGTGGACACATCCCCCTCTCTCCTCCCCTCCACCATCCCCTCTCATCCCCATCTCCATTCTCTCCACCGGTTTGGTTCGTGTGGGCCGTGGGCACCATCACCATCTCTCACGTCAGTGTCCAAGAGACGCAAAGCCCACCTGCGGCGGCTGGATCGCCGGTGGACCCTGGGCGGGATGGTCAACAGGCAGCAGAGCCGAGGTGACCGGGCGCCTGCCTCTCCTCCCTGCAGACGTTTGTTTCTCACTAACACCCTCTCCTCTGCCTGCTCTGCTCTCTGCCTGTGGTCTCCTGACTCACCCAGATCTGGCTAGACTTTTTCTCCTTCACTCCAGCTCAGACTGGGGACAGGGCCTTGCTTGGGAATTGATTGGACTGGCACAGGGGTGGCTGTGGCTTGCTAGTGCCCTGGGCGTTGGGGTTGTGGGACTGATGGTGAGTTTATATGTTCCTTGGAAGGGAAGAAAGGCATGAGGGAGGTCGGAGGTCTCAAAGGAAGGCCATCCCTGTCCCTGGTACCACTTATTAAAGAGATCGCAGCTCCTGACCCCACCAGGGCTTCCCCTCATGTCCCTTACCACTGCTTTCCACTGAGAAAGACTCCCTCAGCCACGCTCTCCCACCTGCTGCTATACCGGCCTACAGCCCTTCTGTAGTAGCTCCGCTTGAACCTAGAAGGGCACAGAAACCCATCGTGTCGCCAAAGTATTCCCCACCCAACACTGATGAGGGGCCCTCCCTCAGCAGGAGCACTGACCTCAAGGATCTCAGGAGGAGCTCAGTCAGGGGCTCCAGGAAGGCCCTGGGCTGACTAGGGAGCTGACATCTGCTGATTCAGGGCTCTTTGGCCCAGACCCTTCCCAACATCCCAGGATTTGTAGAAGGGGTGGGGGATAGCCTCTGGATGCACCCCTAAACATCTGCAGACCTTCATGCTGGTGGGTGGTCAATCTCTGCTGTCCCACAGAGAGTAGAGCAGAGGATGTACTTCTTGTGGTAACAATAGAGCTGGAAGCTGAGGTGGGTGTTCAGTGAACACAGGCCTCTCTGGAAAACGGGGATACTCCGTGACTCAACACCCTCACCCTCAAAGCTCGTTCCCAAGTGACAGTGTATTTCAGTGCCTTCCCCAAGACTCAGGCTACAGAACGTGTGGACTTCAGGGTGGCCACAGCCAATGGCTGACTCAGTGTTGGCCATAAAGAACCCAGCTTGTCCTGAGGCAGGGCTTAACGTGGACCCTGGGGGCTGATGTAGGCGGCCTGAGTTGGAGAAGCAGCAACAGGCCACACTTAAGGCAAAAGCCACCCTAAAGCCAGGAGGAAGGGGACAACTCAGGCAAGAGGCTCGGGTGGACCACGGCCTCCAGCTCTAGCGGCAGAGACAGAGCACATGGGCCAGGATCACACGAGGAAGACAGAGGTTTGGCCTGTTCTGCATACCATCACTCGCCGAGTCCCAGACATGCCTTTGCCTGCATGACCACACAGACGCACAGAGACCAGAGACAGGCCCACACAGGGGCCTGAAGGCCACAGGTGTGACTAGTACAGTGTCATATCCCACCGCCACCCCAGCTGTGCGTCCACAGCCTTGTATACCCAGCCACTCATAGGCAGTAATTCCAAGAGTGCCTCCACACATAGGCCCTGCTGCGTGTGGCTGGTTTACATAGTCACAGACGGATTTTGCATACAACTAATGGCTCCCTGTCACATCAGCCTGTAACTGCGGCAATACCCATAAATAGCACATATACATAACCCCTCATACCATGAAGACATGGCATATTGAGACAAAACAGTACATGTAGATGTAAATCCCCAAGTAATCATACGTCTGCAATCACCTATACATGAGCACAGACGGGCCACAACCTCAGGTTCATCATCACACACTTCGCAGCCCTAGCCCTGTGGAACTGTATTAAAGAGGGCTTGCAGAGAGCTGGCCAGCGGGCACCACACTGCGGGCAGTAGGGCTGCGGAGGAAACCAGCAGTGGGTCATCAAGTGACTAGATCAGAAACGTCAGTGCTTCCCGGGGCCTCTCCTCCCCATCCCTCAGCTGGCCAGGCCTTTGGAATCAGAGGCCTCGCTAGTGGAGGAGTTGGAGGGGCCAGGAGGGGAGCGGAGAGACTGCTGACAGAGGGGAAAGTGTTTGGAAGGAGGAGGCTGCTGTGGTTTGGAAACTGCAGGGCTTCCAGCCCCTGCCTCCCAAACTGGGACAGGCTGTCCACCTCCCCCAGCCTACCCGCCCGCCGTCCTCCTGGCTAGCCGTCATTCACCAGGAGTGCCGTCATCCCTGCACGGTCTCATCATAGAACGCAGGAGCCCTGACCAGCCTCTAGCCACCTCACAGTCTTCCCTCAACCCCGTCTCTTGAAGGGACATCTCAGCTACCTATAGAGACCATTTTCCATCTGTCTGAACGTTCTCTTGTCTAGGCATTGGCCGTGGGGTCTATGGCCAGCTCCAAGAGTGGGGCCCGGTCTCTGCTTATCCTCGGCTCACCTATAAAATGGATGGCCCGAGACCCACGTCACCTGTGTCAACCGGAGGTGGATTATATCTCGGTCTCCCCAGCCAAACAGAGCGGAAAACCACCTGCCCAAAGAGGCATGTGGGGAGAGGTGGTCGGACTGCCTTGCACTGTCAGGAACCAGGGCTTGAACTCTTCTCTGGAATCCTGCACTGAACAGGACAAAACACGCCTCTGTGCTGTTTAGAACTTTAACTGGGAGAGCAAGATGTCCCCAGTGTCCCCAAGCACAGGGTCCTTGGCAGATGCAGCCAGCTTCACTGGCCAGAAACAATATCCATGGTTCTGCCCCCTGCCCCAAGTGGCTGGCCATGGACTCTGCCCACCACACACACTTAAAAGACTTCGGTGGCCAGGCTTGGCATCCAAGAGGCTGGACACATGGTCAAGGCCCTGTTCTCAGCCATGGGGCAGGGCAGGGCTCCTCTGATCTTCCCCAAAGAAGGGCTGTCACTTTTCTCTTCAAAAGCAGCCTTGCCTAGGAAATCTTGCCCGATAGCTTCCTGCTTGAACCACAGGCTTTTAAAAATAACCCGGCTGAACAAAGGCAAAATGTGGAGCCCAGGCCTCGCCTCCCTGGACCTCAGGCCCTGCATTCCCAGACCTGGCGCTGTCCCTTAGCCGCTGCCTAGGCCAGGGTTTACCGTACCCCACTGGAAAATGGAGCAGGCAGGAAAGCAGAGGGTTGGCCTGGAGCCTGTGGAACTTCGCCAGGGCCCTAGTCAGAATCTGGCCGGGCAGGTTCTCAGGCAGAGTTGGCAGCAGTCCTGGGCAGGGCTGGGGTGGAATCTACAGGCAGCTTCCAAGCAGAGCCCTCTCCTCAGCTGATGCTGAGAAAGGCCTGTGGTAAAGGAGAGCCCAGTGAAGAGCTGCGCGGCCTCCTGTGGCCATCACCCACCTTTTGCTTTGGGGCAGCTTTTCAAACACGGCCTGTGATCCATCAGTTCCATCCTGCTGGATCACAGCTGGCAGGACAGTTGCCTCCACCAGAGGGAAGTGCTATGGGCCCAGCCCAGGGCTGCAGACAGCACCCTGATAATCTAGGGGAGAATGAGCAGATGGCCCTCCCACAGCAAGGGGGTTGGTGTGGCAGCTCTCTCCTAACCCCCACAGCCACCCAGAGGCTGAGGTCAGTGAAGGAGTCCAGCGGTTGGGTGTCACAGCTGGGAGCCAGGAGCATCACGCGCCTCTGAGGCCAGGCTCCGGCTCTCAGGAGCTCCCAAGCAAGCTTCCCACTCAGTCTCTCCTCATCCCTGCTTTCCTCCTCACTGATACCGAGTCCTAGCCTCTACTGCAGCAGCTCCTACTGCTCTGTGCTGGGTACCATGAGGACCTCCAGGGAGCACAGTACAACAGGATTCAGGGCGATCCTCCTAAGGGCCCCTCCAGAAAACCCCTTCTTGCGGTGGGGGAGGGTGTAGCATGTTCTCCCTGGGTCCCAAGCCGTCCTGTAGACGGTCAGTTGCAGGTCCACGGGAGGGCTTCACAAGGACAGGCATGGACCTCAGCAGACATGGAAGCCTGTGCAAAGGTCCTGAGGGATGCCCAGGGAGATGCCTACTGCTCAGCCTTCCCACCAAGCTCTTTCCAGGATTCCAGTGCTGTGGGAAAACGCGGAGGTGACCCTGCATGGGAAATAGAGCTCGTGGCTCTCCCGGAGGGGCTGGTGGGGGCCCTTGAGGTCTTCCTAGCCTCGAGGGCTTGGCAGCTCCACAGTGGCTGGACCTTCACCTTAACAAAGCCCACAACCACTCCTGTGGTGCTTGCTCCCTGGAACACTCTAGGGTAGAGGCTGTGGTCTGCTCTTAATAGGACTGAGGTGCTCAGTGAAGGTACCCCTGAAAACATCTGGAAGTCAGCCTGAGGGAGAAACTAAGAGTTTACAGGGCTGGAATCTAAATGGGACATGGCATGTTCTGAAGCGGGATGTGCTAGGGTTCCCAAGGAGACACCCAGCATTGTCCTCAATTTATTGACTTAGACCCTAGGAAAAGCAGATTCCTCCAAACTCTGGGCCCCAACACCCTGGCTAGAGGACCTGCTTTCATGCTGCCTGAGGCTTGAATCCTGCCTGGCTTTGCCTTGTCCTAGGAACAGCAGTGATCCCTAACCCAGTGACTCTTCCTCTGCTCTCTGAATCCTGCTCCTTCCTCTTCTCTGGAAAAGCCAGTGCTGGCCCAGGGCTTGTTAGTAGGTGGCTGAACCAGACTAGGCCGGGCAGAGGGGAATGGGAGAAGGGATGTGCACCACAACAACCTCAAGTAACTGCTTTCTTACCCCCCACCCACCGCAGAGGAGAAGTATGTCACCGTGCAGCCCTACACCAGCCAAAGCAAGGATGAGATTGGCTTCGAGAAGGGTGTCACCGTGGAGGTGATTCGGAAGAACTTGGAAGGCTGGTGGTACATCAGGTAGGAAGGAGCCCGGCTCCTGAGCAGCAGAGCTCAGTAGCTCAGTGCAGAGTAGCTGATGGTGAGGTGGCTGCTAAAGACAGCTGTGTACCAGCTCCACTCAGCTCGCTGACCGGCTCCGGGCCCTGAGAGCACAGGCTGACTCCCAGCCAGGAGGGTGCAGGGGCCAGCCCGGCTCACAGACACTGCTGGGATCCCTTCCCGTGTACCCGCCAAGAGTTCGGCACACCTGAATTTTGTTTTCTGCGTCCACCTTGGCTGCCTGACCTGCTCTTCAGCTGAGACACCCTGAAGCACCAGCCTCCACAGGCCCTGCTAAGTCCCAGCAGGCTGCCTCTGGTGCTCACAGCTCAGCACTGGAGGCCCCAGACATAGGCCTCGCGTCCATGTTCCTGGTGGGTGTAGGCCATTGCACTCTTCTCTGTCTCTCTGTCTCTCTCTGTCTCTCTCTGTCTCTCTCTCTCTCTCTCTCTCTCTGGGTTTGGGTGTGTGTCTAGTGGAGTAGAATAAGCTAAACTCTGTGGCTCTCATTCTGCTGTTACCAACCCTAGACCCGCCTTCAGTGTCTTTGTGTTTGGAAAGTTCTTTTGGAGCATTTCAGCTGTGGAGAATGTGCTCAGCTTCTCTCTCTCCTGCTTACAACCCCTCTAACAACAATCCCCCATGTGCTATGGGGACGGCTGCCTCCGTTCCCCACACCCCCAGACTTAACTGTGGTCCCCTTCGAAAGGCCGCTGCTGTGTCGCAGCACTGGCTCAGAACCCAGCAGAGCCTGGTGGTCTTAAAGCTGTGTCTGCGCTGCAGGGAGGACTCGGGTGACCGGGCCTTAGTGTGAGCTGATGGGACATCGCCGTCCCCTCACCCTTGGCCTAGGTGCCTGTCAGTCTGGAGGACCGAGATGGGTGTACCTTTCTATCCTGTTAGGTGGCATGGGACTGTGTATTTAAACACGTGTTGTCCCAAGCAGCCACCTGTGGTCTTTCATGCTCTGTAAGCAGTGGAAGCTGGAGCCAACTGCAAATCCATCAGCCACAAGCCGGACATGGAAAGGCTAACATATCCCAGCTGGCTGGTGGCCTGTGCGTGTTTGCCTAGAAGTGATCCCCACAGCTGCTTTTTATATTTTGGGTTTTCTCTTTGTTTATCTGTTTGTTTGTGGTTTTAAGGTAACAAATAGCATCACTCTGGCTCTTCTAGTCAGCTACTTGTCCCTATAGCTTGGTTCCTTCTAGCCAGTAAGGACTTGAATTGAGGACCCTAATGATCCCATTCTACCTTAAGAAGGCAGCCAGATACCCCCTTAACCATGCTATTTCCCAACATTCCAAGCTGTGTGTTGATCCTCATTTCCTGTCTTTCTTTTCCTCCCCCAGCCTTAGACACACACACACACACACACACACACACACACACACACACACACACACTCTCTCTCTCTCTCTCTCTCTCACACTCACACACACTCCTACACATTCCCTCCGTAGCCTGCATCTCCGGAGTCAGTCCTGCTACAGAGCTGGGAAACAGCTGTGAGGAAGTTGGGCTCAGACACACAGCCACCCCCATGCTGTGCGTCGCTCTGCCTGCTGTATCCTGGAACACAAAGCTGGAACGTAGCGTTATCCATACAGCATATGGAACACAAAGCGCTGTGAAATGGGACACCCCAGGCCATATCGCAGGCCTGACTATCTCCCCACAGCCCCTGTCCGGATTCCTCTGCCGCTTCCACACAACAAGACAGCAGCAAGGTGTCTTCAGCTTTTTCTGAGCTTCACGAACCCCAGGCTCTGGGCCTGGTTTACACACTTTCCCTCAGGCCCCTCTGCTACCCGCCTTGCCTTCCTGAGCCTTGGCCACTGCCATAGAAAGGTCAGACACGTGTACTCGCTGCTCCTCTCCATCCTTGACACTCTGTGCTTCTGTTTGTACCCCTCACATCCAGAAGAGCCATCCCCAGTTCAGTAATGTCTGCCCTCTAAGCACCAAGTAAGTCAGACACAACCTGTGTGCACCCCCACTGATAGGAACATGAGGAGCCACCTCCTGTGTGAACTTCTGCGGTTCTTTTCTCCTGCCTAACACACTCTCAAGCTCCAGGTCACATCAGGAAGGGCGGTAGGGGTCGCCAGACATCTGGCCGCTAAGAGCTCGAGAGCCAGCTGTGTCCCAGGGAGCAGATGGGGACATTGCAGCCTCCAGTTGGAAGCACTGACCAGTGAACGCTGGGCCCGGAAGCAGGCTCCCTGTGGATTTGGGTAAAGGCTCAGCACCATGGGAGGAGAGAGGGAGACGCTGTTTTAAAAAGACAGCGAATCACCAAAAGCCAAGCCAGCCCTGTCACTCACCTCGAGCCTGTTTATGAGCTTTCAGTTTGGTTTGACTAGGTTTGGTTTCACCGTAACAATGGTTTGCATTTTATCCAGCCATACGCTTTCATCTGCATCGGCTTCTGTATTTGCAGCCCCAGTTAGAAAGGTTTTTTTTTTCAAGCCCCGAGATTATATAAATATGACTTTTTTTTTTAAACACAGAGTCTTGTGTATAGTCCTAGGTGGCCTGGTACTCCCTGTGTAACCTAAATTGGTCTGACTTAAGGTGGTCCTCCTGCCTCAGCCTCCCAAGTGGTAAGATGATAGACATGAGCCACCATGCCTGGCTCGCTCTTCTCTCCCTCTCCTTACTGTATGGTAAGAGGCCCGATCTCACGTCTTTGTTTTTCCTCATTGTCCTCAACTCCCCTATACTATAGTTTATTTTTGCCCCACAGCGTCGAAGGGTTACATTTATGGACTTACTCTGTGAACTTGACCTGTCTGCTGTCCACCCAGCAGGACTCGAACCCTTGGCCATCGGGTGGTGGTTACCACCTCCCCACCCCACTCCTTTTTTATCTTGTTTTCTTTTGTCACAAGGTCTCTTGTATCCAGGCTGGCCTGTGTAACTGAGGATGGCCTTGAACTTCCGGCCCCCTGCCTCTGCCTCCAGAGTGCTGGGACTATAGGTGTGTGCTCCAAGCTCGTAGGTCCGCCTCTCTCCTTTGGTGAGATAGTTAGTCTTACTCTCTAGCCCAGCCTGACCTAGAGCTTAAAAATAAAAAATAGGCCGGGCGGTGGTGGCGCACGCCTTTAATCCCAGCACTCGGGAGGCAGAGCCAGGCAGATCTCTGTGAGTTCGAGGCCAGCCTGGGCTACCAAGTGAGTTCCAGGAAAGGCGCAAAGCTACACAGAGAAACCCTGTCTCGAAAAACCAAAAAAAAAAAAAAATAAATAAAAAATAGCATTATCTTTTCTTTTTAGTCTGTGACACTTTTGTCCACATAAGCACTGTATCCTCCCCCAGCTCCCCATCTACTCCCTGCAGGCACCCCCCCCCCCTGCACCCCCGCGTCTCCCCTCACATCCTCTCCCTTCTCGTGTATATGTGTGTACGTGTGATCCACTGGGTCGACTGGTGCTGTAATGCCGATCATCTCGTACAGGTAACTGTGAGTTCAAGGGTGCAGTATCCTTGTCAGGAGAGCAGCATTTCCCGGCACACTTCTCCCCACCCTCTGGCCCTTAATAGTCTTTCCACTCCCTCTTCCATGATGCTCGCTGAGAGGCAGGCGGGAGCAGATGATATGGATGTCCCGTTTAGGGCAGAACATTCAATAGTCAATTATTCTTAGCATTAAAATGGTGGGAACGAGTTGAGTCTGCACTAACTGCTGAGAGAAATTCCACAGAGAGAAACCCTCCTCTGGCCAAGGCTGAGGGTGGCACTAACTTACATTTATATATATATATATATATATATATATATATATATATATATATATATATATATATATATATATATATAAAATACTTGGAAGGAAGCTTGATGGCCATGTCCACTTAGCAAGACAACAGTATTAGGCTCCCCCAGGGCCTTATGACCGGGTTTACAGTACCAGGCATGAACTCCCTCCTGTGGCACAGGCCTTAAATCCAATCCCAAAATAGTTGCTTTCCCGGATCTGTCCTAGAACCTCTGATCCCCCTTGCCTCCTCCTTCTGACTGTTGGGATTTTAGGTGTGTACGACCACACTCAACAGTCTTTATAGATACCCTCCTTTGGTCTCAAGGTGTCTGTTCGTCTCTAGATCTGCAGCTGCATCCCTGTGTCTTACAGAAAGAAGTTGAACTCTTTTTAGAGAAACAAGATGACTTGGCAAGAACTGTCTTTGGAACTTACCTCTTCCTCGCCCCTCTCCTATAGGGAATGTGATTGTTCGGACTACATCCACATTTCACTCCTTTTCCCTAGAATTACCCTCAACTTCTTGGGTCATACAATAGCAGGGCCATCGTGAAGTCTACCTTTTGGGCAGAATGATGTTTAAGAACCGTAATTTTAAGGTCCTGTATTTGCCTGAGGGCAAATGTCCGGTATCTTTCCCATTGACCCCAGCTCTGGTTTCCTCTGGGTTAGTGGAACCGCCAAGCCTCTAGCAGAGCATGGGAGAGAAGCTCGGCTCGGCAAGGTCAGATGGAGACTGAGGCCCGGAAGTAGAAGGGGAAGCCAGATATGAGAGCTTTAATGACGGCGTGGTCCTTCCTCTCACAGATATCTAGGTAAGGAGGGCTGGGCACCAGCGTCCTATCTGAAGAAAGCCAAGGACGACCTGCCAACCCGGAAGAAGAACCTGACGGGTCCGGTGGAGATCATTGGGAACATCATGGAGATCAGCAACCTGCTCAACAAGAAGGCATCCGGGGAAAAGGAGGCGCCGGCTGAAGGCGAGGGATCTGAAGCCCCCATCACCAAGAAAGAGATCAGCCTGCCCATCCTCTGCAATGCCTCCAATGGCAGTGCCTTGGGTGTCCCAGAGAGGACCACGTCGAAGCTGGCCCAGGGCTCCCCAGCTGTGGCCAGGATCGCCCCTCAGAGGGCTCAGATCAGTAAGCAACTGGAGGCCCCAGTTCCTCCCAAAGAGCTCCCGCAGAGTGGGTGGGTATGGGTGCAGGGGAATGCAGGGACCATGCGGGGCCTCCATGTCATTTTCACCGAGGGACAGTCTGGCCTCTTAATTGTCAACGTGCCTGTGCTGGTCACAAGAGTGAAGAGCACCAGGGAGTGTGCCCTGCTGTGCACTTGCCAGCTGCTGCCCTGAAGATGCAGTCTGCTGGCCTCTCTCTCCTAAGAGAGAATCAGGGATGGCCCTTTAGCAAGGGAACCGACCCCAGGAGCAGGAAGCGACATCCAGAAAGAAGCCAGAAAAGGCTTTAGAAATCTAGATGCTCAGGATAAAGCTGATTTTACAAACCTGTGGGCCCCCGAGTTTGTGCAAGCCTGCTTTGTGGGGTGAAAGGTGTGGAAGCTGGCTGGTGCGTAAGGGGGCTTGCCACTCAAGCCTGATCTGAGTTTGAGCCCTGGGACTGACTGACATACAGGTAGAAGGAGAAAACCGACTCCCCAAGGCCGTTGCACACATGCCCATCCCCCACCAACATTCACAATAAATTACTAAAGTCTGTCTCTCCTCCCCCCCCCCACACACCTCTGGCCCAGCAACACCTTTGGTATTTTGGGGGGGGGGGCACAATTTCTATTTATGTTCAGCCAATAATCTGGAGGAGAGCTGCTGTTCTTTGTTTTGGTTTTGGGTTGGGTTTTTTGTTTTTATTTTTATATTTAGCTCTTAGCTTTATTGTTAGCCCTCTGGTGTGTGAGAAGTCTTTACTGGACAGGACTTCCATCTAGTCTTGTGCTACCCTCAGAGGACTTAGGACTAGTGAGCAAAAAATAGATGTGATTCCTGCTTCTACTGAAAATCTCATAACTCCATGCAGCCTTTACCTTCCAATGGCCTGCCTGCAATACCTGTAGATTGGTGTACCTATCACTTGGTGGGGGGTGGAGGTGGGGTAGGGGTGTGTGTGTGTGTGTGTGTGTGTGTGTGTGTGTGTGTGTGTGTGTATCCTTCCAAAGAACAGGCAAAGAGGCTTAAAGGTCCCTCCATTCCTACAGTGACTTAGAATACAGGGTCTTTCATAACTGTGGGACCAAAGCATGAAGGAGGGAGGATGGGGCACTGTAGTCCTGTGGGATCTTACAGGGAAGGAGGGTGTGGCACTGTAGTCCAGTGGGATCTTACAGGGAGGGAGGGTGGGGCACTGTTGTCCAGTGGGATTCTTAAAGCTGTGGCTCTTCTTTCAGGCTCCCCAAACCTGAGGACAAGGCCTCCCCCGCGCAGAGAATCCAGCTTGGTATGTGGACTTTCTCTTGATTCCTCGTCTGGGGTGACCCGCAGCACCCTTACTCATTTGATACCTTTGAAGCAGAGTCCGTGGCCCAGGAGTCTGGGGAGCCCTGGTGGGTTTCCTTCATTGCCGGGCTGGGGACAGGGACAGGAGCCTGCAGATCCCAGGCCTCCTTGGAGCATAGCCAGACAGTTTATAATCGGAAATGCACTGCACTCCAAAGCTAAATAAATCCATCCCAGCCACTGCACTGGCAGACATAAACATTTAGACTGGCCAGCAGGAATGTCCAGTAGGGCATTGCCAGGGGCTAGAAGTGGGGCTCCTGGCTACGATGGCCCAAAAGCCCACAGCTCTCTCTCAGGATTGCCCAGTGAATGTGGTGGGCTCAACAGCCTAGGGGGTAAGGGGTAGACCAATGCTTATCCTCCAGGAAGGAGAGCTGGCTCATGGAGGGCTGACAACCATTGAGGTCCCTGACCCTTGAGTGGGTGGAGTTTCCCAGTGACTACCATCTCAAGCAGGGAGATGTGTAATCGGGAGCTTGGAGAAGAGCCGTGTTGGTGATAAGCTGAGAGTCCTGAACAAAGACCTATTCCGGGATGGGGGAGTGGGCCAGGGGGCAGCTTGATGGGGGAGTGGGCCAGGGGGCAGCTTGATGGGGGAGTGGGCCGGGGGCAGCTTGATGCAACTGGAAGGCAAGCTCAGGGCTAGGGTGTAGCTCGGTAGTACTTGCTAAGCATGCACGAGGCTTTGGGGGTACCATCCCTAGCATCCTTGGAAGGGGAAATTGGAGCCTGGCTTAGATTCCATTTCTGACATAGGAACAAAGAAAGACCCTTTGCAGGTCACCTACCTTCCAAAGCCCTCCATTTCCTTTTCTGAGAGAGAAGAACAGTATTGGCCGCGTCCCAGCTCTGTCGTGAGGATGGGATACCGTGGTGTATATTTTGGACTAGCAGCCAGGTTTCCTTTCCTGTGTGCACTCCTGGCTGTTGGGTGGCACTGTCTGGTCCTCTACATGGGACAGATCCTGAATCACAACTGGCTGCATGTTACTCCAGGGGCCTTGGTCCATCCGTGGGAGTTAAAGGCCCTCCATACATTTGAAGATGTGCCCTTTGGCCATGAGTATTTTGTGACCTAGCCATTAGTCCCCCTGAAATTTCTCCTTTTTTCCCTGGGTTTTTGCAGCTGCACAACTGATTCTCCATTTCTCCCTTTTCTTTGAGCCCCAGCTAATTATTTTCAGGCAGCCTTGACTTTGGCAAGAAGAGTCATTCCTTCCACACTTAGAAATGCAAGCTTGCTGAGGGAGGGATGCTGTTCCAGTTCGGCTCAGCTGAATCCCACTGTCAGGGTACAGGGGGCTGAAGCATGGCTGGAGCCTGGCTGGAGCCTGGCTGGAGCCTGGCTGGAGCCTGGCTGGAGCATGGCTGGAGCATGGCTGGAGCATGGCTGGAGCATGGCTGGAGCATGGCTGGAGCCTGGCTGGAGCATGGCTGGAGCATGGCGGAAGCATGGCTGTGCCAGCTTCCACGTGTGGCTGTACATCCAGGCACGGGACAGAGAAAGTTGACTGAGTCACACCCTTCCCCGTAGCCCATCTTTCTCCCATCCCTCCCTCAGAGTGACCCAAGAGAGCTCATCTTAGGCGACAGAGGAAGCTGAGCCTGGAAGGGCAAAGAAAGAAACAGGGTTCCAGAGGTGCCGACCTCCGGCTTTGTTCAACTGTCCCTGCACCCCTTCTCCCTGGAAGTTTTTACATCATCTCAGGAGTCGTCTTCACAACTCCATCCTTAGTTCTGTTTTATAGAAGAGGAAACTGAGGCTGGGGTAGTGGCAGCCTCTAGGTTTGTCCGCCCTCCACACCACAGCTGCCTCCCACCCCGCACCCTGCCTCTTCAGCTGCTCTGTGTTAACCCCTTAGTATAAGGAAGAACAAAAATAAGAAGACAGAGCCGGGCAGAGTACATCCTGTTATGGTTACAATCTGCCAGGCTGGCTGTCCATGGGGCTTATACCGGCTGCCTCAGAGCAGCACCCAGTAGGTGCACAGAAAATGGCTGCTAAAAAAAAAGAATGTGGCTCATAGATCATGGGCCAGGTGTTCTAAGTGTCCTTAAATACCACTATGAGAAAAGTTGTGTGCCAGCATCTAAAAGGCATATAGGAGTTCTGGAATATTCTGCCTGCCTATTGAAACAGGACTCTGCGTTCGGTCCAGGGCACCAACAGGCTAACCCCCTCCCAAAGACTCCTCCCCCAACCAGCTGCTCCCTGTCCTCCGACTTCACTGTCCTGGGGATAGTCGGCCCCTCACCCTCTTCTTCAGCAGCTGCCCACTCGGCTTAGGATCCCCCCTTAGGTTTATAAAATGGCGCTTTCCCTACTTTGTTAGGATGATTCTTCTGTCTTTCCTTTCCACCTTGGGACCCAACTATTGAGGCCTCTATAGTGAGCATCCCAATAGCTCAATAGTGTTGTGTGGACCCTGGGTGCCACCTCCTGGAGGGAGTCCTGAGCATAAGTGACCGCTGCTCTCCCACAGGCAGTGATGGCCACGAGCACCCGGGGAGCCAGTGGGCACCAGTCCCTGGCCTTGGTACTGCTCTAGTAGCTGGATTTGTTCACTGATTGTTTCTGCTTTTAGGGGTTCCAGCTGCCGAAGCCACCAGAGCCCCCTTCTGTTGAGGTGGAATATTACACCATTGCGGAATTCCAGTCTTGCATTTCTGACGGGATCAGCTTTCGGGGTGGACAGAAGGCTGAGGTGAGCCTCCTTTTGGCCAAGGACCTGTTTCACATTTCATATGTCTTCTTGGCGGTGTTTCTGAGGGTCAGGCAGAGTGGGTACAGAAATGAGCCGCCCCGCCATGAGTACTTGCCTAGTCAGGGCCACAACCAAGGCGAGAGCCCCAGACTTGGGCTTCTGCCCCTCACTTGCTCACAGTGCTCACCCCGTAGTGGCATGTCCCAAAACATATGCAGGGCTGAGCACGAAGAGCCTTGAAATGAAGTCTGCTGAAGGTGTGTGAACTTCTGGGACAGAACAGTTGGCTTCATCGAGAATGTTTTACTTGAGAGGCACGCACATGGAGATCAGAGGACAGTATTGTGTACCGACCCAAGAAGTCCTAATGAGATTTTGTTGAGATTTTTGGACACTGGGAGGATGTTCTGCAGGGAGTATCTGGTCTCAGGCCTGTACCTCCCCGTTTGATTTATGTCTCTTCCCGTTCTCACCTCAGGCCCTTTCAGGGGACATTGGGCATGGGTGGAGGACAGTCCTTCACAAGTTGGTTTTCATGGTCTAGGAACAATATGGTAGATTTGGGGGTGTCATGGAGGTCTTTAACTCCCTAAGTTGCTGGCACAGACTTAGAGAGTCTCACAACGAGGACCAGGGTTTGAATCTAGCCTGCCACTGACTGCCACAGGTCTTGGAGCACTTATTCAAGGGCTGTGTCTATAAAATAGGCTGAGTGGGACGTTGTAGGGACCCAGAGACCCGTGTAACCCACTGGCCTGTCCACTTTCCCTCAGGTCATCGATAAGAACTCAGGTGGCTGGTGGTACGTGCAGATTGGGGAGAAGGAGGGCTGGGCCCCCGCCTCCTACATCGATAAACGCAAGAAGCCCAACCTGAGTCGCCGAACCAGCACCCTGACCCGACCCAAGGTGCCACCACCCGCGCCGCCCAGCAAACCTAAGGAGCCCGAGGAGAATCCCGCGGGAGCCTGTGAGAGCCAGGACTCCCCGCTGAAGCTTAAGTATGAGGAACCCGAGTATGACATCCCTGCCTTTGGCTCTGACTCGGAGCCTGAGCTGAGTGAGGAGCCCACAGAGGACAGAGGCTCAGGTGACAGGCGTCCTGCCCAGCCCCGGAGGCCCTCGCCTGCCTCCTCCCTGCAGCGGGCCCGCTTCAAGGTAGGCGAGTCTTCCGAGGACGTGGCCCTGGAAGAGGAGACCATCTATGAGAATGAAGGCTTCAGACCCTACACAGAAGATGCCCTGTCCGCCAGAGGCTCCTCTGGGGATAGTGACTCCCCCGGAAGCTCCTCATTGTCTCTTGCCATGAAAAACTCCCCCAAATCAGGTTCTCCCAAGTCATCATCACTCCTAAAGCTCAAGGCGGAGAAGAATGCGCAGGCAGAACTGGGGAAAAACCAGTCCAACGTCTCCTTCGCCTCCTCCATCACCATCAACACTACCTGCTCCTCCTCCTCCTCCTCCTCTTCCTCTTTGTCCAAGAACATTGGTGACACAAAGCCACGCTCCGCCTCAGATGCAGGCATCCGCGGCACCCCCAAGGTCGGGACCAAGAAAGACGCCCCCGAGGCGAAGGCCGGGCTGGCCTCCTGTGCGCGAGCCAAGCCATCTGTCCGACCAAAGCCAGTCCTGAACCGAGCGGAGTCTCAAAGCCAGGAAAAGATGGACATCCGCTCCTTACGGCGCCAGCTGAGGCCCACGGGCCAGCTCCGGGGGGGCCTCAAGGGCTCTAGGAGTGAGGACTCAGAGCTGCCCCCCCAGACAGCCTCTGAGGGATCCAGGAGAGGCTCTGCTGACGTCATCCCCCTCCCAGCCACCACTCCCCCATGTGCTCCCAAGAAGGAATGGGAAGGGCAAGGCGCCACCTACGTGACATGCAGTGCCTATCAGAAAGTCCAGGACTCCGAGATCAGCTTCCCTGTGGGCGCTGAGGTGCACGTGCTGGAAAAGGCAGAGAGTGGATGGTGGTACGTGAGGTTTGGGGAGCTAGAGGGCTGGGCTCCTTCCCACTATTTGGTGCCCGAGGAGAACCAGCAACCTGACTCCACTGGCAAAGAGCCAGACACAGTCAAGAGCACTCAGAATGAAGGCAAGTCGGACAGTCTGGAAAAGATCGAGAAGCGGGTGCAGGCGCTGAACACTGTGAACCAGAGCAAGAGGGTCACCCCGCCCATCCCCTCTAAGCCTCCTGGGGGTTTCGGCAAGACCTCAGGCACCGTAGCGGTGAAGATGCGGAACGGGGTGCGGCAGGTGGCCGTCAGGCCCCAGTCTGTGTTTGTGTCCCCACCACCCAAGGACAACAACCTGTCCTGTGCCCTGCGGAGGAATGAGTCACTGACGGCCACTGACAGCCTTAGGGGCGTCCGCAGGAACTCCTCCTTCAGTACTGCACGGTCAGCAGCCACCGAGGCCAAGGGCCGCTTGGCGGAGCGGGCTGCCAGCCAGGGCTCAGAATCCCCCCTGCTGCCTACACAGCGCAACGGCATCCCCGTCTCCCCCGTGCGTCCTAAGCCCATCGAGAAGTCTCAGTTCATCCACAACAACCTCAAAGATGTGTACATCTCTATCGCAGACTACGAGGGGGATGAGGAGACAGCCGGCTTCCAGGAGGGGGTGTCCATGGAAGTGCTGGAGAGGAACCCCAACGGCTGGTGGTACTGCCAGATCCTGGATGAGGTGAAGCCCTTCAAGGGCTGGGTACCCTCCAACTACCTTGAGAAGAAAAACTAACAGACACTGGGTCCCTCCAGACTCAGTGCGCTGCTCTCGCTGCCGTTGGATGAGTGGTGGCGTGGAGACAAGGGGGAGGACGGTGGGAGGGGGGAGGGGGGTGACGATGAACCCTGCGGAATATGTGACCCCCGAAGACACCCTCCAGCTGGAAGGGAGGGTGTGGTGGGTGCACACACTTAGTAGGAGAAAGGGAACGGCGGGGTCGTCCTGGGCCCGGACCCCCCACACGCACACTGGTGGCTTTGCTGATGGACCATGTGCCGTTTAGTACAGGCCATGTGGGAAAGCCCAATTGTGCCTTTGCTGCAGCTCTGGAAAAGATGTCATGAGGCGTGTCCAGGGTCCTGCCCCTGCCTCTGGAAGTCACCCTTGTGTTAGCCTAATGATGTGTTTGGCGTTGTGTTGGTTTCTAGTCCACCACCGACCACTGGTGGGTGTCTGGAAGACCACCAGCTCTGGGGCTTGGCGGTGTCTCCTAAGAGCTCAGCCCTTTCTGGGGCCAGGCCACAGCCTATTTGGTAGCTAAGAGTTCCCAGATGCCAACAAGGACTGCCTGCCTTTGCTGTGCTGACCTGGCCCTGGGGAAAGAACCTGCCCTCCTCAGGGCACATGGAGGACACTGGGAGTTGACCTAGAGGATGGGTGGGTGGTGCCGGGCTCCTCATAATCCAGAATTGTTGAGGAGTTCCTGGTAGGCAGCTCCTTGTGCATGTTTGGGAAGGGGTTATTGGTTTGGAGGTTATAAATCGGGCGTTTGGTTTGGGGTTTATTTTAGAAATTATTTGGGGGCCCGAAGGTCTCAGCCTCACATAGGAGAGGGCGTAGTGGTGGGTGGGGTTTTCTGTTGAATTTCACCGGGATGTTTTATTTAGATTTCGGTTTAACGTTTTTGCCTTTCCATAAGCCAGGCTGTTTGTTTAGGTATCCACTGTGTGCACAGTGCCCTAGCATGGCACCTCACCAGGGAATTTGGGACTGGGTAAAGCCAGGTCCTGGGCTCGGTGAAACAGTGTTCAGGTTCCTGCCCAAGAGGGAAAGGGGGCATTGTTAGACTCCAGGCTGGTGGGTGACTACTCTGCCTGCTTCTGCCCACTTCCCCCAACCTGGGCAGGGCCCAAAGAAAGCCTTACTATGGAGAAGTCACCACCAATCCTGGGCAGAAGGGACCCTGGCTGGGTCAGCCTGGAGCAGACACCCTCCCCCACTGTGCCCCTTAGCCTGGTGCCCAAGAGTCTGGAGGACTTCGAAGCCAGGAACCAACCCTGTCTTCCCAAGGGGCAGTGCCCCAGGGGACAGAAGCAAAAGAATGGAGTTCGCCACAGTCCTCTGTCAGTTTGGGGTTATGATTTCATGATTGACATTTCAGAGGGGACCCTCCAGAGAGAAGCCCAGTGGGCTTCCTCCAAGGACTCCCCTCATGCTGGGAGTGGATTCCACATGTGCCTTTGATCTGGGACAGATCCTGCCTCACAGTCTCTGGCTGAGCTGCCAGCATCTCCCCCAACCAAGGGCTGCTGGTTCCGCAGACGACAGACGACAGGACAGACAGACGGAGGAGGAAGAGCGCCCCTCGGCCCTCCTCCCAGGCAGGTCTGCCTTCAGCTCCCAACCCTAACCTCCTGGATTCCCAGCCCATGTCCCTCCCACAGGCGGATGCAAACCGCTAGCCTCCTTTGTCAAAAGCCCATGGTGACATTGTTCTATTTCCTTTTCTGTGTTCCTGAGTTTGTTTAAAATTGAAATTAGTTATTTTCTTCTGCTGGACAGTATTAAATAGAGCGGGATGTTGAGTTAATTTGCTAGGTTGCAGTACTAATGGTAGTGGTTTAGTGTCTTCATGATATTATTTGTACTTATTTGAACAATAATGATAAAGAAGTGGTTCATTATTTCTTAATTAATGCACTTTAAATGAGGTGGAATGGAAAGAGAACCCGGGGAGCGAAGTGCATTACTTAAAGATGCAGTATATACCCTTCTCATTTTAAAACAGCACATATTTATTAAAAGAAGAAAAAGTAATTTATGACTATTTAAAATAAAATTTAAAAGTAGAGTGACTGTCAGGTGAAAGGACCTTCCACGTAGCTGTCTGCCAGGGGGATGGCCCACGCCTCACTCCTCAGATGTCTGCATTGAGCCAGCTCCATGATTAGTAGGGCCAGCCAGGCACAGAGCATCTCAGCTGGGCTGGACCACCGAGACCCCAGAGCTGCCTTTTCCCACCGTCCCCGCCCTCTGCACTGCGTCCTTCTGTCTGCACCCCAAAGACCTTCTTCCAACTCCCAGTGTCCTGAGATCAGACTCCTTAAAAGCAGGACTGGAAGGGACCTTAGAGGTCACCCCATCCCATCTCGTTACTTCAGCCCAAGGACAGGAAATGACTTTCCCCAAATCACCCAATTAATGTCAGGTTTACCCACTGCATTTAATCCTGAGTTCCTCTCCTGTCCCTTTGTTTATTATGTGTGGTCATTGTGTTTACATTGTAACATCCAGCCCCAAGGATGGCTGGGAGTTGCTCAGGCATCTGGGAAAAGTGGGGAATGTTGCCACCTAGTGTCAGGATGTAGACTTGGTCAACGGATAGTGATAGCCAAGGTCCCTCACCACCAGCCCATTAGGGCACAGCACAAACCCTACAAGCCCAAAGAATACTTGAAACAAGAAGGGTGCATGCCAGGCCTTGTGTCCCTGGATCCTAGCCCTGCCCAGGCGAGAGGGCCTTTCCCTAGAGCTAAGGAGCTGCTTTGTGACATTGTGACTGGCAGCAGTGGAGGAGGGAAGGGCCTGGGCTCTGACCCATCTGGAGGAAAACCAGATCGGACTAAAGGAAAAAAAAAAAAAGTGGAATCTCAGCAATGTCCAAACCTAGTTTTCCATTAGTTATGATTGAAAATGTGAAATGACATTGTATTGCTGTATACTGCAACTTTAATCATAATGAGCCCTTCTGAGGTCATTATTGAGGTTTATATAATGCCCGAAGATGCATCGTTTGGTGCTTTCTTTTTCTTTCAGTTTCAAAACCTTTTCTTCTATTACAGGGTGGAGGGAAAGTCTTCAGACCTTACTCTTCCTTGTCACTGGTAGGCCTGGCTACACTGGCTCCTCTGTGTTCTCACAGTGGGGCAACATGAGATAGCTGGGGGGGGGGGGGGGTCCATCAGCAGCCAGTTCCTGTCTGCCTTGAGACCCCCCCCCTTTGCAGCCTGGGTTCTATTTGCAAGGCCTCAACCCTTCCACCCCCAGCCTGGCCCCAAGGGTTCCTCTTTCTCACTCCTAATGGACGAAGGCATTATATAGAATCATTGTAGCCACTTTGAGAAGTTAGAGCCGCATCTTTTACTGGCATTTATATCCATTGCTTTTCCTCAGCAAGGCATGTTACTACTTTGCTCGTCTAAGGGAAAAAGACGAGGGGATTTCAGCCAAACATTATTTTCATATGACTAGTACTTGCAGAGTAGGCGTAGAGCTATTTAAGTTGTAGTGTTCTGTTTTTAGGAGGAAGGGAACGGTGAAATCAGCCCTGCTTCTCCTGGGTTTGACTAATCTATAACTTCTTTAAAGTTACTCACTTCCCCATTCCCTCCAAATACTTTGCATTCTCAATGGAAAATGGAAACAATCTGAGAAAAAGTGCAATATTACCAAGAGGGATGTGGGACAGAGTGGAGGGAGACCCTGTTGAATCTGCGAGGAAATAGGAGGGGCCTCTGGGAGGAGTCAGGACTGTGGAGCATGTGGGTGGGCCTTGGATTTGATCTCTAGGCAGGCCGACTGTCTTATCTCCTCCCCACTTCCCTGGCATGAAGAAAGGGGTAGCCACCAGAGGACAGCCCACTAGTGTTGTCCACCTAGGAGAAGGGGTCTGGGGAAGTGGCGTGGTGCTCTTGGCCTCGAGCCCAGTCCCCAGAGCAGAATGAGGCTATCCAATACCCACTCCCATTTGCATTCCCCTCCTGCAGCCGGCTGCTCAGAGAGACCCGTCTAGAAGCGATGCCCAGCAGCCCTCTCTCCCCAGCCTCCTGATGTGTGGGCTACGATGCTCTGGATGTGTGTTTGAGTCTTTCTAAAACTATGGAACCTCAGTTCAGCTTACGGACAGGAATTCTGGCTGTAAGCAAACTCATTTGGAGGGTGGGTGCTTTAAACCCTTCATACCCAGTAAGACCCAATTCCTACAGGCCTACAGTAGGTCTGGGGCTGAGTCCCGGCCACCCATTCATCTCAGTGACGTGGGCAAAAGGCATGAGCCCTGCCTCTGACAACAGAAACCCCCATGACAGGTACACACCAGCCTCCTTTCATGTACATCAAGGAAAGTGGCAGGCTAAGATGTTTTCTGGGGGGTGAGGAACAAGTCCCAGGGCTCAGGCCCCCCCACCCCGGGATAGCACAGCCTTGCTGGTGTGTCCTCTCTCTAGTACTGTAGGCCTGCGCTCCAACCCACCTTTGTGTGAATTTCTATACAGATAGGGAGAGGGACCAGGCCCCTTCTGGGGTCTCTCCCTTGGAATAGATATGGCTGCAGAGCTGATCATTGGACTATCTGTGCAGCTCTCTGGAGAGACAGCAGTCCACATCACTAACCAATTAAGATTCCCTCGCTTTTTTGAGGGCTGAGAGAGCAATGTCTGTGTGCATGTGTGTGTATGTGTGTGTGATGGTGGTGGTAATTTCCACGTACATGGATGTTACGTGAGTGTGTGTGTGAGAGAGAGACTGGTGGTAATTTCCCACTTGAACTAAATAGCATGGGGCTAGAGGACATAAATACAGGGCAGGAGGTCTCCATTGAACTAGTCCTTGACATTGGGCAGGTCCCAAGGGACTCACAGCTTCTGGCAGCAAGTATGTGTGTCATTCACACAATTCTGGCTGGAGAGTGCAATGTGTCTTAAATTTGTCTTTGTAATTATTTTATTATTTAGTTGGAAACTTCACACTGGCATTAGCAGATCTAACAGAAGCAGCCCAGGTCAGCCTCCAGGCACCAAGATGAAGACATGGAATAGATACTGTTGAGTATGGAAGTGCTGAGGTGGTTAAATTAGTGGACCCACGTTCTTGGCATGAGAATCCCGGGGACCCAAGAGCTGCTCGCTGGCCTCTGCTTTGTTTCTGAGGGAGAGGCAGGCTGCGCAGCGTAAGAACTACTCATGGTGTGACTGGGACCTGCGGCGTCCGCACAGCACTGCCTCCTATCCCCACCGCAAGCCTCGAGTGCTTCCTGGGAGTGTGGAGGGCTTCTCAAGACCTGAGAGTTTTGTCTAAATCCCATTTGGGGCGGGCTCATGTCCCTGTGTTTCGCAAACTCTGTGATTAGAGCCAGATAGGACAAGGTCAGTGACCTTTGGCCTTAGCATTGTTTTTAACTACTGCCTTGGTCTGTGCATCTGGGCCCCCAGGCCACAGAGTGGGCACACTGGTGCTTGGAGATTGAATGGAAGGGTTTCCTTTCCAACGCCTTGTGGCATGTGACATCCCCCTCTTCCCCTATCCTGTCTAAATCTCAAATGACCTTGACAATAAGTACCCCCCCCATCACAGTCTAGGACCTAGTGGCCTTAGAGTCCCACAGTGCTGAAGGTCCCTACCTTACTCCAAGTCTCACTCTGGACATTGGGCTGTGTCTTTGGAAGTGTGAGGGAATTGTGTTAGTGCAAAAGGATGTATCTTGCATGTTGGCAAGCTAGTGGGAGGCATGTTGGCAAGCTGATGTATGTTTGTGGTTACCAGGGCTTCCCGTCCCTGCACTGGGAGGAGGCTTCCAGAAGATGCCTTTTAGGCAGAGAAGGTATAGGAAGGCTGAACAAGGGTTTGGAGTTGTGCCGTCTTTATTGATGGAAGAAGGAAGGAGTCACTTCATGTTGGAAAATGAAGAGATCAGTTTACAGGGATTTTTGTTACTCACCAGCCAAGAGTCCAGCCAGAGGAAACGCACTCGCTGGGCCACAGCCGGGCTTCCATTTTCATTGAATGTCTTAGGGAAGAGGCGTTGTAAGCCATAGGCCAATGTTCGGGTTTGGGGGCCCTTTTCCAGAAGACAAATCTGTCTCCCAGATTCCCAATAGTTTTTGTCCAATGCATTTTGTCCAATATAGAGCTAGCCAGCCTGTCAAACTGTACAAATCAGAGGCCACTGACCATAATAGGCCACACAGTAGGGACCCAGCATCCCCATACTAGAACTTAGGAGCCCAGGCGTGTCCAGGAGGCAGGTGGCCTCACTTCTTGTTGACACAGGACACTGTCCCCAAGGCTCTAACAGAACCTGTGGTTCTAACTGCCAAGTTGGCCTCCTGCCCATCAGACCAGGTGGAGCACACCAACATCCCCACAGATGCTTTTTGTTTTCCAGTGGCTTCTACTGAAGCACACGCTTGAGTTTACTTCAAAGGGTACACAGTTACCCTTCTTAAATTTACAACAGAGGACGTGGGTGTCCCTACGAGTTACTGAGAGGTCTGGAAGGTGACTTGTAAGGCAGATGTGAGTGGCCACTCTCGCAGCATGGATATGTGGACTGTTAGGTGGGAGCAAACAGATGGATGTCCCTGGGACTCCTGAATCACAGGGACTTCTCATAGTGTCCACCCATCCCTGGCCAGCTTAGTGGGGTCAGCAGGAGCCCTTCCCCAGGTTCTTCCTCCCCACCTCAGCAGAGAAACAAAGACATTGGATGTAGTCAGGGTCCATGCAAATGCTGACATATCTCCAGGATCCTCGGTGGTGCTAAACTATCTCCATGTTTCTCACAATTCTAATAGTGGGTGGTTTTTATAAGCCTCATCACAGACATGCAGTGTCCTTGGGGGAGGGACGCAGCCCCCGTGACCTGCCACTTTCTGGGTGTCCTTTATCACTTTGAAGGGATTCTTTGGTCTGTAGGAATGACCTGTCTTGGGATGCTTCTAGACTTTAAAATTTGGGTTGTTTTGTTTAATATTTTGTTTATGTTTACATGCATCTTGTATTTCCCTAAAAACTAAATAAAGTTTTTGGCCTTTTTAACTGAACAGAATCGCTTGATTCTCTCTGGCACCAGAGGACCCATTCAGCTGACTAGCAAAAGGCCCATGAGCCCAAACAGCAGCTGACTGCAGAATCAACTGGCTCAAGGCGATGGGATAAGGGAAGGGAGATCAGCTCCCACAAGCTCCTCCAACCCCTTCCCAACTGCAGGCAGCTTTCTGGGATAGCCAAAGCCGGACCCTGGTCCTTACCTAGTTGTGTTGGTCTCTAGTAAGCAGGGAAGAATGGACCTGAGGTCATTTTGAAGGCAGGCTAAGACTAGGCAGTGAAAGCCTCCCCCAGGAAAGGGTGTGAGCAGGCATCCACAAGTGTCTGGGGCCTGGCCCTGACAATGTACACAGTTGTAATAACACTGTCTAGACCCTAGGCTCAGTCTAACTACCGCTTCCCCATTCCAGCCACAGGGCTGACTGCTGTTCCCCTCTTAGTCTCTAGGTGGTGATACTCACCTCACAGGATCTCTGTCCTAAGAGGAAACAGCATAGCATGCCTGTCTGTTATTTCCCTTGGTGTCCTACCTAACCCTGTTTTCCTGACTCAAAGTCCCGAGGCCACCAGAAGGGCAGCAGCTTCTCTCAACTTAAAAGGCTTGTCTGGCATTATGGACCCCACTCTCTGAACCCCATGCCATGCTCCAAAGCCTGACTCTAAGGAGGCCTCTCTGTCAGAGGCCCTTTGGAACTCGGGTCGACATTTACCGAAGAGACTTGGACTGTTCCTGATAGCTCTTAACCACTCAGGTGTACTCACACACTGGTCCCCCTCCCAACCTCCAGACGCACAGCACAGCCCTCAGGCTGGTACGAAATCACCTTTATTCACAAACACAGTGACCCAGTTCACAAAGGAGGCAGTACTATCTCTGTACTAGCAGAATGGACGATGGCTTCTTTTCCCACCTCCAGCCAGCCAACTCTGCAATCAGACTTTCTCCATCTCTAGGATGAGCCCCCAGCTAGATGGGGCAACTTACCAGCTCCAGCCTGCTCTCACAGAAAGGGCCTACCAGGTCCAGTGACTGAAGAGGTGAGACCCAGGGTGGCACAGATTCCCCAGGTCCCTGCAAGGGCAGCACAGGCAAACGCCCACCTTGGCATACCATTCTCAATGCCTCCCAAATACATTTCCCCTAAGAGACACCCTAGAAGAACTCCCAGGAACCACGTGGAGAGTATTCCACCCCCAAGCCACTTGACACAGGGGAAGCTGAGGTTTGGAGGATGATGGCCTCTGGCTAGGACCGCAGGACTGGCCAGTGGCCAGGACAGAGCCCCAGGCCCTGCCTGTCGAAACAGATGCCATCTTTGAGGGTATAAAACTAGCCATCTGAGGGCCAAAGGCTGAAAGGCTGGGAGAGCCTGGACTAGGACTCCACAGTAACCCAGAAGAGGCAGAGAGCTGCAGGGGTAATAGCCCAAGAGTGATGGACACTCCCTTAGCAGGACCAGGAGCCTGGCTTTCGCGATCCACCCTCCTACCAAGAGTCTCCATTCTGGTCCCTGGCCCACGTGTCGATAGCCTTCCTTAACCTTCCAGCACTTTGGATGTCTTTATGGAGGGGGACTCCTGGGGACAGATGCCCTTGAACCAGCCACACTAACTTGGCTCCCACACAGGGAGGAAGGGCACAGGTGGGTATCAGTGGTTCCCTATCCAAGAGAGGCTCATCCACCTCTTGGGAGGCCTCCAGCCCGGAGTTTCATCTTGGGGTTAGCAAGACTGCCCACGAGCCTTGTGTCAGGGCCTGGGAGAGATTCTGAGTGGCTATTCTCTGCTGCCCTTCACCTGGCAGTCCCCCAACAGTAGCATTTTAGGAGCCCCCAGGTTGGAATTAACCCACAAACAAAACTCACAGACCAAATAAATAAATTAATTAAAATAAGGAAAAGGGCTGTCCATAGCCCAGGAAACCCCCCACCCCCACCCCACTGAGGGCCCCTGTCCCTCCTGGACACATGATGGCAAGATCAGCCCAGGCCAAGGCTGGCACTGAGATGAGGGAGGACAGGCCTTAGGGGTGGCTGTGGACCTGCTCTTTTGAGACCCTGACAACAGAAAGGGTCACCTCAGCCTATACTGAAGGGCCCCCTAGGTAACGGCACCAGCGAGGTGATCGGTGCGAGTTATGGCAAGGAGAGATCCTGAACATGGCAGGTCGGCACGAGGTCAAGGACCTAGGACCCAGAATCTGCAGCCTGTCTGTTTACCCACTCTGGGTAAGGAGAAGGAGACAGGGCATGCAGTTTGTAGCTGCCCAGGGCGGGAGCAGTCCGCCAGCCTCCTCCCGAGCCGCCCAGGGGAAGCTACACGTAGTTCGAGCTCTCTGAGGCGCCCCACGGGCTGCACAACTTAGACATCTGCCTAGATCGCGAGGTGTGGCAACAAGCTGAGACTCTGCCTCAGCCCCTCACCATGCAGAGATCTGGGTAAAGAGGGAGACTGGGGGGTACCCTCTCCCCTCCCCTCCATTTATTATGTTCTATTGTGCCCCCACCTCCCTGCCTCAGAGCCTCTCAGCCCAAACCTTCAGGGACCTTGGATTCCCATGTTTAATGGAAAAGGAGGAAGAGTTTCCCAAACGTAGAAGAGAAGGGACCCTGTTGGCTTCCCCTTAGCTGTTGCTGGGCTGACGTCTGCAGAAGTGGGCGTGCAGATGGGGCTCTGCGGTGGGCTAGGAGCTGCGGTAGGTCTTGATGATGTCCTTGATGGGGCGTCGGCAGATGGGGCAGCAAGCGTGCAGGGCCTTCTTGAGGCGCAGGCCGCAGGAGTAGCAGAGGCACATGTGGCCACACGTGTAGATGACAGTGTCCACTGCGTGTTCATAGCAGATGGTGCACTCATCACTCCACTGGCCCACACCCGGGGTCACCGGTGACTCGGGCAGGCTCACAGGTGAGTTGGGGGCTGTCCCTGAGAACAAAAGCACTCATCAAAATGGGCTGTGACCCAGCCCAGCACAGGGCCTGTGAGAAAAGAGCCCCTGGGCTCAGCTCTCCCTCCAGGATGGAAGGACAACTGTTCACCCCACCTGCCTGCCTGAGGAAGAAGCTCAGCTCTGTCAGCCTGGCTCTGGCCACACAGCCCCAGACCAGGGCCAGAGGAAAGGAGGGAAGAGGGAAGAAGGACTTCCCAAGTCTTTGAAGGCATGACCCTCCTGCACTAACCCTGGTATCCGCTGTATGCATTTTCAGAAGTTCCCTGGAGGATCAGATACACTCTTCTGGGCTCCATAGCACCTCTACTTACATAGCCACACAGCCCACCACCACCACACATATACACACAAAATTGAAAATAAATCTTAAAAAAAGATTTGGAAAAAAAAAAAAACACAGCTGCTTATCTGTGGTGGTTTGAACAGGTATGGCCCCCATAGCCTTGTGTGTGTGTGTGTGTGTGTGTGTGTGTGTGTGTGTGTGTGTGTGTGTGTGTCTGTGTGTGTGTCTGTGTGTGTGTGAATGCTTGGCCCATGGGGAGTGGCACTATTAGGAGGTGTGGCCTTGTTGAAGTAGGTGTGGCCTTGTCAGAGGAAGTGTCACTGTGGGGGCAGGCTTTGAGGTCTTATAAGCTCAAGCCGTGGCCAGTGTGACAGTTTTTCCTTCTGCTGCCTGCAGATCCAGATGTAGGACTCTCCACTCCTTCTCCAGCACCATGTCTGCCTGCACACTGCCATGTCCCACCATCGTGATAATGGAAATAAATCTTTGAAACTGTAAGCCTGCCCCAATGAAATGTTTTCCTGCAGAAGAGTGGCCATGGTGTCTCCTCACAGCAATAGCAACCCTGACTAAGACAACTGAAGAGATGTGTCAACAGTTAGGAGGGCCTGCTGCTCTTCCAGGGGACCAGAGTTTGATTCCCTGCATCCACATTAGTTAGCTTGCAACTGCCTGCTGCCTGTAACTCCAGCTCCGGGCATCCAGCACATCTTCTAACCTCAACAGGCACTGTACACATTCATGCATGCACACACACACTCAAATAATGTAAAAAATAACTTTTTAAAGAATAAAAGTCCCCTGGTGAGAGCCGCCTGCACCATCCCTCTCTGGTATGAATGAGGAGGGAAGAAGCATTGGCCCAGCCCCAGGGCCTTGGTACTCACCGCCGGTAGAGCCACCCAGAGGCCCAGAACTGCAGGTGCTGAGCAAGGGGTCAGAGAGGCGGCTGCCCAGGGCACTGGGCGAGGTTGGAGTGGAGGCAGGTGAGCAGGGGAGAGATGGGCCACCCCGTTCAGCCATGATGGTGGAGCCTGAGAAAGGGGGGACGGGCCACAGTGCCATTAGCCTACTGGAGAAAGCTTCAGTCCCCACCCCCACAGAGAGCTCCCACACCTGCCTATAAGATAGCACAGGCTCAGGGCAGGACCCATAGGCTGGCTCAGCCTCCACCCTTACTCTGTTCTCACCGATAGATCTGGAGGTGGCATCACGTTCTACCGCACCCACAATTTCCAATCTAACTTCTGCCTAGTAGCCCCCTTCCACTCCTCCTAGGTACCTTTGACCTTCAGGGAATCAAGTCCCTGTCCCTGTTTCTTGCCTCAGTCTCCTGTCACAGTCCTGCCCTCTCTACCACAGTGCCTAGGAACCACCTACTTTCTCTATCCTGGCACCCTGGTCCCTAGATTCCGATCCTACAACCTCTCCCTCTCTCCCTCTCTCCCTCCCTCCCTCTCTCCCTCCCTTCCTTCTATAGTCCTTTCCAGAGGTTCATTGGGCACACATGAGCCTGGGGACAGAGCCTTTGCCCTCTGAAGACTGTCCTCAAACCTCAGTCTCCGCATAGCCATGGCTCCCCCTAAATACTACCTCACTGTCACTGACTAGCCGTACCCAGCCACACAACCTGAAGTACTATGTCTTCTTTGCCTGAGAATCCAGCTCCGTTCTCTAGCAGAACCAGGAGCTTGCCCAGAACAAGCCGCCTCACTGCCTGTGATTTCCCTCGGGCCCTAAAAGAATGCTCTGTGCACAGCAGATGCTCTGAAACTCACGTAATAGTGTCATTATTTCTAAGAATGCTCAATGAGTAGGGTGGGTCTCTCTTTTCTCTCGTCTCTCCTCTCCCTTCCCCTTCCCCTCCTCCACACCAGAGACTGAACCCAGGGCTTCATTCATGTTAGGAAAGCACTCTATCACTGACCAATGTCCCAATACCCTTATTTAACTTTTTATTTTAAGATAGGATCTCACTAAGTGGCCTTAGGCTGGCCTTGAACATGTTCCACAGCCCAGGCAAACCTTGAACGTCTAGTCCTCCTGCCTCAGCCTCCCAAATAGCTGGGGTTACAGGCCCAGCTCATACAGTTTCTCTTACTACATTAATGTTTTAAATAAATTATCATCTCTTTTCGGAAATGCACACCTATTTACTTTTCTTACCCTATTGCATTGGCTAGCATTTTCAAAACAATGAGAAATGCAAAACCTGATACAGTTGTCTCTAGTAAAAATAGTTTTGATCCACCAATGAACACAAAGAAAGCTGTAGGTTGTGTACATATGGATAAAGGAAATAGCCCTGAGTTATCGGCTTACGGGGGACGTTCACAAAGCCAAATATTTACTGTAAGGGGAACAATGAATCTTCATATGCTGCTACTGGCTTTTTTAATCCCCTTGGAGTCAGTCAGGATTCCCCAGCTCCACTCTGCTGGCTCACATGCCACCTTCTCCAAACAGCTCAGGAGCTATTAATAGACATTGAGTTCTGGGTGGTATTTCTTAACATCCACCTTGACCCACTTACCATCTGGGACAGAAAAAGTCCTGTGTTCTGTTTTAATTCCCTTTGCTCCACTCTCATAAACCCCTCCAGATGACAGAGCCTTACTGGAAAGCTACTCAGCTGTTACTGGGTGGTGCTGATGCAAGAGCATACCTTGCCTCTGTGTGGTTTTCTTTGTCTGAGAAGCAGTTTAGTGGAGCTGATTATCTCATCTCAGTTCAGATTTTTTTGTGTGCGTGTTTCCCAATCCAATTTCATTTTAATGAATGAATTCTCATTCACCCTGGACTGATTCATCTTCCTTCCTGTTTGATTTTGTCTCCTCTAACCTGATTCATCTCCCTCCTTCCTGATTTATCTTTCTTCGGCTCTAACTCCTTGGCACTCCAGCCTCATTTCTTTGCATAGCTTTTCTATCTGCTTCTCACCATCCCTCCATCTGGTTTCTACAGAGCTGAAAGTCTGCACTGATTTTTATCAGCTTTCCCAAGCTCTCCACACTCACAATCTCGACAGCACCACATACATAAACACAAGCACTGGACTATCCTGGCCCCTCACAGAAGGCGGAGCCCAGAAAGCAGCTCAGCCTTGCTCATCTGCATACTACCAACACTACCAAGCTGCCTGGGTTGAGCCATGGGGTGGAGAGGCCCAGAGCTCTCCAACCTTGGCTAAAGATACTTTAAATAAAAATATAAATCAGCTGGGTGTGGTGGTGCACACCTTTAATCCCAACACTTAGGAGGCAGAGTTGGATCTCTGAGTTTGAAGCCAGCCTGGTCTAGATAATGAGTTCCAGGACAGCCAGGGCTATTTAGAGATCCTGTCTCAAAAACAACAACAAAATCAGATGTTCAGAATCTATCCTATAGCTACAGAGTTAGGATCTCTGGAGGCAGGATTCAAAGATCTGCACTTTATAGTGAGGCTAGTGAGAGATATCCAGCTGGGTAAACCCACCCTGGGTGTGGGCGACACCATCCCATGCTGAATAAAAAGAAATGGAGCTGAATGAAGACACTCACCTCTCTGACAGATGGATGCAATGTGACCCGCCCCCACATTCCCGCCATTCCACCCCCACCATGAGTCAAATCAAACCCATCTTCCCTTCAGTTATCCTTCCTGTCAGACACTTGGTCACAGTAAGGGACACTTATCCCACAGAACAAGCCGGAGAGTGTGGCTTAACATGAGCCCACATCCTCCAATCCTTTCAAAATGCCTCTTCTGAAAAGAGTCTACAGCACTGCCATCGAATGCTCAAAGGCCACCTGCTCCGGGGTTCTCCTACTCTGACTACTCTGACGCAGGTGTCACAACAGAAGACAGCAGTGTGGTGTTTGGGACTTTTCTGTTGTTGTTTTTCTGTTTTTGAGACAGCTTGCTAAGCAGCTCTGGCTAAGCTGAAACTCAATATGCAGACTAGCCTCGATCTTGCAGGGATCCTCCTGCTTCTGCCTCATAATGCTGGGATTACAGGCATGGACCATCACAACCAGCCAACCTGATTTTCATTAAGACTTCCAACAGTCCGGAGGAAACCAAGTCTCAGTTCACTGCTGGTGGAAACTCCCTATTCCCCGATTTTCACACTGAGGCGTATGGATCTGTCCAGGCTGTGTGTCTGTTGCGATTTTGTGAGTTGACCTCTTCCCCAGCCATGGGTGGGCCAGAAGCTTCTGCCCCGCCCAGAACTCACCTAGGGTGACTGTCTAGCTGCTAGGCCCTAGCAGGACCACCATGAACTGGGGGACCGCGCCGGGCACTCACCGAGGATGCGGACCTGCGTGATGGCGCCATGCAGGCTGAAGAGCATCCAGAGGGGCTGCGAGGCGTCCACGCAGAGCTGCATGCCGGCCGCAGCGCCGTTGTGACTCAGGTGCAGCTCTCCGTCGGCGTTGACCACCAGGCCCAGGATGTCGCCGCTGTGCAGAGGCCCGGGCACGCGGCACACCGCCCAGAACTCCTTGCGGTCCACTAGGGCCTCGGGGCTGAAGGGCAGGTCGGCCGGCCGCAGCGTGCCAGGGTCGCACGTGGTGACCCCGAAGGACAGCGCGCCGGGTCGCGCACCGCCCGAGCGCGTGACCTTGATGAAGATGGTCTCGGCCACGCGCACCGGCCGGCTGGTGAAGACGAGCGCGCGCTCGTCGCGCCCGTGCTCCAGGCGCGCCACCGTCTGCTCGTCCAGGATGCGGACGTGCGCGCCGGCGCGCAGCGCGTGGAAGCGCAGGTCGCCGTCGAGCTGCGCCGGCAGCGCGCGGCTGTGCTGCGAGTTGAGCGAGTTCTGCGGGATCGGGCAGCCGGCGGGCGGTGCGCCGTCGTCGCCGTCGGTCCCCGGCACGTTGAGGTCGCACAGGCTCACGGACAGGCGCGTCTCGTCCGCCTCGCACCGCAGGGACGGCCGCCGCAGCGCGGTGAAGGAGCGCGGCCGCAGGCAGTCGGGCAGCACCAGCTCGCTGTCTGCGGCAGGGAGGGCGAGAGACAGGGGGACCGTCACCGTCCCACAGCTGTCGCACAGCCTGCGCCACCGACACTAAAGATGCTACCGCTCGCTCGGGTGCAAAGGCGGGAAGCTAAGGGGGGCGCGGGAATGTGCCCTTTAAAGAAAGGCATGCGGCTGGAAGACACCAACTTCAAGGCCATCTAGTTGCTTCTAAATGCTTCCCGGTTGGCAATGCTTTCTCCTCACTGTCCTCAGTAACCCTACAGAACTTGTAGTGTATTGATTCTTAAACTGTACTAGGAATTGTTTTTTTTTTTTGTTTTTGTTTTTTTTTTGTTTTTTTTTTTTTTTGAGAAAGAGCTTCGTGTCCCCAGCCTAGCCTTGAACTCATTGTGTGCCACAGTGCCCGCTAAGACTTACAGTCTTAGTGGATTGATGTCCTCTACCCTCAGCCCCTCCACGGAAGAAAAAGGTTTCTTAAATTCTAATCCCTAGGACTTCCCTACTTTATGTTTGACATCTAGAATGAGGCCAGAAGTCAATCTTTGGTGTTGTTTCTCAGACACCATCCACATTTGTTTGTTTGTTTTTGTTTACAGAGGTCTCTCTGTTTTGGAACTGCCCGAGTAGACTGGGATGACTAGCTAATGAGCCCCAGGGATCCTCCTGTCTCAGCATCCGCAGCAGTGGGATTATAAACACACCACTACATCCTGCCTTTAAAAGACAACAAACTAGCCGGGCGGTGGCACACGCCTTTAATGCCAGCACTCAGGAGGCAGAGGCAGGCGGATCTCTGTGAGTTCGAGGCCAGCCTGGGCTTACAGAGGGAGTTCCAGAAAGGGCGCAAAGCTACACGGAGAAACCCTGTCTCGAAAAACCAAACAACAACAACAAAAAAAGACAACAGACTCAGGTCCTCCTGGTTTTTGCCCACTGGGCGATCTCCCCAGCCCCCAGAGTGGCTTTTAGACAAACAATAACCATTTATCACAGGCACTGTTGATACTGTCACACTCTAGGAGGCCAGAAGGGACCTCTCTCTCCCAGTTTCTTTGTATAAACAGTGACATCTAAAACCAATACTTACCTTTGAGGTTATCATTGTCACACAAAGACATTAATGTGAGGGGAAGTTAATTCACAAGAAACAAAGACTTTTGAGAGCAGCTTCACCGAACTTCAAACCCTGTCTCACTAATCCAGACAGCTAATACAAGCTTCATTTCAAAGACGATACACTCCAGCAAAGAGAAACACGCAACTCTGTTAGCTAACCACTCAGAGAAAAGGCATTTCCCATATTTGGAGTGTGGCATGTCAGAGTCTTTTAAATGTATTTTAGTTTTTTCTTAAGGCAAAAATTGAGTTCTCTATAAACACCAATAATGTTTACCCTTCCATGAGTAATAAATCGTTTTGAAAATGTGATAACTTTGGCACATCTCAGAGCACTGAGAATCTCTAAATTCTGTGGATAACATCTGGGCATCCATGAAGTATATATTAAGCCCTTCCATGGGCATGGACTTCAGGCTCCAATCCCTGCTGCACACATTTCCTTTTTCACAACCACTTTTTTTTCTCCTACTGTGTCCCGAACACCTCCTTTTCATGCCAACAGCTGTTTCCAGACGTGTTTTTTGTTTATTTATTTGTTTATTTTGTTTTGTTTTTCAAGACAGGGTTTCTCTGTGTAGTTTTGGTGCCTGTTCTGGATCTCGCTCTATAGATCAAGCTGGCCTCGAACTCACAGAGATCTGCCTGGCTCTGCTTCCTGAGTGCTGGGATTAAAGGCGTGCACCACCACCGCCCGGCCTCCATCCGTATTTTAATAGGTATGCTATGTCCTGCTCCATGAATCTGTAACTTAGTGACAGTAATGACATGTGCTGGGGATAACCCCCTGAACGATATCCTTAAAACAGCCCATGGAGGCCATCCCACTGTAAATACAGCTCAGGGGTGTTGGGTGACAGCCACCGAGAAAATAGATTCAATATTGGTAAGGTCTGCCCTGCCCATCCCCTAATGCCATACTCTTTTTGGGGGGTCGGGGATCGGTTTTTCAAGACAGGGTTTCTCTGTGTAGCTCTGGCTGTCCTGGAACTTTCTCTGTAGACCAGGCTGGCCTCAAACTCACAGAGATCCACCTGCCTCTGCCTCTTGCGTACTGGGATTAAAGGCATGCTCCATCACCGTCCAGTACCACACTCATTTCAAATGGAACCCCTTCTGCAGAGTTGGCATCCCCAAATCTGACTGGCGCCACTGTAAGCCACACCACGACCTATACCTTCTCAGGAGCCTTCCTGTGCCTAGGTGGCTGGGGTGCCCAAGTCCTCCAGCAAAGCCTGGAAAATAAGCCAGCAGGAAGAGCAGAGGCCATGGATGGCCCTCCACAGACGGTCTCTAAAGCCCCTCTCCCCGTCTCTCCCAGACGCTGCTGTTGTCTGTACTCAGGAAGGTGATGCCCTTCCTCTTAAGTCTCACGTGGCTCCAAAAGCCTCATGGGGCCTGGCTGCTTGGGTTTCCCTGCGTTGCCTTGGCAAGGAGGAGGGAGCCGACCAGAAAACTTGATTATTCCAGGGAATTGACTCTGACAACGATGGCCATGGCTTGGAGGCTGGGGATGTGCAGAGGCAGAGGTGAGGGGAAACAGGTGGACAGGAAGGAAGAGGAGGTCAAGGGAGGGAGATAGGGTGGGGAGGGCCTGGGCCCTGAAGAACCAGTTTCAGCCCCCTGGCCCCTCAAAGATTCCAGTACTGGGCCTTGGGGACTCTGGGGAGTTGGAAGAAGAGAGGAGAGGGGAACATCACGGAGAAGTGGTTTGGAGATGCCCATCCAAGACCTATGGGAAAGATCTCACACAGGCTACCATGTACTCGGGACAGTCTGTTCAGAGTCCTGGAGCTGAGCAGGCTGTGGTATCTATAGTCCACAGCAGCACAGGCCAGAGTTGTGGACACTAATTGCAGAAGTAGTTCAATAAGCAAGGAAACACATAGTCCTCTGGGGGGTTGGGTTTCTCTTAAACTGAACTCTTCACCTCTGTATCTAAGGCACCACCCATCTTGAGCTCTGAGCCTGTAATGAAGACACATCTCCTCACCTCTCCTTCCATACTTAAGATTGCAGACACACTTCCTACCACTTAGAGAGTGAACAGACCCAGACAGTACTCCAAGTGTGTCCTGAGAAGCTCAAGGCTCAGAGTGACTATCGCCTCCAAAAATATGGACATTCTACTCCAGATAACACAGCCTAAGAGTACTTTGGGTATCGGTTGGTTGGTTTTGTAACCAAAATCCATATTCCAGTAGGCACTATACTGATAGGAGCATGGTCAAGTGTAGTGAATTTGAAGTCATCAGCCTGGGTTCAGATCCTGCCTTGACCTTGGACAAGTGGCTTAACCTCATGGGGCCTTTCTTCTTCAGCTGTGAGAGATGTATCTGAGGCTCATCTTGGAAGGATGCTGCAGGAATGTGATGGAATAAGGCCCACTGGGCACTTGGGAAAGTACCGGGCACACATGATCATGTGTCAGCATGAGCACTGTTTCCATGTCACCATGGGCTCTAGGGCACTCCAGACCAGGTGTTAAATGTTCTGGCTGGTACTTAGCCGGTGGCCTTTGTGTAAGCAGCCTCCCTCAAGCACGTGATGTGTTCCTAGAGAATGGAGCCAGATGCCTGTCAAGCTCTGGCAGGTCAGGGGTGGGCAGAGCCCCTGTTGCCCAGAAAACTTCAGATATTAGCATTTTGGGGTGGGGGCATGGCCAGTGATAAAGCACATGCCTAGCATGCACAAGGCTCTGGACTCAAACCCCAGCACCACACGCCCACACAAATTCATTGTTCATGCTGTCTGTAGACATCCAAGTCACAGTAAGCACCCAGGAAATGCTCTTTGATTGAAGTCACTGACTAAAAACCCAGGAGAACTAGCTCAATGTGGAGATTAAAGGAGAAGGAATGAGAAAGTGGACAGAGAGAGGGAGACCAGACGGGGCTAGGAAGAGGACTTATTGGAAATGTTGCTGAGCAGGCGCTGAGGCTCAGGAGCAGCTGGAAGCGGCCAGACCCAGCCCAAGAATGTCTTCTCCCCTTCCTCTCCAGCACTCAGCAGGAGCAGCTGTAGCAGCCAGCGGCCTCCAAATAACTGTCCTAGCAAGGGGTCAGCTGCGCAAGGCCCTGAAATAGCTGCAACTTGAGACACAGAGCACCCACCACATGGCAGAGGCCAAGGGCCCCTGAGTGAGCTAACGTGGGGATGGGGTACAGCTGTGTCCAGCCCCCAAATCCAAGAGAACACCTTGGGACTCGCCCAGGATGAGGGTAACCTAGAGCCACAAGCCATGGGGTGTCCCCACATTTGGAAGCAACAAGTTATGTAAGCAGCTGCCGGCTCGGGAGGGGTTAGTGATGGGGGCAGAGATGGCATAGATCTTGAAAGGAGCTGCTCTGCCACTAGGCTTTATGTCCCTGTGGTGCCTGCCAATTCTGGGGCTTGACTGTGGTTCTGGACCAGAGCAGAAGGGTGGGGCTGTTAGTACTCTCCTGTGCCCACCCATAGGGAAGAGGGGCCCGGACCTGGGTCCTGGCAACCAGCAGGCAGCTAGTTGAGGCTTAGAGGCAGGAAGAATCCAAATTAGACTCAGTTCCACCAGTCTTAGCATCTTAGACTGGATAGGAGCTCAAAGGAAGGGAGGGACTAGGCAACCCATATACCCTGCCAACTTCTCACTCAAGCCTTGCCTAGAGTGCCCCTGGGGAAAGATCACCACCTCAAAAAGCTTCCTAGCCCCTATGTCTGTATAACTCCAACTGTTAAAAAAAAAATCACTTCCCTTGGGTGGGGCACATAGCTCACTTGGTAGGGTGCTTGCCTAGAATACACCAAGGCCTGGGTTTGATATTCAACACCTAACCAGCCAGGCACCTGTAGTATACATCTGTAATCCCAGAACTCCAGAGGTGGGGGCAGAAGCATCAGGAGTTCAAGGTCATCCATCCTAGACTACACAATGAACCTGAGGGCAGCCTGGGCTACATGAAACCTTGTCTTGAAAAGCTTTCCTGGTTTGGATTCTTGAGTGGGAGATCATTCCCCGGGGCCCGAGTCTCTTCTTTGGGTTAAATGTCACCTTGAGAATAAAGCTCTCCAGCCCAAGCTGAGATGCTCATCCTGTTTTGGAGAGGGTCAGGGAAGGACTTGCCTAGGCAGCAGGACAGACAGCTGCTGAAAGGCACACTCGGTGTAATATTGCTGAAAAGTTCGTGGAAATCAACCTGAGCCAGGCCATGGGTAACGTTGGCTGGTGAGGAGAGCCAAGGGCCAGCTCTCACCTGTGACACCCAGCCTTTCAACACACAGCCAGTGGCATGGAGTGACCAAGGCAGGGTCCTGGCACTGGCATAAGGGGCCTCTTTTGAAGCTGGGCCACCACCAGCCCAGACCCTTGTTTGTCTGGATTCTCACGTCCGCAGCACTGGGCAATCTTTTAGCATGGGGTTGCAGCAGCCAGCCCCCGTTTGGAAGGTGCGGCCAGGACATTTACTGTCTCCATAAACATCCTCCTGCTGGTCTGCATCTGACCCAGACAAGAGAAGGAGCCATGGAGGCAGTACCCAGCTCAGATGGACCAAGGGTTTCTCAGCCCTCTGGGCATACCCTGAAAACCACACTGGCCTCCACCCTTCCCCTTTAAACTCAGCTATGGGCAGCCCAGAAGAAACAAACATGATTTGTGAGGCCACTGAGGGAAGTGTCGAATGTTCCAGAATCACTTGAAGTCAGACTCCTTGGTTGAATCATGGAGCCAGCGGCTCCCAGAATCATTTGATGTAGTGACTCTCAAACTTTTGTTGTGTTTAGTTGTTTTGGGTTAGTTGTTGACTTTGGTTGTGTGCCTTTAGTTTTTGAGACAGGATTTTGGGCCGTCTTGGAACTCACAGTGATCCTTCTACCTCAGCCTTCCGATGGCTAGGATGACAGGTGTGAGCCGCCACACCCACCTCAAGTGTTCTTTTTTAAAGTAGGGGTATCTTTGTTCCAGTACCACCAGACACTGTGGTTGATGTCTGGCAGGTGGGCACCATGCCCGTTCCCCACGCCTCTACACTTCGCTGTCTCAGAGATGTCCTGGGGAGCCCCAGGTTCCAAAGAACCCCACTGGAGAACCACAAGTCTCGTCCCGGATCTTAGATTGCATGGTTTTCCTTCACGATAGAAGACATGCATGGAGTTTTCTATTTGGTAATGGTGACCATGGCAAATATGGCAAATTTGGCAAATTGGGTATTCTTTTTTTTTAACCTAAAGACAAAACCCGTTTTCACATGTAAACACCTTTCCTGTATCTGTGAGCCTCTGCAGATAGCTGCTAGCTAAGTGGGGCATGGATAATTACGGCCAAGTAATCCAGAGGCCAAGGCAAGAGATGCTGGCAACTGCCCACGACTTGCAAGCAGCTGGGCCAGGTCTTGATTTGGTGGCTCTCTCCTGCTTCTGAAAGGAGGGCCTGGTCCCCAGTTCTGCAGGACCCAGCTCTCCCTTCCCCTCAGGTCCCACTATGACCCTCTCACTCCCACAGGTCCTACCAAGACCCCTAGAACTACATCTGGAGCCAATGAGACACTAGGTGGAAACATGGCAATGCCTTTTCTGTAGGTGACAGACAGTCCAGGTTTGGCAATCCCATGGATGTGATCTGTTGCTCACATTAGTCTGCTCTAGGACAGGAGGCCCAGATGAAGCCCTTGAGAATCTGGGAAAAAGCATCAGCCAGTCAGACCTGCCCTCTATACTGAATCAGATACCCTGGAACCCTATTACCTCTTTCGTGGCCCAACACTCCTGGAGCTCTGGCACCCTCCTTTGCCATCCACTTGAGTAGATTATCCTTCCTGCCTTGAGCTCTCAGACACCCTGTTCTAGACAAAACGGGTCTTCAGTGACTGCCTGGAGGTAGGCATTCAGACTTAAGAGGGACTCACAACTAGAGAAGCTGGAAGGCAATACAGCTCAGGCTCCTGGTTCAAACAAGCCACTACCACCTGCACGACCTTGGGCAAATCATCAGACCTCTCTGCAACATACATATAAGAACACCTTTCCTTGTGCACAGAAGATGCATGCCACCTTAGAAAATAGGACAATGCACCATGCAAACCACTCAGACCTGCACAGGCCCCAGGTGTTCAGGGGAGGGTGTGTCATCCTGTGTAAGGAAAGATGGGAAAGAAGCTCAGATGGAGGAGGGGAAGGTTTGGTGCTTGGGCCTTGACACAATTGGTGAGATTTGAAGTGAAAAAGAAAAAGAAAATGCCTGGAAGAATCTCTGCAGAAGGAACAGTAAGATTTGGGGGGAGAGGGAGTATTGGATGTAGCCCAGGCTGACCTCATGTAGCCCAGGATGGCCTCAGACTCAATCTGAGCATGACTTTATCCTCCTACCTCTGCTTCCCATGTATATGTACTACCATACCTGGTCAAATTATTCTTCTTAAGTAAAACTGTCAAAGAGGGAGAAATCGTTATCAGCATTGTGTCCCCAATGGTCTACCCCATCCCAGGATGAGTACAGGCTCCTTAAACTACAGTTGGCCTCTGGAACCCCGCAGCTGAGGCTGAGCATAGACACTGATTAGGTGAGGGAGGAGCCACACTCAGAGTGTGACAGCACACACTCAGAGCACCTCAGACAGGATACAGCCCCCGGGCCTCATCTCAAGGGGCTGAGGAGGCTCTCGGTGCAGGGCTGCAAAGCTGGACCACTGCCCCGGATAAACAGCCCCCTAGGACCTGGCTGAAAGCCATCCGAGTCTTCACGTGTGACACCCTCTAGCAGGCAGGTGAGGCTTTCCACCCGGACCTAGAAGTTTGCTTCGGAAAGAGAAGTAGGAGGGCGTGAACCCTTGTAAACCCCACTTCCGGCCCTCAGACACTGCCACTGCCACTCCGATGTGGCACCAGATATTTTAATCTACTAATTGGCTTTAGGGGCCATAATCCCCTAGGGGCCATATATATCATGTCCAGATTGGCTGGGGGATCCCAATTCCAGACCCTCCCCACCATGCCTTGGGCCCGGCACTCCCTCCTGTCAGCCAGGGTTCCTCCTATTAAATACCCAGACAGCACAGGAGCCCCCGGATCATTTAACTCTCTCTGTGTGCCCAGTTGTACACAGCTCTCGTGGCCACAGGCTACCTGCTGCCTTTCTTCTTCACGCTCCCTTCCAAAGTGGGACTTCCCTCTTGGCTCACTCCCCATCCTGTGCCAGTGTACACCCATTTATGGCTAAATTGTTCTTCAGCCACTCCGTTCTTTCACCAACTTGGATTTCTTTTCCCACAGAAGTCCTCCTGGATTGTTCCCAGTGGCACCCTACAGCTGGACACTTCGGGTCACACTTAATTGCAGAATCAGGTTTGGGCCACTTCATAGCTGTGATGTGGCATGTCCCTTGGTGCAAAACTCGTCGAGGTGAGGAGCTGGGTTTTCAATGATCCCATCACTCTCCCTTCTCTTCAGAGAGCCCAGGCCATGGAAGGCACAACATGATGTCCACCTTGTGAGTGGAGTCTGGGCTCACCAGCCTTTTGCAAGATCATAGCTGCTCTTTCTAACTTCTTTCTCTTTGGGACACAGTCTCATGTAGTCCAGGCTGGCCTTGAACTCACAATACTCCTGCTTCAATCTCCTAAATGCTGAGATTACAGGCCTGTGTTCCACACCAAGTTGAGAAGCAAGGAGACCACGAGAAACTGGGATAGGAGTTTATCTGTTCTAGTATTAATCACCCCATAAAACTTGTGTTTATTTGGTTGCTGGCAGGCCTTTCTTCCTGGAGGTACGTAGCTGTTATTGTTGGAGATATCATCCCAGGTCCGGGCCAGGGCACCCGCAGGAAAGAGGGTGAGCTACTGAGCTCCGGCACACGGGGAAGTGACCCGGAAGGCGGGGGATCAGCCTGCAGACTGTGTCTGGACTACAGTGAAGGAGAGGTAGGACCCTGCCTCGACACTGTCCACTTCTTCAGGAGTACAGCCCATTCATCTACGGGCTGGCTCAAATCCCGGATGTGTGCCCTACCATACTCAGTGTGCCAAGAGCTTGAGGACACCTGTACTCTGAAGACTGGACAGGTCAGGTGTGGAGACTGTGGCTCCACACACAAGCTGGAGGGGCCAGGGGAACCTGGAGGAGTTCCTAAAGGTCTAATAATCTTTGGGGGATAGTCAACCCAGGAGAGATTGGCCCATCTTCAGAGCCACCAAGAAAAGGAACAAGTTTCTTAAGAGGAGAGAGAGCTATTAAGAGGGGGACTATGAAAGGTTCGAATGTGCTGGGCATGGTGGCACAGGCCTGGAATCCCAGCCACCTTCGGGGCCCCCAGGGATCCATGCCTTCACCCCACCATCTCTTTCTTCTCATCCATCTTCCTACCCCAGCCTCCTCCCTATCTCTATCCCCTCCCCCTCCGTCTCTCTTGTTTTACACACACACACACACACACACACACACACACACACACACACACATCAATTTAGGAGGAGCGAAATGAAGAGCTATTTTAATCTACTAATTGGCTTTAGGGGCCATAATCCTCGTTTGAAGATGCCAGGGATTGTAGTGATTTACGCAGGGACAGCAGTCACAGGCCCCAGCCTCATCGAGTATGCAAAGTAGCCTGCAGCAGATCCAAGGGCAACTCAACTACTCAGAGCAAACCCATGTATAGTCACAGAAGGGGTGTGGGTCAGGCTGGGTGGACAGCCTGGGCTCCAGCGCCAGCATGAGGCCCTGCTGATTCATCTCCGGCTTCCACCCCTACTTACTCTCAATACCCTGAAGGTCGGAGTCCCCGTGTCACTAGGAACGAGGGGCCCCCCTTGTTCCCACCCATCCAGTTCCTGGAATGTGTAAGGCCCGCTTGAGCCTCCTCTTTCAAGAAGCCTGTGGAGATTCTACCGCCACAGACCTGAGCCTCCTTTGACTTCCTGCCTCCTTTTATGTGTAAACCTGCCGGAAGGCGGTGGGAAAGACACCGCTTTATTGTGGAACTCCTTGTTCAGACCCAGCTCGGCCACATCCCTACATGGGCAGGCCAGGCCTTCCACAGACCTCAGTCTTCTCCCTGCCAAATGGGGATGAGAAGCACTCTTCTAGGCCTGCCCAGAGGTTAAGTGAACTAATGAAGGAAGCGTCCCGGCAGATGAGAGGGATTCTATGACCACAGAGGTTAGCAATTTACATCCAGGTTGGCTGTTGATTGAGTCCTGGTGTCTCCTCTGCCTGCCTAACTGCCCAGTGAGGCCAGGGCTGTCTGAGGCCAGGGCAGGTCTCCTTCAGCTCCACCCTCTGTGCTCTTCTTCAGCTAACATCGCCCAGCACTTCCTTACAGCCAGCCTCCACTCTCCCCTCCCACGCCACCGCCTAAACCCAGCAAGACTTGCAGGGTTGATTGAGTTAGTCTCTAGAGCAGCGGTTCCCGACCTTCCAAATGCTGCGGCCCCTTTACAGTTCCTCATGTTGTGATGACCCCCAACCATAAAATGGTTTTCGCTGCTATTTTTTAACTGTAATTTTGCTATTATGAATTGTAATGTAAATATCCGTGTTTTCTGTGAAAGGGTCCTTCGATACCCTCCAAAGGGGTCACGATCCACAGGTTGAGAACCACTGCTCTAAAGGCAGCCAGCGGACTTCCTCGAAGGAACTCCTGTCCTCTGGGAAAGCAGACACAAGGATGGCTGAGGCTCCCAGAGACCACAGAGCTGTGGTGGGAACAGGATAGAGAAGAAAATTCTAACCAGAGGTCTCAGGGAGGAGGCAGCTTCCAAGCTGGGCCTTCAGGCACGAGTGGGGACTGTGAGGAGAGGCATGCTTAGCCAGTCCTGGTGGCACAGGCTTGTAATCTCAGGCACTCGGGAGTCTGAGGCAGGAAAACGCAAGTTCACAGCCACCCTGGACAACCCAGTGAGACCCTGTCTCAAGATGGAGAGTTGAAAGCTCCCATTCAGTGGTGGGGCACTCACCTAGCATGCTGGAGGCCCTGGGTCCGGCTCTCAGTCCTGGGGTGGGTATTCTTTGCTTAGGGAGGACAAAGACCCCTCATACAACAGGATGGTGACCTTCTCAAGAGCAGGAAGTCACCACTCATTCTCTGCCCTCCACCACGTGGCAGGGACCCGGGTAAGACGCAGACATTTTTCAGAGCAGGTGGTTGAGGCTGGACTGGATGAGTGGCCTGGGGCTCAGACTTAAGCTTTGGAATTCTACTGCCTTCCAGTGTGAGACCCAGGAGACACCAGGGCAGCAGGAAGGGGCTCTCGTGTGTGAACCCTGGGTTAAGTGAATTGTCCTCCACAGGACAGGTAGGGATGATTGACAGCCACGGGCCACTACTGTGCATCAGCTGATCTTCATCTGTCCATCCTCTGAGACTTCAGTACGGTCATTACAGCCCCACAGGACACGTGGGTCCACTGTCTGGTGCAGGCACCCTTGTGCTGGACCAGGATGCAGCCCAGATTCGTCTCACTAGCTAAGGCACATCATTTCTGGCAGGTAGAGGCCCTCAGGTACACCCAGTACATACAGGAAGTGGGGGGGGGCACCCAGCCAGCCCGGATACCCTTCTTCGGTAGTTGTCACCAGGAATAGCCTGTTTGGGGCTCTCAACATGTCAGCATGAATGCAGGAACACTTTTATTGACTTGAAAAACAGAAAGTTCCTAAACTGCTCGTTAACAAAAACAGCCTCCTGATGTTTGGAACCTAACACACAGGCTTCTGGCAATTACTCACGTCTTTGTTTTTACTTTCAGTCTTTACTCAGTCAAAGAGCTCTGAGAACATTCACAATTTCTAGGCTTAGGAGGCAGAAAGGAAAACAGAAACGGGTTTTGAACCCCCTTGGTGGCATTTCTCTCTGTGAGAGAAAGTGAGTGGGATGGGGACAGAGTGGCTAGACATGTCTTTGATACCCAGGACAGTGCGGCCACTTAACTCAGCCTCTCGAACTCTTGCCAGGGCCTGTTTTCCAGACGAGGAAGCTGTCTGATCAGGCACTGTTTGCATGTAGAGTTCACGTGTCTGCAAGCACAGACTTGAACATACATGCACACACGTATCAAGCTGGGAAGATGGGCTGGGCTGTTCTCCCCTCCATGACCGGCTCCTTGTGTGACCCTATGCAGTCTGAGGCCTCTGGCAGTCCTGGCAGATGCCATGGCCAGGAAGCCTGTCCCTTGGTGATCTAGGTCCACTTCATCTTCTAATGTCCCCTAGTAGCTCCTAGGGGCTTAGTCCTTCCCCTCCCCATGAAAGGTCTAAGTTAAGCTGCAGGTTTGAGCTCCCCCTCCCAGTGCCTCTTGCTCTCCTCTCCCATCCTCTAGTATCCTTAAAGAAAGTCTAGGGTAAGGATGGAGCCCAGGTGCCAGGCTAGCTGTAGGCCAGGGCCAGGACTTGGTTTTGGGCTGGGCAGACCCAGTACAGAGAGCTGGCTGCACCACCCATCCATGACGGACTTAACAACCCTGAATGTGAGTCTCATCAAATGAAGTCCCAGAGTTGCCATGAGACATGCCTAGGCCTCCACAGACAACTGTGACTGAAAGCAACATTAACCTCAGCAAGGCAGGAACAGGGCTGCCATTTCTGGTGGTGAAAGTTGTACCCAACTCAGAAAGCACCCCGAGGGAGGGCCTGTGTGGGTCATAATCTCACCGAGCTTCGCTTGCCAAAGCTGTGGCCAGGAGGGGGAAACTGCTGTTCCTAGAAAAGCCCTGGAGTTGTTCCTGGGCCCCTTAGCCTCCATGCAGCCCCCATGACTCATGGGAATGAAGGTCAGTCCCAGCAACTCGTGAAGCAGAGGGATGGCACTCACCTAGCAGCTGGACACCCCGCGTGAGACCGTAGACATCCACCAGGGCCCAGAGCGGGTCAGCTGTTCGGACCCCATTGAAGAAAAGCATAGCGGCTGATTCATTGATGCGGTAGAAGACACGGCCCTTCTTGTCCACCCAGAAGGCAATGATGTTGCCCTCGTTGGCAAACTCCTCAGGCAGAGCTTTGGCCCAGAAGCCACTCTGAGACACCAGGTCAGGGCAGGCGTACTTGGGCAGCGAGTCGGGGTGGATGCGGGAAGGGTCCTTGCTGGTGAAGCCGAGTCGCAGGGCCCCACTCCAGCAGCACTGCTTCTTGGTGATCTGGCCACAGGGAGTGGGGACCCTCAGCCTAGCCTCTCCCCCTTGGTCACATGACCACAGGGAAAGGGGTGGGCTCACTATAGATCACCCTCAGCCAACTCTTGGGAGTGTCTTGACAGCCAGAAAATCACTATGTGGCTCATTCCCACCCACCCCCCACCCCAGGGCCCTTCCTATAGGTTAGTGAAGGCCACTCCCACTGAGTCTTATTACCCAGGAAGTCTGGGAAAGGAGTAAGGATGAGAGAAGGGAAGAAAAAAGGGGAGGGGCAGGCTGCTGGTAGAAGAACAGCAGGCCAAGGAGGCCAAAGGCAGGGGTCAGGGGCGCCCACCTTCAGCCGGACTTGCTCGTAGATGAGCACCGGGCGGTTACTGAAGGTGATGGCGTTGCAGAAGCTGGCCTGCCTCTTGACGGCCTTGTGGCTGAGGTCCATGAGGATCTGGGAGCCCTTAGTGTGGGGGTGGAAGAGCAGCGGCGTGGCCTGGAGCCCCCCAGCTGACAGCACGGGCGAGCAGTGCTTCTGTTTGTGATGGCATCGGTGAGAGGTGACCGGGAAGGAGCCCCCGATGGAGTCTGCAAAGGAACAGGCCACAGCCTCAGAGAACTTAACAGGACCAAGAGCCTGGTCAGGGTCTCCTAGGGGAGGGCCAGGAAAGAAACAGCCATCACCCACTGTGAAGCACAATCCTAATTAGTCTTATCAATTAAAACCAGGAGTCATATATATCAGGGTAATAACCTGAAAGATCAGAGAGCAAAGGAGCAAGCAGCCACCAGTGACTTCTTACCTCTCCAGATCCTCTGACCGAATGGGCCGAGATCCTGTCTCCACCTACCTTAGATTCCTGTTTCTACCTCCTGAGTACTGGGATTAAAGGTGTGAGCCTCCCAAGTACTGGGATCAAAGGCATGAGCTTCCCAAATGTTGGGATCAAAGGCATGAGCCTCCCAAGTGCTGGGATTAAAAGTGTGAGCCACCACCGCCTGGCTTCCGTGGTTAACTAGTGGCTAGCTCCACCCTCTGATCTCTCCAGGCAAGCTCTATTTGTCAGAATACAAAATATCACACACCACCATTGGCCAGCATTTCCACCTCCACTAGCATGGCCATCTGTAACTGCCATCCTTCCTGCTACCATCCACTGTGTTTTCCCAGCCACCACCCCTCTACTGCAGTGGTTCTCCACCTGTGGGTCATGACCCCTGGGGGGGGCACATATCGGACATCCTGCATAGCAGATATTTACATTATGATTCATAACAGTAGCAAAATTACAGTTATGAAGTAGCAACAAAAATAATTTATGGTTGCAGGGGGGGTCACCACAGCATGAGGAACTGTACTAAAGGGTCGCAGCATGAGGAAGGTTGAGAACCACTGGGCGACTGGGTTTTTAGCCATCCACCACCTCCATTCTCTCCTCCCCACCAGCAGCTGTGATGGCCCATCACTCCGTCCCACACCATTCACTGTCACTACCAGCATCTCTTCTTCTATCCATCTTATTCATGATCTCTCATTATCTACTAAATACCAGGTTCTGTCCTTGGCACCGAAACTACAAACATTAAACACACATAGCTCTTGTCCTGACGCCAACAGTCCTTCCCAGGACACGGACATTGATGGAAATCACCATACTACATGACACACAGTGGTCACCACCCAAAGAAGCACCAGGAAGCCTGTCTCTCAGAAAGACTCCTGGAGGAGGAGGCAATGGACAGGGGCAGCATAGGGACTCAGCTGGTGAGGCAGGGCTGTGGTGGAGTTGTGAGCATGGAGCCAGTGTCAGCCTCAGTGTCAAGGACATAATGTCCCTCCCTCAAGGCCATCCCTGTGTACCTCAGGCTTCACTCCCGCTTACCGTCGCCCATGCCAGCAGCACTGGGGGCACCAGACAAAGGCCTGGCACTTTCTTCCACTACTGATGATCTACTGAAGTGGGAGAGAGGGCAGGACAGGCTTGGGGGAAGGGCAAGCACTTTCCAGATGTGCCGCTAACAGCTGGGAGACAAACAGAAATGGTCAGCACTGCAGGATAAGGTGTCTGGTGGCTTCTCTGTTACTCACTGGCTGAGCGACACCTCCCTCCGTGGGACACTGGTCGGCCTGTGCCTCAGGAGCAGAAGCTGAGTGGCATCCTTTCTTCCCCAGCTCCTGTGCCCTGCCAGTCTTACAGAAAATGGAGCTTGCCCATCTTGTCGTCGCCACGGATAACAATGGGCAGAAGAAGGTGGAGGTGTCCTTCTGGGGTGTCTTAGATTTTAGTCCTCATGGGACAGCAGCTTAATAATGCAGCAAGAGGTGGTTAACAGCAGGCCTGCATAGACCCCGGGAGGAAGAAGATGGAAACAGGGAGGGGAGAGGAATGGACAACCCCAGAGGCCCTGGAGGCCAAGCCTGTCAGGACACTTACTTTGGTTTTGTGTCAGTTCGAATCTCTGCTTCCTTCTCTTGAGGGCCCAGACACCAAGCTCCACAGCCTAGCACCAGTGTGACCCTGTGCACACACACTCCTCTGGGTTCTAGAGCAAATTCTTGTGTGCCAAGCCCGAGGGATGGGGTAGCATGAGAAAGGTTTGCTTTGCTCTCTCCAGGAAGACAGGACATTCTAGAACTGTCCAGAGGTGCAAGGGCTCTGGCAGCCACCAGTCCACAAGGGCTGGAATATCTCAGGAGTCCCAGATAGTTGGGTGGGCTCTCTAAGTGGCCTCTAGGTTATGTGACAGGTGAGAGGTCATCCCAGGAAGGGAACTCTGGGTAGTGTGGAGGGCAGGAGGTCACCCCAGGTAAAGGGCAGAGGAAGTGTAGTTTTAAGTACCCTGGCTGGAAGAGGCACCCAGCTGGCTTCAGACATATCTTGAATCTTAATTTTCTGCTGCTGAGGCTAGTGGGATGGCTCGGTGGCTAAGAACATTAGCTATACAAGCATGAGAACTCAAGTTCAAATCCATGGTGACCATATAAAGAGCCAGGCATGGCCACACTCATCCCTATAATCCCAGTGCAGTGTAGGACAGACAACAGGATTGCTGGAGCTTCTTCGTCTCAGGGAATAAGGCAGAGTGACAGACCAGGACACACACACCCTGGCCTCCAGCTATGTGCAATCTGCACACACACATCAGGTGTGTCCCTCCCAGCCACATACATGGAGCTCTCAGGTGTAACACGAATTTTAAGAATTGTGTTTTAATAAAATACCCAGAGCCAGATATTGGGGTAAATGCCGAAAGATCAGAGACAAAGGAACAGGCCACTGCCAGAGGAACAAGCCACTGCCACATCTTACCTCTAGGGCTCCTCGGCCTGAAAAGCCTTTAGTTCCTGTCTCCTCTACCTTTCTCCACTCTGCCATATTACTTCCTTCCTGTGCTGGGATTAAAGGTGTGTGTGCTTCCCAAATACTGGTAGTAGAGGCATGAGATCTCAAGTGCTGGGGTTCAAGGAGTGTGACTCCTAAATACTGGGATTAAAGGTGTGTGCCACCACTGCCTGGCTCTGTTTCTCTCCTAGACTGAGTCAGTCTCATGTAGTCCAGGGTGGCTTTGAACTCACAGAGATCCAGATGGATCTCTGCCTCCCAAGTGCTAGGATTAACAGTGTGTGCCATCACTGCCTGGCCTCTATGTTTAATCTAGTGGCTTGTTCTGTCCTCTGATCTTCAGGCAAATTTTATTAGGGTACACAATATATCACCACACTCAGCCCTCATTTGATGCTGGGACACAACCAGTCCTAGGTGAAAACAGGTTGGCAGTCTGTCTGAGGGGACAGCTTCCAGACAACAGGACACTTACACTTCAGGGTGTTCCCCAAGAGAAGTGAGAAGAGCATGGCTTTGATCTGCACACCGTCTATAGCAGCTTGATTCATGGCCATCCCCAATCCACTCACGTATGCCTCTGCTGGTGAAGGGGTGAGGGTGGTGGGTGTGTGTGCACAGTGAGGGTTGCTCTGAGGGAAAAGTGGAAACTCAAATGCACCCTCAGCGACAAAAGCCAGCACAGAAGGTCACCTCCTATGTGACTGCATCTCAGTGACACTGGAGAGGCAGAGGTTTGCGGGGTCAGAGTTTGGGGTGAGGAAAGAGACTTGGCTACATAGAAGCCTGAAGGAAGTTCTCATGTTGACAGAAATATTCTGTCTTAATAGTGGTGTTGGTCACAGAATGCACTCAGTTGTCCCCAAACCTGGATATATGCAAAGGAGGATTGTTACTGAGCAGACACTGGACTTCGGCAAGGGCTGAGGCTGGGGAGATGGCCATCAGGTAAGAGCACCTCCTGCACAAGACTGAGGACTTGAGTTCAGCACTCACATGATGAGCTGCGCCTAGCTGTGCAGGCATCTGTAACCCCGGCACTCAGAGGGAGAGGAGCCACAGGAGGATAGCTGGGACTGCCAGCCTTACTCCACATGTAGTGAGAGACCCTGTCTTGGGAGAGCAGAACATTTTATGTCCTCATACCACACACATACATACACACACACACACACACACACACACACACACACACACACACAACATAGAGTGGGGGAAATACCAGCCAGGTCTTCTGATGACGGCAATAGTGGGAAGAAAGGTAGAATTAAGGGACCCCCGTCACTTGGTCCCAGGAAGGCCTCATAAGATTTAGACCGCCTCACGAGAGGTCCCCAAGCCAAGCTGGGTTGACACTCTAACCTTCAGCACAAGTCCCCTCCCAACCTGTGATGTGAAATGGATGCCGCTCCTGTCCCGGTGGGTGCACCGGGGAGTGTGAGGTCTTCGGGTCTACCTCTCCTGGCCATACTGTGGTTCCAAGGCTCTCGGGACAGCCACCAAGTGACCTCCAGACACTCTTCTCAAGCTACCTGTGTGATCACCACATGGAGCCACCTCTCTGGTCCCCTGGCCATCCTTTCCCCGGAACCCACCAGCTGCTTGGCACCCCCAGCTAAATGTCTGACCCACACCCTCCCCGACTCCTCCCACAGTCTGAGGGGAGTCCTTGAGCACCCCATGCCCAGGCTATTAATGCCACCATTCACACCAGCATTCTGGATTCAGTCCCCTCTTGTCTGTGTTGCTGTCACAGGCCTAGTTCAGGCCTCGTCCATCACGTCTCCTCTGAAAGGGCCGGGACTACCACATAAGGGTACCTAAACTGTGTCTATACACCTCTAGTGTGAAGAGTGCTCCTAAGGGGCCAGGGCCACCGCATAGCGGTACCTATGGGCTATACTGTGAATGGTACCCTCAGAGGTGGCTGATGTGGGGAGCCTGACCAGAGCGACCACCACCCTCGAGTTCCCCACTTCTGCTATCTCCCTGTCACATCTAACATGAAATCCACTGGGCTGTGGGGAGAGAAAGCACAATGAGGATTATTGTATGCACAGTTCTGGCTCCGAGGACCCAGACGGGGCAGCTGGAGGCGGGCTCCCTTCCATCACTTTGAGGATCTCTGTGACACTGTAAGGTCCCCATTCTCTAGATGAACAAGTCAGGATTAGACTAAGAGGCCAAACCAAGATTTGACTGTGCTCTTCCAACGTGTGTCCAGGATGCTTTACCGGACTCTGTATCCAATACTACAGCTCATCTCCGCATGGTTCCGGGGCGGTAGGTGGAGAGGAGGTGCTGACGAGGCACCCCAGCAAAGTAGTGAGCCCAAGGACTTTGCAACTGCTCAACAGAACCCCCATCCTGCCACCAGCTCCCAGCAGATGCCCAAGACAGCCCTGTAGTGACAAGTTTACAAGCTCATGGGAGCCTCCACGAGGGCCCCTGCTGATGCTGATAAGGAGTGAGATGCCCCCAGGGCCCTGTCTTTCTTGGGCATGCAAGCTGTCAGCATAGGCCTGACCCACCTCTGGAGAGAAGAACCTCACGGCCCCCACCAAGCTCTGCCCAGAATTACTGTGGAGCCGATGGCAGAGTTGTCAAGGAGCAGGGCAGGTGTTGGAGGCAGCACTAACCCTGCTGGGCCACACACACTGGGCGGTGTCCTGACTTTCCCTTAATGTCACCTGACACACACCTGCAGAAGTTAACTTACACTTGTGGTCTCTCAGCCAGAGTGCAGAGGGCCCCAGATATGAGCTCAATCCTAGCTATCCACAAGCTCACCCACTCTGCCCTGTGTGTGGATACTGTGTGGAGCCTCAGCTTTCCCATCTGTGAAGTGGGGTCACCACAGTCTTCATGGGATCAAACAAGACGATGTAGGGACAGCTCAGAAAGTGGTCACTGTTGTATAATCATTGCAAGGTACACCACTCCATGCCTTCCCGCTTCCGTGACCTCTGCCCCACCTGGCCCCCCCGGCCACACCCCTTCTTTCCCAGCCCCACCTGAACTTCTGCAAACCTCTCCTGTCTTCCAAGGCCCAGCTGAGCCCCATGGCTTTTGAGACTACCTTGTTCTGAACCTTGGCCCTGAATACAAGCGCTGGCCTCTTCTTCACCTCCTACAAAGCCTAGCTTGCTTTCCAGCGGGGGTGTGGAGGAGTCGGGAAGGTAAGGGAGCGGCGAGGGGTGGGAGGGGGTGGCAGAGCAGAAGCCATGAACACGGAAGCAGGAGGCCTTCAGTTCAAACTCCAGCCGGGCTGCAAAACTGTGACTTGGGGCAAGCTGCTTTTCTACTTCAGACCTTGAGTTCTCTGTAAAAGAGGCTCCTGGGGCTGCGGAGATGGTCGAGGATATTTACTGTGCTTGCAGAGGACCTGAGTTCTGTTTCAGCACCCGCTTTAGGCTGCTCACAATCACACATAACTCTGGCCTCATCAGGTATCTGCATTTGTGGGCACATACCTCCCCCCCACACACACACGGGGGGGGGGGGCGGCGGTGGAGGGAGGGAGGGAGGGAGGGAGAGAGAACCATACATAGTTTAAAATAAAAAAATAAATCTTTAAAAAAAAAAAAAGGAGGCTCCTAGCCTCCTTGCTCACTTCTCCCAGCTGTCGTGAGGACCTGGTGAGCACATTGATTCAAAAAAATTTTCCAAATTTTAACACCTGAGTCCAGTGTCAAGTTTTGTTTTAGATAAAGTGACAACTATGGTAGGAAGTGTCCATTTATTTTATCTGCCAAGAGCCAGACTCTGCAGCCTTGCCCCCTCCCGGATGCAGCCCTAGTCTCAGACCCCACCGCACACTGGGCCCGACTTAGACAGGCTTGTCTGCATTCTCTGGCCAGGGCTCCTTCTGCAGGAGAACGGGGCCAGGAGGTAGGAGGCAGGTGACGGAGATGACTGTCCAGCTGGGCGGAAGTGTACGTGGCTTCCCTGGAGTCCTCCGTTTCCCCGGTGCGTGGCTGGGGACCTCCAGGCATGGCTCCATCCATTTCTCAGCTTCGAACCCTTCCTTCCCCTGCCCACTGTGGACTGGCCATTTTCTTGCTCATCCTACAGACTGTAAGGTCTTTCAGAAGTCTCTCTTGGACCCTGATATGGACTTCTGGGGACCCATCTACCCCCAAACAGAGTGTCCCTCACCACAAAGGACTTCGAAACCCTGGTCACCCCCGAGGCACTCCTGTTACAGGGTGCTTTCTCTCGGCAATTCTGCATCCAGTGGTTCTGGGCATATGTATCTTTGCAAGAGCTGAGCAAAGTCCCTCCGATGACTCTCTGCCTTCCACAGAGCGGCTTCCTGACTGGGAAGGGCAGTAAGATTCCTTGTATCTACCCTTTCCCATGATGGACAGGGACCCATGAGGATCCCTGGGGGAAGGGCTGCCATCTCGTTCCCTGCCACATTCCAATGTTCTGCCCTGAGCACAGAATAGGGCCTCAAACAAAATGATGAAACAAACTGCTAGACCAGTGGTTCTTAACCTTCCTGATGCTGAGACCCTCTAATACAGTTCCTCATGCTGTGATGACCCCCAACCATAAAGTTACTTTCGATACTACTTCAGAACTGTAATTTTACAACTGAATCTTAATGGAAATGCTGTGTTTCCCAATGGTCTTATGCGACCCCTATTAAAGAACCAGTCAGCCCCAGAGGGGCTGTGACCCACGGGTTGAGAACCACTGTGCTAGTGTGTGGCTCCTTCATTGAAGCACCTGCTTTGTACCCTGCCCTCTCTGGTGGCTCCTAGGGACATTAGACAATGAAGGGAGTCACTTCCTTTTCTTCCCAAGATCCCATGCTGCATACTTGACTATAGCCCTGCCAGTCCAGGGCCCTTCACCAGCCCCGCATGCTGGCAAGAAAGAAGAAGGAGATCCCTGAGGGATGGCTCTCCTGGACCAGTCTTCGCCCTCTCTGCTGTTCATCCCCAGCCTGTCTCACCTTCCCCCACCCTGCGAAGTGGGTGTCTGTAGGAAGCATCTCTACTGAACTTGGCCCAAGAGGACCGTCTTGGCCCCTGGGCCCTCTTGCCCATGTGTGGCCCCTTGCCCTTCAGTGTGGGCTTCTAAAGTAGACCACAGCTGAAGACATGAAACTTCACTCCCATTGGGCTGTAGATGGACTGTTACTTCTGGCACGGCTGTTACTATCCTCTCTGGAATTATTCCCTCTGAGGAGGCCAGCTGCCATGCCGGTAGGGAGATGTGGGGAAGCTCAAGGACTGCCAGTAATTGTGAGTAATCTTGGTGATGGCTCCTCTCCAGGCAAGCCTTCGGATGAGGCTGCAGTCTATGTGCACCCTCGGGAAAGAGAAGCCGGGGCCCCAGGGCCCCAGGGAAGCCACAGGATTCCAGGGCCCAGAAGCCGTGAGCGGCAGGTTAAATGCTTGCTGTCTCAGGCAATGGGGCTTGGGGGTCATAGATTGTGCAGCAACAGACGATGCCATCTTGACAGTCCTGGTTCACGGTTTTCAGAGCAGTCCCTGAAAACGAATGACTTGCCAAGGTCACATCGATGAGCTTGGAGCTCAGAACCTGTCCCAACGCACATGGGCTCCTCGCTGCCCCAGCAAGCCAGCTGGCCTACTCGGCCTGTCTCCTGCCTTCTGCCCTCCCTGAGCCCAGCTGGAGATCTCTCAGTCTTGTACGCTCTTCCTGTCATGACCCAGCATGAGGAGCCATGCTGGCACCCCATTATCTCACTCCCCTCAAAAAACCTGACAATGCATATGGCATGTCCTGAAGCTGTCTGTAGCACTGAGGGGGCCATGACGATGTGGAAGACAAGTTCATCTCTAAGCTGAGCTGCTGGCCCACTATGACTCCCTCCCTCCCTCATGGTGACCTCCCAATCAGATGTTCCTGGCAGCCAGCAGCTGCATGGCTGATACCATCACCTGGGAGGGAGACCAGTCCATCTCTCCCTCTTCCTGTTCTACCTTAAGGTTCCACAAGGGAATTTCCAGATGACTCAGCCCGCTGTCACTGTCCCTATGCTCCCAGGACTACCCCAAGGCTAGGTCTGAGACAAGGGAAGGCATGGCTCACATCGATCCCTGGCCCACATGGGGACAGCCACACCCACTTTGCACACACATGCATGGTTACTGGAGAAGGAGAAAGAGTTCCACGAGAGTCTGCTCTCTCTCTCTCTCTCTGTACCAGTTCCTACATCTGAGATCCTTCATACCCAGTCTCTTTCATGTTCCCACCCTACAAGGTGGGTGTCTGTAGGAAGCACCACTGCCTAGTCTCAGGTCTGACCCCAGTGGAAAATGTCAGCTGGCTCCAGACCCTGGTACCCCGCCCCCCCCCATCTACCTCCTAGACTTCATGCCTTTCCTGGGCTCTTCCCCTCCAGTGTGGGCTGGACCCCACTAGTCACTTCTAGGCAGCTGATGGGTATGCAAACTAGTGGACATGAATACCTAGGGAACATTGTCCTGGGGACCCACCAGGACTAAAGGTAGAGGGGCAGCAGGGTATATGCCCATGTACATTCTAGCATGCACATGTGAACATAAGACCCTCCACAAAGCCTTCATGGATGCTCATGTGCCAAGTATGCTGCTGGGAGAACTCCAGATCAGCTAACCTGATCCTTATGCCCACTCTGCTGACGACAGACCTTCCCACCCCAATCCAGGGGCCAACTCAAGCACTAGCCAGCAAAAATGGAGCAGCTTCTAGCTTTCACCTAGGAAATGTCTCCCTCCCCTTCCCCCTACAGTGTTCCTGGCCTCATCACCCAGGTGCCCAGTTCAGCCTCACCTTTTCTTGGCTCCCTGACACTTCCATACCTGGTTCAGCTCCAAACCAGGCCTGTACGCCACCCTCCTCTCTCTCCCTATAGACCACAGCCTCTGGTGCCCACTGAAGGCCAGGCACTGGGCTGAATTAAGCAAGAACAGCCTGTTGCTAAGACCACCCTGAGACCCAAGGCTCAGTGGCTCCACAGCCCTGGGCTCTGAGCATCTAAGTTCCTTCCTCCTGCAGCGGCTCTGTGCTAATCTCAGGGCCCATAAGGCCATGGGAGGCCGCTGCCCCTCCTGCAGCTCTCAGGATTATAGAACTATGAAGGGAAAGTAAGGAGTCAGTCTGGTGAGACAAGGCCACATGTCTCTTCTGAGACACCAACTGTGCGCTCTCAGCCAGCCACTTCCCTTTTGGACAACGTCGTCTCCCTCCATGATGAGTGGGGCTCCATCTTTCACATCACTGAATCCTCACATCCTGTGATGCTTGAGCACATGATGTCTAGAGACCAAGCTGGAGGTGAGCCACCTGGATGTCACTGGCATATCACCCCTCAAACAAGGGTCCATTCCCTGACTTGATGAACACTACGGGAAGATAAAGGAGGAAGTGAGGAGAAGAGGAAAGACTGGAGGAGGGGACACCTCTCAGTGTCCTGCTGCCTCCCCGTGGAACTTGCCACCTCGTCCACCCCAGCAGCCTGCCCTTCAGACCGAGAGCAGGCGCAGTCCCAGAAACCTACCTAGGGAAAGAGACTGAGCACACAACCACAGACACCATTTTCCAAATGGGAATTCATCCTGCCCACTGGTCCCCTGCCAGGGTACTCTCAGAGCTGGAATCCACTTTACCAACCCAATACACACACACACACATACACACACACAGGCATTCACAGGATGTCATAAGCATGGTTGCTTATAATAAGAACAACACAGTCTCTTCAGTATACAAAGACACACCACACGGGTACACAAATAGGGATTCAAAACACAGCTATACCATCTGTGGACACCAAATACACAGATACCCAAAACATGACGTCATGCACACACACTGCAGATAAAACCCAACACAGAGTGCAAGGTCAGCGCTTGCCATCACCCATCACTTGTTGTCACCCAGCAATCCAAAATATTTGGGCTTGAAACAAACGAAAAAACCCAAGGCTTTTGAGAATGCTATCAAGGGCCGTGTGACTGTCTTTGGGGGCCCAAGCGACCCATGCAGAGTAGGAGAACCCATAGGAAGCAGCCAGTCTGTGCCTTCCCCTAATCCCTGTTCACCTTCCAAAAGGAGGCAGAACCAGAGCCACAGGGCAGTCAGTATGCAGGACAGGAAGGCATACGTGGGTATGGTCATGTGAGGACAGATGGGCAGGGTTTGCCTGGATACTGTTAGACACAGGCACACGCATCCACACGCCCACTACTCACGTAATGGCAGCTAAGGCAACAGCCAGGGCAAGCTGGGGAGAGAGGCCAAACTTGACAGGGAAGGGAAGTAGGCAAATGAGACACCTGATTAACACTCACCAAGGGTACCCAGCCTAGATGCCCACCCAATTATGTTCCTGTCCCTTGTGACGTGGGACACCTGAAGGAGAAGGCCCCTGCCTGGACCCAGGCTGCTTCTCCGAGCCCTCTTGATTTCCTCCCCTTTGCGTTCTCATTTCACCCAATCTACGCACCCCTCACAGGAGCCTTGTGAGAGCAGCTACCATTAGTCCCGCTGACAAACGAGAACACTGAGATGCGCCCGACCCCATCCTCATCACAACGATGTCATCTACTTAAGAGCGGAGCTGGGAACCTCTTGGGACTTCATGTACTTGTGGCTCTTCCGCTCCAAGGCAGCCAGAGGACAGTGGCCACATGTCCCAAGGGCCTTTCTGTCCTGCCCAGTCCCCAAGCCTGCCCAGGTCTGACCCCAGTGGAAAATGTCAGCTGGCTCCAGACCCCTTTGCCAACAGTGAGCCTGGGCCATAGGCGAGCAGGCAGGCCGAGGTCAGCCCATTCCAAGTCTCAGGCCGAAGCCCAGGTCCCTGACACTGCCCCAGCAGACTCCAGCTTATGTATCTTCTAGGACCTTCCATCTGCCCTTGGCCCTCCAGACCCAGGACAAAATACATTTCCTTTTCAGAGAATCAATCATCTGCTTTTCCTACATCTTTACCTAATTGGATAGAAATTACTATCCCAATGTCCAGAGCCTGGAAGAGGGCAACCACCTGGCCATCAGCCACCAGCCACGCTTTCTAAGTGGCTCCTTCCACTGCTCTCCTTCCGCCTGGCTTCTCCAGGTTCCTTGATGCCCAATAGACTCGGCAGATGGAGGATGCACACCTTCCAGTATCCCTGCCTTATAGGGAAGGTCACAGAGCATCGAGGTAGGGACTCTGACTCCAGACAGTCTGTAGAGGAGCCACTTTGTTCCAAGGAAGGGCCCCCCTGTGGGTCTGCTGCCACATTAGCCATGTTGCTCCCAAGACCACAGCACAAGAACCGTGAAGTCCAGAAGACAGGAATCCAAGCGAGCAGGAGCCCAGCAAATAGGATGCCCACCAGCCCGCTTCCTTCCCCCTCCTTCATTCCCCTGCTTGTGGGTCGGTCTGCCAGAAACTCAGTCACCTCTCCTGGAGAACCAGGTTAGGCTCAGGCTGCCACTGACACACCCGTGTCACTAGCACACCTGTGTGCTCAGGCACAAGCTGGCACACGTACACACCCACAGATATCTCCAATGCAAATTCACAAGCACAGACATTTGTGTATGAACACAGGGTGCCCATGCGTCTCTCCCAGACCACCTCCAACACCCAGAAAATGTCTCCTCAGTTGTCTAAGTGTGATTTGCCTCAGTCCCTGTGAGAAATACTCTTGGGATACCCAGGACCTCACATTCCACTCAGGGACTGTCCATACCCTGGTAAGAGGACAAGGCCACTTTGCAGGGAAACTCAGATGTCTGACCTTCCAGCTTCCCTAGACATCCTTATTTCTCCAGTCACAGTGCTAACCACCCAAACACCCCCCAACACACACACACACACACACACACACACACACACACACACACACACACAGCCACAGAGCCCACTAAAGAGTCACAGGGCAGGGACGTGAGTAATCCCAGTGCCTCTCCACTCCAGCCTCCCAGTGGTCCCCAGGATCAGGGAGGTGGAACCCCAGACATCCACTGGGGCCTTACCGTGGAGAGTGTTCCGTGTGATCTGTCCCCCCATCTCAGGCCGCGGGCAGTTTGGCCACCTCCGTTTGGCCGGCTGGCCTCGTCACCAAGCAGCCCTGGCCTCCGGCTCCTCTCCTCCTTCCCCCTGTCCTCCCCCCGCGGCCAGCCGGCATGGCAGGGCCAAGCGGCCCCTTTTGCGCCCCCACGCTCTCTCTCCCTCCTGCATGCACACGCCTGCCTGCCAGCCGGCCGGCCACACACGCACACCCCCTGGTTGTGCTCGCTGCCTCCCAGCTCCCACCCACTGGGAGCCTCCCCCACCTCCGTGCTGGTTCAGGCGAAGGGATCTGTCATGTTTATTTACATAAGGAGGAGGAGACTGGAGGCTTTCCTGAAATAGCCAAGCTCCAGAAAGCAGTGGAGATGCCCCAGCAGAGCACACACTATACACAGACGCACACACACACACACACACACACACACTGTCCCATGGATATGGAGATACACACAACACCATCCCTGTCACCCAGGCCAACAGCCAACAGCCATTCAATATTCAGGGGACATCACAAGCCACTCCATGCAGATTAGGGGTAAAGTCAAGGATGGGATAAGAGCAATATTGACTTTGTCCCTGCCCTGAGGATACCACAGTCAAGCCAGGGAGCTCCGGTGCAAAGAACTCACAGCATTTCTATCTTCTTCCAGACTCTGCTGCAAGCACTTGGCAAGGATTAATCCCTTCGGTCCTTGTAGGCTGACCCATGAGGTCCACATCAGTACTATTATCGACAGGTACCACTAGCACCTCCCAAAGGCTAGAAGGCCAATGAAGAGAGAGCTAACTAGAGGGTAGCGGGGCTGGGATGAGCACCCAGGGAGTTTGGTGCCAGACCCCAGGTCTTTACTCCCATGCCAAGTTGTCTCTTTAACCATACACATCCACACCCTTGCCCGGCCACACTGACCTGCACAGTATGCCTGCACCATGCCACATGTCTATGAACACATGCATGTGCATGTACACACAAACACACGCGCACACACACACAGTCCTAAGCACCACCGTGGAGCCCACTTACCCATCTCCTGCTCTACACACTACATGCATTCTCCCACAGACTCGCACAGCTTCTGGAGGAATCTTAAGGTGCAGAAGCTGGCACCACCCTGCCCCTAGGGAAGAAGAAAATGCAGACAGAGAGGGCAAGGGAGGCTGGGAAGGAAAGCCCTAGCCCTAAGCAGGGAGCCCAAGCTACCATTAAAAGGGCCAAGCTGTGCACTGAGGACTGTGGTGGATGGAGCAGGGTGTGAGCTGCTCTTACACCCAGTTTACAGAAAAGAAGGTGAGTATTCCGAGAAGCGAAGCACTTGCCTGAGGATCCCAGCACATCTCTGCAGAGCAGGTCTGGGAAACACTCTCCCTATCTATCCACCACACTCTATCCAGGAAAAACACCTCCCCCAGGAGAGGGGAGAGTCCCCACCCCCCAACCCTGTCTTTGTGGGTAAGGATCTCTATTCCTAGAGAAAGATATAGATAGGAAGCCAAGGGCTGGAGAAAGAGCTGGGGGAAACATTGTAGAGAAGTGCGTGGGCTGCCCCACATCCAATGCAACTCAGGTATGAGTGTTTATGAGGTGCTCAAGACACTGCTGTTGCCCACATACTGCACACACACCCCAACCTGACAGAAGGATAGGCAGAATGCTAACTGGGCCCAGCAGCTAGAAAGCTGGACCAGCCCTGGGTGTGAGTGCCCACGGCCTGCATGGTGGTTCTCTGTCGGCCAGGGACTTCATTTGGAAGAAGCCATGGCTCTGAATTCTGTGCAAGGCACCTCCCTTCACACTGGCACATGTTCACTTGTGGGTACACACACACACACACACACACACACACACACACACACACTCCCCTAGCCCCTTCCTGTGAGGCATTTAATCACTCCATTCATGGGATCACAGGCATAAGGCAAAGCCGTGCGGTGTTCTCTGCACACTCTAAGCATGTTACACACATGAGAGTCTCATTCTAGCACCTCCCCTTTTAATCCATGTATATGTGTGCATGGTGAGTATGCATGTGTGAATATATGGTTCACATGTTGGGGGGTGGGTGCACGTGTCTGCATGTATGTGTGGAGGTCTAAAGTTGACCCTGGAATCTTCCTCGATCATTCTCCATTTTATTTATTGAGACAATATCTCTCACTTGAACCCAGAGCTCCCGATCAGCTAGTCTAGCTAGCCAGTTTGCTAGCACTTCTCTGCCTCTCAACTTCTGGGATTCTGGGCAGTCACCAAGCCTGGCTAGCTTTTACATGGCTTCTGGGGATCCAAATTCTGGCCCTCATGTTTGGGCAACAAGCACTTTACCCACTGAGGCCCCTAGCTCCTGCCTGCCTTTTAATATACCCAGCTGGGCCCTGGGCTACCCACCTTTCCCATGTGGCAACCTTGTCTTCTCATGGCTCAGCATCCCACATCCCAGCCATCCTTGCTCATCCTCTGGCTCCCGCTCTCTCCCACTGGAAATGCCCTCTTCCCCTGTGCCTAGTACTGGGGAAACTCCTTCCAGGAAGCCTCCTTGGGGCTGCAGGTAAAGTCCCCATTTTTGGAACTTGTCTCTCCTCTGAGCTCCACAGCTATGTCCCTCTTAATCCTTGTCATATTCTGCCCAACACAGGGACAGCCAGGGCCTAGCCAGGGCCTAGTCTATGTGTCCCAGCTTCTTCTGAGTGGCGATCAACAACCTAATGCTCCTAAACCCACAGACATTGAGCATCTGCTACATGCCAAGCGCTGACCTACACAGTGAGGGTGAGAGGTGAGCCACAACAGGCAGGTCCTAACTCTCAGGGATCTGGGAGAAACAGACATTTCTCAGTTAGCCACCGTGCAGAATATATGAGCACTTTTCGGAAAAAGGGTTCTGAAACCCAGGATTCGGGTTCTCTGAGCTCAAGGCAGGTTTTCCTGAAAAGTACCCAGAACGGGGGAAGATCTGTAGGTTCATGTCCATGTGCTGTGGAGGTGGGCCAGAGAAGAGCATGCTGTAGAGAATCAGCACACACATATGCAAAGGCCTGTGGGCTGTAAGGAGCCCAGCATATTCAAGAGGCAAGGCTGGTCTGAACAGAGTAAGATCAGTAGGAGAGCCCTAGTGAAATTTGCTGTTGGCAAGACTATACGGGCCAGGCCAACGGCACCAGGGCCTGGACAAAGAGAACGAAGACCGGGCTATTTCCCTGAGAGCAACCAGGAACCTTGACAGGCTTCAGTGGGGGAGGCAGCAAGACCAGACACACATGTCTAAAAGGTCACTCTGCCATCTGGTGTGGGGCACGCGTGGGAAGAGACAAGAGGTGCTGGGGCAGAAAGCAGCGGCATCCGGAAGGATGGGGCCGGCACCTGGCCTGCCTCACTCCCCCTCGGGCCTCACATCATGCCTTGTAGAGGGGGTACTTGGAAAACAGCTCACAGTAGAATGGGGTTCATTCACAGGACAGGGGGGCAAAACTGAGAAGTGATGCAGGAAGGGTGGGGCAGGTGTGGCCAGGGGGCCAAGGAGTCCCTCAGGTGGGCAGTGGAAAAAATGAAATAGAAGCCAGGCATGGTGACATACACCTGTAACTCCAACACTCAGGAAGTGGAGGCAGGAGGATCATGAGCTTGAGGCCAGCCTGGGCTATATTGCTAGAAACCTGTTTGATGGGGTAGGAAAATTTGAGAATTGGGGGTCACTTTGATGGCTCCAGGGCTTCTAGAACAGCACCTTAAAAAAGCAGTTCTTCCTGCCTAGTCTGCTGTCCCATTTTCAGACGGAGCTGGCAATGCACCCTTCCCCAGAGCAGTGTCCACGGTTCTGTAGAGGAGACAGCATCCCTTCTTTGGGGTGGGACCTGAGATGCATCCCTCCTAGGTTTTACTCACTGGGGTACCACATAAGCCTCCATTTAATCAAGAGTCTATTTACTGGAAAGGATAAAGAGAGCACCGCACCTCTCATTCACTCAGCAAGCTTCCCTGTGCACCACTGTGGACCAATGGCAAGCAGGACTCACCTCTCACCCCTCAGAAACCAACAGGTGGTCAAGCCTGGGATCCGGAAACAATTACAGATCACGGTGTGAGCCTTGCTGGTGTCAGGGAAGGGGCTTCTGTGGCCGTAGTTCAATGCGTCATCCACAGTCACACTGAGCAGAGGCTGAGAAAGGGATGAGGCACACTGTGGTCGGGGTACAAAATGCCTTCCACAGGCTCAGGTGTTTGAGCACTGGGGCCAGCTGGGGGTGCTGCTCTGAAGGTGGAAGAATCTTCAAGGAAGTGACACCTCCCTGGAGGAAGAGAGACTCTGGCCCTGATGTCTTATAGCCCAGTCCCACTTCCTGTCCACGCTCCACTTCCTGACTGAGGGAAATGTGACCAACCAGCTCATGCTCCTGTGGCCCTGCCTTCCCGCCATGAGGGGCTTCCTATTGAACTGTAAGCAAAGATAAATTTTCCCTCCCTGAAGTTGCTTTCTGTCAAGTATCTTGAAGAAGCAGGGACAGTAACTAACACACAAGTCCGCCGGCAAGTCAACCAAGGTGGCTAACAGCACCTGTATCGGCTCAGCGCACACCCTGTGCTGGGCAGGGGGCTAAGGATTCTGTGTACATAATCTCAGCTGATTCCACAGCATCCCTCAGGAATTAGTGCTCACCCTCACTCTGTCGGACATAAAAATGGAGGCTCAAAGAGGTTATACTGAAGGCAGAAGTTGTCTTCTTCCCTCCCTAGGGTGTGGTGACTGCCCTCTGGTCACATCTGGGGAACTTCAGTCCCCTGGGTTCTCAGATCCATGTTGCTGTCAAGATCCTCCTCCTGGAGAGTCATTTTCCTTCAGGGATATGGCCACTGACAAGACTGCCCATGCTCTAGTGGACAGCCCACACCCCATGCATGTGGGCAACACTAATTGGACTTAGTGGGTTAGAAAATCAGATAGAAAGAGGGGATGTCTTAGGGAGTGCCTAGGAGAGTGACACGTGGGAATTGAAGGTAGGTGTGATCAAGATATATATGTATATGAAATTGCCAAAGAATAAATTAAAAATATTCTAGGGGGCTAGAGAGATGGCTCAGCAGTTAAGAGCACTGGCTGCTCTTTCAGAGGGTCTGGGTTCAATTCCCAGCACCAACATGGCAGCTCACAACCACCTGTGACTCCAGTTCCAAGGGATCCTACACTCCCTTTCTGGCTTCCGCAGGAACCAGGAATGCACATAGTATACATACATACATACATACATACATACATACATACAGGCAAAATACTCATACACATAAAAATAAATAAATAATAGCCTGGCAGTGGTGCCACATACCTTTAATTCCTAGCACTACGGAGGCAGAGACAGGCGGGTCTCTGTGAGTTTGAGGGCAGCCTGGTCTACAAATTGAGTTCCAAGATGGGCACGACTGTTACACAGAGAAATTCTGTCTCAAAAAAAAAAAAAAAAAAAAAAAAAAAAAAAAAAAAAAAAAAACCAAACCAACCAACCAAACAAACAAACAAAACAATAAATAAATAATTAATAAAAAATATTCTAGGGATGGTGATATGGCTCAGCAGTTAAGGGCTGAGCAGCAGGGATCCAGTCACATAGCCCACATGGTAGAAAAAAAGAGAAGAATTAGTTTAGCTCCAAAAACTAAAAATAAAACCAAAATAAACGAGGTGCTCCCCACCAGCCCACATCCCTCTGCCTGCATGGCCCAGTCTGCAGCTTGCCTTCCTTACGAGCTTCCATGGTGGGCTGCCCAGCTCAACTTTTTCTTCACTCCATCCTTTCTCATCCCTGTTTCCCATGATCCAACACTCCCACCCCCCACCCCACTCCCCCACCCCCCCACCCCATCTAAATCCACCCTCTCAGAGCTGAAAGCCAAAGGCAGAGCCAGTGAGCGCAGAAGGAAACAGCAAGCTCACCACCAGAAGCACAGGCTAAGGGAAAAATGCCTCCAGGGAACAGTGGTCCAGCCCCTGCCCTGAGGCTGGCAGAGGAGTCCTGAGCCCACCTTACAGATGTATTAAAGGAGGCTCAGAAAACTGTGGGCTTTCTCAAGGCTTCACGGTGAGTGAGGGCTTGAACTCAGGACTGATGTCTTCTCTGGTTGTACTTAGTGTTGACTGCAGGCAAACACAGAGTAGAAATAACAGACTAAGCTGGCCAAAGGGAGGGTGGGTATGTTCTCATTTATGAGGCAAGGGAAATGGCTGGCCTGTCAGTCTGCTGAGGAGGCGCTGGAAGGCAGCTCCTGATGGTTACAGTGTCTGAGGTTTTGTTTTGTTTTGTTTTCCATCAAGAACAAAGGATAATTTGATTGAGATGGTGAGTCACCAGGTATTTTGGGCTTAGTGCTGACCTGCCAGGGCCATCCTCCCTACACTGACCTACTAGGCTGGGCCTGGAACTGGAGAATGAGGAGTAGGGAAGCGCACCCCCAAACTCCTTCTATATCCAGACCCAAGAAAAACACAGATTGCTACCTGGAGTCTGAAAGAGAATGGCAGAGACAAAGACAAAGAGCCGGAAGAAGGGCAGAGACTGCAAAAGCCGCAGTGTAGGGAAACAGGAGCCATGGAGACCAGAGGGTGTCCTCTGGGGCTGGGACAGGTGCCCTGAGCAGTGACAGCTGCCAGCTGCTCAGGATGATGGGAACACAACAGGTGCAGAGCGGGGGTGGAGACTGAAAGAGAATCTGAGCAAACAACCTGGAGTTGAGTGCCCTCCCAGCTCCTCCCAGCCTCGGGCTCACCGCCAGCAGCACTTTCTGAGACCCTCCAAGACACAAACACACCTGCTCACACTCCCCACTTCCAAGCCTCACAGGCAGCCTAGCTGCCCTGGACTACACAGAGGGGTCACCTTCCATGCCAAGCAGAAAGGATCCAAACAAGGAGGTACCCAGATCCCTATTCCCAGGACATAGTGTGCCAACTGGAACTCACACCCACAAAACCCCCAAACAAACATTTGCCTGAGATAAGATCTTCGTCACTCACCAAGAGGGGTAGATAGATGTACCCACCCCAACCATGTGGAGACCGGGAGCTCTGGCCTTACAGCCGTCACATGACAGGGCAAAGCACTGGACTCCTCTGGGGTTCTGTGGTCACTTCTCTAATGGGGACATAACATGAGAGAGGTACTAGTGAGGAGCAAAGGACACATCTGAAAGGCAAGCTGCCTAGTCACTGCTGAGTCGGGAATGCAAGGGGGACTGGAGGAGTGATGGTCCCTGCCCCACCCAGGGAAAGGAGTGACTTGGAAAGCTGTGTGTGAGCCCAGACTGTGTTACTCTGGGCAGGAGAAATGGAGGACCTGCTTCAGCAAGTGCCATCTCCTGTCACCAACATTTGCTCAGCCCTAAACATCCCTCATCAAGCACAGCTCTAAGCTTTACATGTTATTGATACACACTTGCTATGTATGCAAATGCCATGTCACAGGGTTGGCCAGCAGCCAGTTCAGCTAAGAATGGAGATTAAGCACTGTCCCCCGTCACCTGGTTAGTGCTCTGGTTTTGGTCAGAGTGGAATGAATTTTAAACTGGAAGCCAGCCCTTGTCCCAGTCACAAGTAATAAATTCTCAGCTAGAGTCTGTAAGATTTGTCCCTAGAACATAACCTTTCCGGGGAAGGTAAGGAAAGGCAGACAATGTGATGTTCATGGGGGAAGGAGAAGCGGTGAGGATACCAGAGTGACGCAGGAGATAGAACATATGTCCGGGGGAAAAACCTCCTGCATCAGAGATGCAGGAATGCACCCAACTGATCCCTGCTGGATTATAAGACAAGCTGGCAGCTGATGTTGGGAGGATAAAGACCTCCTCTACAGGGAGGAACCCTCCCCCATCCCTCTCCCCATGACATTCACATGCACATGCGCACATACACACACAATTTTGGGTCCTCTAGCTCAGTCAAGGCTCCCGAGACCCACCCCTTTTGGTGCCAGTACTCTACACAGCTGAAACCACCCCAAATCTGGGAATACCCCCTGGACCTCCCGCAGCCTGTATGATGCCTGAGTCTCTGGCTTTGTCCCTCTTCCTGCCCCTCCAAGGTTTACAGAGGACAGCAGAGCTCAGAGCCAGCTGAGCCAGGCCTCCGCTTGTTCCTGGATTCTACAGGGTCTCTTTCTCCAGTTTACTTCCTCAGTCAATGGGCGGCAGCGGCGGCGGCGGCACCACAACAGAGTGATGGCCCAGGACCCACAAGGGCCCTGACTCTAGGATCAGACACTCCCAGGAAAGCCACTGGCAGCCAAATGCCAGCAGTCTAGTGACTCCAATAGTTGCTGCTACCTGCAGTCTCTGCACAGGTCCTCACCAAAGAAAGAGGAGGCCCTTGAGTGACTCCAACTATCTAGTTTCAAAACTCAGGTACCCATTTTCTCTGCTGAAAAACAGGGCTGAGGACAGTACCTACTGGCTAGAGAAAGAGAAGGAAGAAACGAGGTCCCTAAAGCAGTGTGTCCAGAACAACCTGGAAGTCCCAGGGAGTGTAGTCTAGATGGAGCCTCAGTCATGAATGAGACATAAATGCCCCATCATGTCCCCATCTTACTGTTAAGGATATAGGAACACAGAGTGGGAAGCAGCAGAGAGTTGGATTTAAACTCATGTCCCTCTCTCTACCCAGAGCATTTCTACCAGCTACCTGAGACACTTTAGCCTTCCACTTCCTCATCCCATGGAGGCTTCCCTGAAGGATTTGTATGTACTTGAGAATGTACATATGTATGTACATTCTCTCATATAAAAATAAAGCAGGAACCAAGACAAGTAAACACTGTGGTGGTTAACTTTTGTGGTCATTTTAGTTGGATTTAGAGTCACCATGGAAACAAATCTCTGGGTCTGTTTGTGAGGGATTTCCTAGATTAGATTAATTAAGGTGGGAAGGCCCATCCTAAATGGGGTGGTGCCATTCAACAGTCTGGGTCTCAGACTAAAAACTCAGAAAGCAAGCTTAACACAGCATTCATCTCTGATTCCTGATTGTGGATACAATGTGACCAACCATTTTTTGCTTCCTGATAAAATGTAACCACCCACTTTTTTGCTTCCTGACAGTGGATACAATGTAACCACCCACTTTTTGCTTCCTGACTATGGATACAAATTGACCATCCACTTTCTGCTTCCTGACTGTGGATACAATGTTAAAAGCCACTTTTTACTTTCTAACTGGATACAATGTGACCAGCCACATTTTGCTTCCTGACTGTGGATACAAATTGACCAGCCACTTTCTGATTCCTGACTGTGGATACAATGTTAAAAGCCACTTTTTGCTTCCTGACTGTGGATACAATGTTAAAAGCCACTTTTTGCTTCCTGACTGTGGATACAATGTGACCAACCACTTTCTGCTTCCTGTCACCATAACTTATCTGGCATGAGAGACTGCATCCCTTGGAACAGTTCCGACTTAGAGTTGTAAGCCAAAATAAATTGTTCTTCCTTAGGTTACTTTTGTCACAGCAATCATACAAAGTAACTAATACACAAATCAACTAAGAAAATTACATTTGCTGCTGTCATCTTGAAATACCTGCCCTGGGCCCCAGGAGAAGAGGCCATCACTGGAAACTCGGCACCCTACATGAGAACACTGAGGCTTGGGGACAGTGAATACTTGGTGCGGTCTCACAGGCACAGAGCAGCTAAACTAAGATTAAGACACATATCTGAGCCAGTGGTGGTGGTGCACACTTTTTTTTGTTTGTTTGTTTTGTTTTGTTTTTCGAGACAGGGTTTCTCTGTGTAGCTTTGCGCCTTTCCTGGAACTCACTTGGTAGCCCAGGCTGGCCTCGAACTCACAGAGATCTGCCTGGCTCTGCCTCCCGAGTGCTGGGATTAAAGGCGTGTGCCACCACCGCCCGGCTGGTGGTGCACATTTTTAATCCCAGCACTCCAGGGGCACTGGCAAGAGGATCTCTGTGAGTTCAAGGCCAGCCTAGTCTAGCAAGTGAGTCCCAGAACAGCCAGGGCTACACAGAGAAACCCTGTCTCAAAAAAAAAAAAAAAAAAAAAAAAGACACATATCTGTAGTGGGTAGCCATTCCAGCTTTGATCTGGAAGTTCCAACCCCCAATGAGGCTTCGGTAACTGTCACGCCTACAAGGCGGGGCCAAGTGAGGACCCTGAAGACCCAAGATCCGGATGTGCCGCCTCTCTTGGTTCCTGGACCCTGGACACTGGAGGTAGACGGAGCAGAGTTCTCCAGAGAATACTGCCAGACTGCGCTACGAATTCCCCAGACCCTGCAACTTACCTATCCCTTCATTTGTAAGTTACGCCACTAAATAAACCTCCCTTTTAACTGCGTGGAGTGGCCTTAATAATTTCACCAATACATATCTGCTGACATCATCACCCAAACACTTGCCCCTCTGTGTGGCTGTGTGGCTACAAGTCAATTCCTTCCATCCTCCAGCTCCTCCCAGAGCTCAAGCCACCAACACCATCCTGACTGGGACTTACTCTCACTTTTGCTGCCTCTATGGGGTTGACAGCCTGGTCTTTCTGTCTCTAAGAGCTTCTGGTGGTTCCCGAGCACCTCCGAGTAAATTTGATCTCTCTGGAAAGCATTTGGTACTCTCTGAATTGGCTCCACCCAACCCATGGATCTGGCCTCATTGACCATATCCACCCTCCCACTAAAGTATTCCATGCACACAAGTCATGAGTCCTAGAACACAGCCACATCTCAAAAGCCCATGACTCTGAACACTGTTCCCCTACACAGTACATCCTTCCCACACTGGTCACTCCAAGCCTCCAGCTTACTTTTATCCCACTGCTCTGAGATCATCCCAAAGCCCCAAGGCAGAGCTGCCTATCCAAGGCAGAGCTGTCCATCAAAGGCAGAGCTGCCCATCCAAGGCAGAGCTGCCCATCCAAGGCAGAGCTGTTCATCAAAGGCAGAGCTGCCTATCCAAGGCAGAGCTGTCCATCAAAGGCAGAGCTGTCCATCCAAGGCAGAGCTGCCCATCCAAGGCAGAGCTGTCCATCCAAGGCAGAGCTGCCCATCCAAGGCAGAGCTGTTCATCAAAGGCAGAGCTGCCTATCCAAGGCAGAGCTGTCCATCAAAGGCAGAGCTGTCCATCCAAGGCAGAGCTGTCCATCAAAGGTAGAGCTGCCTATCCAAGGCAGAGCTGCCCATCCAAGGCAGAGCTGTCCATCAAAGGCAGAGCTGTCCATCAAAGGCAGAGCAGCCTATCCAAGGCAGAGCTGTCCATCCAAGGCAGAGCTGTCCATCCAAGGCAGAGCTGTCCATCCAGGTCAGGCCAGCCCTGCAGGGACTTTCCCTTTCTTGGAGAAACATGGATGCCTAGAACCTAACATGGTGGCATCCTGTAGTTCTGCCAAGAGTATTTTATACAAGTAAGGAGAAAACAAAGAGTAGAACGAAGGGGAGACCGGAACTGGTGGTATACAGTCTTGGCTTTGACACATCTCCACTTTCCAGCTTCCAGTCTGTAGCCTATAGGTTACCCTCCCTGCCTCCATGCCCATTGTGGCCCCTGTGAGCACAGTAGGACCCAAAATGACAGATCACAGGCCTGTTACCACATAGCCCAAAGGGTGGCCCTCCTCATTCCCTTACATGTTGGCAGCCCCAGCCTGTGACTCACTTAGCCGAGAAGCTAAGCACTGGGTAGGTCCTGTACACTACGGAGGCTGAATACACAGCCTTATCTGACCATGCAGGCCACAGAGGCACATTCGCCAGCCCACTCCACCTACTGCAGGACCCCAAGGAAGAGACATGAATGCCCTGCACCTAGCACCTCCCCAGGTTCTCCTGATTAAGGCAGCAGTGGGAAGAGCACCTCCAGCCGTCTGCATGAACCATTTATAGCATTTTGTCGAAGCCCACACCTTCCGAGAAGAAAAAAGCCCACTGTGATTGCCTGCGGCGTCTCAGTCTTTTTCATTTAATGACAGGAAGCTGAGCTCAAGAGAAATCTCTCCCCTGGCTATTCCTGGCAGGAGGGAAGTTGAATGAAGGGCTAAGTGGCCACCCCTTAGGTATCAGTGGGCACAAAGTCTGCCAGCTCCCATGGGCTTGTTCAGCCTTCACAGGAACTATTAAGGAGGGCTGGTCCCATTGGACAGATGGAGAAAGTGAGGTTCTAGGAGGCCAGGTGATTCATTTAAGCCACTTGTATTCAACAAGACCATCATGGACAGGGTGGTGGACTCTCCAACATCTATCCTGGTCCAAGACGGCACAAGGCTCAACACCGGCTCCATGTCAGCATCACCTCTGGAAGTTAGAAAATGACTAATATCCACACCCCATCCAGACTAATGAATCAAGAGAACTCAGGGCCTGGCATACGTTAGACAAGGACTCTACCACTGAGCTACATGCCTAATCTTTGGTTTTAGGAGACAGAGTCTCAATATGTTGCCCAGGCTGGCACTGAACCCATTATGTAGTCTAGGATAGCCTTAAACTCAAGGTCTTCTTGCCTCACTCCAAACCCTGCCCCTGCCCCCGCCCCCACCCCCACCCCCACCACAGCCCCCACCTCGTGTGCTATGATTAAAAGCACAAGGCTCCATACCTGAGGACAGATGTGGTTTCTAAAGCTTTCCAGATGCTTCACATGCCACCTCCACTGGTTCTTGCTAGTCATGTGACTCTATCCCTCTTGCAGTGACTAGGTAGAGACTGACCATGTGGCCCACATCTACCACATCAATGAGGCAAAGGAATGCTGGGTGACATCTTCCATACACACACTAAATAGTTTCCTTGCTCTTCAGTAAAGTACCAGAGAAGTCATTCTCTTTCCTCCAGAGACTGCGCATCTGGTTAGGATTCCTCTGAAGGCCATGGCATATCACTAGACTAGTAAGAAGTCCTGCCAAAAGTGGCAGAGCTGTCCTGGCTCACTTAAAAGCCCCCATCCCATATGTCCTGTTTGTGTCAGGGATTCTCACTCCTCACTGGTAAGGCCAGTCCAGGGCAGGGTTTGTTATGCAATAGACAGCCTGAGGTGGCTGCTGGGAATCCTGTATATATAAAGAACTTTGAAAATTCAACAATAAGAAAACAACCCAATAAAATATAACAAACAAAATTAAACAGACACTTCACCAAAGTACCCACTGGATAGCATAAAAAGTACATGGGACCTGCTCAATATAATTAGTGAACGGGGAAATGCAAACTCACACTATAATGAGACTCCCTACCCATCTGCTAGAATGGCCAAAGTTAACAAGTATCAGTGAAGACAGAGAAATCAGAACTCACACCATCTCATACATTGCTAGTGAAAATGTAAAATGGTTTAACCATTTCAGAAAATATTTAAGCCCTTCACTTAAAATTTAAACATACTCAGGGCTGGCAAGATGGCTCAGAGGGTAAAAGCACTTGCCATGCTAGCCTGGTGACCTGAGTTCAGTCCCTGGAACACACAGTTGAAGAGTGAACCCACTCCTGGAGGTTGTCTGGCCTCCATACAGGGTGTGTGCACTTGCTCTGACGGACTTGCTCTCTCTCTCTCTCTCTCTCTCTCTCTCTCTCACACACACACACACACACACACACACACACACACACACACACTTTCAGTTTTTTAGAAGTAAATGTATTTGGTTAAGGGCTTACCTAGCATTCGAAGCCCAGGCTCTACTCCTAGCTCAGCATAATCCAGCCACAGTGGTACAACCCGCCACCCCAGGGTTACAGTTAGAAGGTGGAAACGGGAGAACCAGAAGTTCAAGGTCTGGGGCCTGTGGGTAAAAGTCTTTGCCGAGCAGACCTGGCCCTGGAGCCCACACAAAGGTGGAAGAACCAACTCCGCAGAGCTGTACTCTGACCTCCACACGTGCTCTCAGACACACATGCCCCCTCCCTTACATTCATGCACACAAATGCAATAATAATAATAATAATAATAATAAATAAAAATATTAAAAGAAAGTCAAGGTCATTCTCAGCTACATGGCACGTTCAAGGCCAGCCTGGGATATATGAGGCCCTGTCATCAAAACAAAAATAATTACATGTGCCCATACCAAGTGTAACTGAGACATTCCATCATCAAGGAAACAGACAAGCATGTCTATGCACAGGCTTGACAGCAGATGAGTGGGTACATTCAGCCACATCCATCCCGTGAAATACCACCCAGCAATGAAAGGCACCAGGCTATCGGTAGACAGCCCAGCATTCTGGATGAATCCCAAGACAACTGTACTGAGTGGAAGAAGCTGGAGGGAGAGAGAGAGCATCCTCTACGATTCCATTTATATCTAACTCTAAAAATGCCAACCAAACTACAGCAAAAAGCAGCAGATCCTTGAGTATGAGGGTGGGGAGCAGGAAAGGTAAGAGCAGCAGCAGCTGGGGGGGGGACCCCTAAAGGCACAAGGACAATTCTGAGAGTGACAGAGATGTCCCCGAGCTTGATGGTGCTGAAAACTTCACAGATATATACACATGTGTCAAAACATCAAACTGTACAGATAGGTGCGGTACATTATAGGTCAGACTTCGATAAAGCTGTATTAAGAAAACAACATCAGAGCCGTTGAGCTTGAGGAGATAGGGTAAGGAAAGAAAAACGCTGTTTCCATAAAAACTAAGTTGAATCAGTTCCTCAAAAAAAAAAAAAACCTAAATAAATAAAAACAGAGTTATCATGAACTAACACGGAAGTGTTCGTGTGGGGGACAAACACACGGATCCGCCAGCTGTGTGTGCACCCCTGTTCACAGAAGCATTACCCATGATAGGCAAAACACGGGTTAATAAACTCAAGAGCTGTGGGCAGACTGTGGGGGGTGAATGCATCCTTGTATGGATGAGCATTCATGACATGGGCATGGCCATGCCAAGGACCTGAAGGCCTCAGATCCACGGGGATGGCAAGGCCTTCCCTGGGTCAGGCCAAAAGGCCTTCCCCTGATGGGGTGTGGATGCTGACAGTCTGTGCAGAAAGTCCAGTCACAGCCTCCTCCTCCTCCTGCTGACAGCAGCCTGGGGCTATTCTCCCACAGGAACCCCTGCTAACATCAGCTAGGCCACCTCCTCATTCAGTGTGTGTAATAAAAGCATGGAGCTTCCAGACTGCTGGTGCTTCTCCATCAGAGCACACGACCCACCTGATCACAGTTTCCTGTATGTGTGTCTGGAGTTTCTCTATTCCCCACCCTAGTCAGGCCAATCCCAAAGCCATGCAGGTCACAGCAGCATATGAATGGGTAAGCAAAATACCGTGTATAAATACAATATCATCTCATCTTAAAAAGGAAGGAACTTCTGTCAGGCAGGATGGTGCGCACATTTAATCCCAGCACTTGGGAATTAGAAGCAGATGGAGCTCTGTAAGTTCAAGTCCAGCCTGGTCTATGTAATGAGCTGCAGCCATCCAGGGCCACATAGTGAAACCTAGTAAATAAATTTTTAAAAAATTAAAAAGGAAAAAAGTTCTGAAGCAAACTACATCACAAATGAACCTGGAAGACACTGTGCTAGATGAAATATACCATTTACAAGGGACAAATATTATAGATTTTATTTATCTAAGACAACTAGAATGATCAAGTTCATAGAGATTAAAGGTAGAGTGACGGTCACCAGGGACTAGGGGCCACGAGAACCAGGGAGCTACTGATGTAGACTTTCAGTTTGGGAAAATGAGAAACTGGAGATGGAGGTGATGGTGTTTACAGAACAGTACACATATTTAACCCCACCAGACTTTACACCAGATCGAGAGGCCAGGAATAGCGGCGCGTGCCTTTAATCCCAGCATTCAGGAGGCAGAGAGCCGCAGATCTCTGTGAGAGTCAGGTGAGATCCTAGCTCAAAAAAGAGATGATACGTGCCTAGAATTTCAGGCTCAGGAGGCAAAGGCAAGAATATCAAGAGTACAAAGCTATCCTCAGCAACATTGTAAGTTTAAGGCCAACAGGGCCACATGACACCCTGTTACAAAACAACAACAAAATAATAATAATGAGTAAACGCACGGGGCTGCGAACTGGCTGGACTGGTCTAAGTATGCCACAAGCCTTTCACATGGAGCTTAGGATCCATGTAAAAGCTGGGTGCGGTCTGTCCTCTGATCTCCACACATGGGCCATGGTATATGTTCTTCCTCATGTACAAACATGTATACACACACACACAGAAACAAATATTTAAATAAAGTACAAAAGAAGCAGAATTTTTGAGGAGACTCTGGTCCCTTAAAAAGTGCTGTTAAGGGCAGGAGAGATGGCCCAGTGGTTAAGAGGCTGCTCTTGCAGAGGACCTGGCACCCACATAGGACTAAAAACCATTTGTAACTCTAAGTCCAAGGGGATCTGATGCCCTCTTCTGGCCTCTGCAGGCACTGCATGCATATGGTGTCCAGATATACATGCAGGCAAAACACCCATACACATAAAATAAAATAAATAAATCTCAAAAAAATTTTAATAAAAGTTTTGGTTTTACTCAATTACTGGGCAAGCCTCAATGAAACATTTCACAATTAGGATAAGAATTTATACTGTATCAAGCTGATAATACAAAAATAGATTTTAAAAAAGTGAAAAAAAATTTTAAGTGTTGTTTAAAAATCAAGTGTAATGGTGCATGCCTATAATTCCAGCCCAAGGAGGTAGAAGCAGGAGGATCAGAGTCATCCTTGGCTATAAAGAGCATTTGAGCTGGGCGGTGGTTGCGCACGCCTTTAATCCCAGCACTCGGGAGGCAGAGCCAGGTGGATCTCTGTGAGTTCGAGGCCAGCCTGGACTACCAAGTGAGTTCCAGGAAAAGGCGCAAAGCTACACAGAGAAATCCTGTCTCGAAAAAAAAAAAAGAAAAAGAAAAAAAGAGCATTTGAGGCCAGCCTGGGCTACATGAGACCCTGTGTCCAAAAAGGGGGGAAAGGTGCCATTAAGTTATGGAGGGGCAAGTGTGGCGATTAGTATCAATTGTCAACTTGACAGAATTTAGAATTACCTAGGAGACAAATCTCTGGACATGTCTGAGTTGCTAGAATATGTTAACTAAGTTGAGAAGATGTACCTAAATGTGGCAAGACCATTCCACAGGCTGGGGGTTCAAACTAAATAAAAAAGAAGAAAGTGAGCTGAGCACCACATGACCAGCAGCCTCTAGCTCTTGCCTTGATGGACTGTACTCTCAGACTGCGAGCCAGAATGTGCTGGTTTTTTTTCTGGCATCTGTACCGGACTCCAGCTCCAGGGGATCAGAAGCAGTCTTCTGGCCTCCCGAGGCACCTGCACTCACACACACATGCCCTAAGGACAATAATATACCTTTAAAAAGATGCTCCTTGTTCTGGGGAGGAGAGTGAGACCCAGCCATCCTTAGCACAGGGCCTTGGCACAGACTCAGAGATTCCCACGAGGGCAAGACAGTTCACACACTCTGAAACATCCAGCCCCAGACCAAGCACTCAGTAGAATAAGAAAAGGAAAAGCGCCGGGCGTTGGTGGCGCACGCCTTTAATCCCAGCACTTGGGAGGCAGAGCCAGGCGGATCTCTGTGAGTTCGAGGCCAGCCTGGGCTACCAAGTGAGTTCCAGGAAAAGGCGCAAAGCTACACAGAGAAACCCTGTATCGAAAAACCAAAAAAAAAAAACCCAAAAAAACAAACAACAACAACAAAAAAAAAAACAAAGAAAAGGAAAAGCAGCAGTGTCATGAATTCCAGCACTCGGGAGGCCGAGGTGGAAAGACTGCAGCAAGGTCAAAGTCAACCTGGTCTGCAAAATGAGTTCAAGGCCAACCAGGGCTAACAAGACCCCGTCTCAGGGTACATGGGGGTGATACCATGAAAGTGACCTTTGTGAAGTGACCTATGCAACCACTGGTCCCTCCAGAGCCTTGCTCACTCCTGAGCACAGCTTGATGAAGCTGGGTGCTCCCTTTGCAGACCACAGCCACTTTGGGGAGCAGGCAGGGCTATAAAAGCTCATCTTGTAAAAATTAAATTCCACAAGTTTTTATTGTTTGTTTTTGCTTTATTTTGTTTTGATTTTTTTTTGTTTTGTTTTTTTGAAACAGGGTTTCTCTGTGTAGCCTTGTCTGTCCTGGAACTCGTTCTGTAGATCAGGCTGGACTCGAACTCACAAAGATCCACCTGCCTCTGCCTCCTGAGTGCTGGGATTAAAGGTGTGTGCCACCACTGCCCAGCTTGTTTGTTTGTTTGTTTGTTTGTTTGTTTGTTGTGTTTTAAAGCAACAGGCAGGGTATGGCTCAGTCTATATAGTGCTTGCCTGACAAGCACAAAGACCCGAGTTCCATTTCCAGAGTCCATGTAAAAACCGCTAATGTAATAGCACAGACATGTTTCACCACTGGGAAGGTGCAGACAAGTGGACCTCTGAGGCTCTCTGGCCAGCTAGCCTCGTCTATTTAGCAAGCTCTAGGCCAGTAAGAGACCTGGACACACACACACACACACACACACACACACACACACACACACACACACACAAATAATAATAATAATAATGTTGAAAAATGATATTGACTTGTAAGAAACAAAAAGAAAAAGCACCCTTCCCCACATTGCTGTTCAGACCATTCCCCAGAGGTCTGAGGAGGCCTTGGTAATGTCCTAGGGTGGGCATCTATTCGGATTCAGCCTGTGTTTGTTCGCACAAAGCAGCAGGGTCACGAGCACACTGCACAGCAGACAGCAGCAGGCTGTGGAGCTGGAGTTCCAGATCTCCGAATCGTCCTCTCCATCACTGCCTCCTAATGCCCTCAAGCCTCCTCCGCCAGACGGGTTTAAAAGCACATCCCCCACCCATAATCCCTAGCGGTGCCCCCCCATGACTTCTCTCTCTCCACTGTTCACCATCTGACATCCCATATGGCACCTTCTCTTTTTTTTTTCTCCCCCTTAATCTGTTTTTCCTCCAAAGAAGATAGTTATGACACAGGGAATTTGTCCAATGCTACACCCTAGTGCCTAGAACAGTGCCTATGACAGTAGGCCCGGAATAAATGTTAAAGAAGGGAATGAAGGAAAAGATAGAGGGGAAGGGCAAAGAAGGAGAAATATAACACTCTACATCCAAACAGGCTCATGCTATGCATGCGGCTACATGTAGCTTTTTAAAAAAATGATTGCCTATTTTTACTTCAAGTGCATAAATGTTTTACCACCACGTGTGTGCCCCAGTGTCCATGGAGGCCAGAAGAGGGTGTCATATCCCCTGGAACTGAAGTTTACTGACAGTTTTGAGCTGCCATGTGGGTGCCGAGCACACACTTGGGTCCTCTGCAAGACCATTAATGGGTAAGGTAGCTCTTACCCATTTCTCCAGCCCTCACACCGCTTTTATTCCCTTAACAATATAATAGACGATTTTCATCTCACTGTCAAGAGCTTTGCGGAATCCTGTTTGTGGAAAAGACAGGCTGGGATGCAGCTCGGTTGGAAGAGTGCTAGCCTAGCATGACTTGATCCCAGTACTGCATAAAACGTAAGCCTCGAGACCCAGGCCAAGAATCCCAGCACTTCAAGAGGAGCAGAAACTCAAGGTCATCTGTGGCTACGTGAGTTCGAGGCTAGCCTAAGTTACAGGAGACTTTGTCTAACAAGAAGGAAAAGGAGAAAGGAAAGATGTGTCCTCTGGATGCCAGGATCCTAAAAGGGTATCACTGGGAGGACAGAGATGGCTCACAGGTAATGCACTTGCTGCCAAGCCTATGACTTGAGTTCAATTCCAGGGACCTACATGGTGGGGAGAACCAACTCCCACAAGTCATCCTCCCCCAAATAAATAAATAAATGTAACATTTATTTTTAAATTTTATGTGTAGCCAGGCGGTGGTGGCGCACACCTTTAATCCCAGCACTCGGGAGGCAGAGCCAGGAGGATCTCTGTGAGTTCAAGGCCAGCCTGGGCTACCAAGTGAGTTCCAGGAAAGGCGCAAAGCTACACAGAGAAACCCTGTCTCGAAAAAAACAAAAAAACAAAAAAACAAAAAAAAAATTTATGTGTAAAATTCATTTTTAAAAAGAGTATCACTGCTGGGTAGTGGTGGTGGCCCACACATTTAATCCCAGCACTCGGAAGGCAGAGGCAAGCAGATATTTGAGTTCAAGGCCAGCCTGGTCTACAGAGCAAGATTCAGAACAGCCAGAGCTGTTACACAGAGAAACCACAAAGACAAACCACAAAGCAGCAGGTCCCAGGAATCCAAGCACCCAGTTGTACTTGTGTCTGAAGGTGGAGCCAAGGCTCCGCATTTTTCCAATTTTTTTACTGTGGTAAAATATACATGACATAATATTTACTATCTGCCATATCAGTGTACTACTAAATATCCGGTATCATTAAGCACATTCACACTGTTGAGCAACCGTCACCACCATCCACCCTCAGAACTCTTTTCCTTTCACAAAACCAACCAACGCCTTGCCCCCAGTCACACAGTAACTCCCCACTCCTCTCCCTCCCCACCCCGCAGCAGCCACCACTCAGCTTCTGTCTCTGTGTATTTGACCACTCTAAGAACCTCATGTAAGTGGAATGAGCTGGAATTTGGGGGGCTGCGGAGTGACTCAGCGGTAGAGCCCTTGCTTACCACAGGCCAGGCCATGAGTCCTGTTGCCAGCAGTGACAAAACCCAGTATTTGGGTAGCTGTAGCTGCTGGCAGTGGTGTGTGTGTGTGTGTGTGTGTGTGTGTGTGTGTGTGTGTGTTTGTCTTATTTCATTGTGTACATAGTCAAGGCTCACCTGCATTGTAGGTTAGATCAGAACTTCCTCTCTTTTTAAGCTGGATAATATTGATTAAAAGCATTGTGGTGATTTGAATAACAATGCCCCCCTAGGCTCCTAGATTTGAATGCTTGGTCACCAGGGAGTGGTACTATTTTGAAAGGATTAGGAGGTGTGGCCTTGGTGGAGGAAGTGTGTCTTTGGGTTCAAAGCCCATGCCAAGCCCTAGTGTCTCCTTCAGCCAGTGGATGAGGATGTAGCACTCAGCTACTGCTCCACATCACGTCTGCCTGTGTGCAGCCATGTTCCTTCCCCACCATGATGATAATGGACTGAACCTCTGAAACTATAAGCCAGCCCTCAGTCAAATACTCTAAGAGCTGCCGTGGTCATGGTGTCTCTTCACAGCAATAGAACCTTGACTAAGACAAGCATGCACCACATCTTGCTTACACCTCCATCTGTTGTTGGAGACTTGGGTGTTTTAGCATTTGGGAGAATGCTGCCACGAACAGGGCTACAGGGTTTCTTCAAGCCCCTGCTTTTAGTCCCCTTTTACATTCCCAGAAGTGACACTGCCGGATCACATAGTGACGTGATTTTTAATTCAGCGAACGGCCAGACTGTCTTGTACAGTGGCTATCCCATTTACATACTCGCACAGCCTTCTGATCTGCCTACATCTTTGCCCACACTTGCTAATTTCTGTTTTCTTGACAGTAGTCATCCCAGTAGCTAGAACTGATACCCCATGCTTTGGGGCTGCCTTTCCCTAAAGACCAGCAGTGCTGAAACATCATCTCATGCTTCCCAGATGTTCATATATCTTATTTGATTAGAGGGCACCATGATCCCCTTTACCCATTTTTTCAAAGGCAGTTATTTTGTTGCTCAGATTTAGGCGCTCTCTGTAAATTCCAGATGTAAATCCTTTAGCAGACATGTGACTTGCAAATATTTCTCCCATCCGATGATCTGCCTTTTTACTCTGTTGACAGCAGTGGTTTGTCTTTAGTTCTTTTGGGGTTTTGTGTGTTTGCTTTGCCTTGTCTCCTTTTGGTTTTGCTTTGTTTTGTGAAACAGGGTCTCACTGTGTTGCTCAGGTTGGTTTCAAACTAGTGGGCACAAGTGATCCTCCCGGCCCAGCCTCCTAACTGGCTGAGCCTACAGAGGTTTTATACTGTTGTCTGGGGTGGGAACTTTAAAATGTCTATGAAACCCAGTTTCTCTGTTTTCTTTTTGTCGGCACAGTCCAAGAAGGGAGTCATGTGAGAATTCTGAGTGCTTGTGAGAAAACTCCAAGAAAACAAGACGAAAGTCTTGTGACCTCAGTTTCTTCAAAAACACAGAATTGTTCTTGGACTGTGTTTTTGCCCCAGTCAGCTTGCCCTATGATTGGACACATACTCGGGAGACTCTTCTTAACCCTCAGTATACATTATCTGATTCTCTGAATAAAGTTGGCTATTACGTGAGCCTTTAGTCCGCCTCATTTTTAGGTCCCTCCCTCCCAGGTTCTCACCTGTGCTTTTGATATGATACCCAAGCAGCTGTCACCACATCCAATATCATAGCTTTCTTCCACACATTTTAGAGTTTTAGGTGTTACCCATAGAGTTATGGATCAATTTTTAAACGTCTGTGGCTAATCAGTTCTTCCAACGCTATTTGTTGAAAAGATTGTCTTCCCACCATCGAGTGCTCTTACTCTCCCCCAAAACCACCTGACCATCCATGAGAAGGCTTACTTCTGACTCTGGTACCATCCATCTACACGTCTCTCTTCAGGGGCCATCTGTGGTGGCTACTGCATGGCTACAGTCAGTTTTAACATCAGCAAGTGTGAGGCCTCCGCCTTCATTCTCTTTCAGAATCGTCTTAGCTACACATGGTCCTTTGGAGAGTACACTGCCCCCCTACGATGCCAGCTGAACACCCACTAACATCTGAGGGCTACAGAACTGTGCCAGCCACATCTCTGCACGCTGCTCCCGGCACCCCTCTTCTCTCTGGACCTCTGCCCTTCTCTGGTTCTCTCACTGTGCCTCTCCAATGACTCCTTCAAGGTTCTGGAGTGTCCACTCTGTGACACTTGTTTGTCCACACCGTTTCAGTGACACCATAGCTGACATCTTCTAGCCATGACCTCTCCCCTAAGCTTCAAGCTCACACTGGGGAACTGTGACCCAACATTCCCCCAGGAGATATTGGGGCTCTTCCAATATACCCTGGCCAGAACTCCACCCCCATCCTTCCTTGTAATTCTCCTCTGCCTGAGTTCCTGAGAGAGTTCTGTTCTCTTTGTCACCTGAAAACTGGCACCATCATGGATTCTCCTCTCCCCCATTCACACCACTCATTCATCATGGCTGCCAAGCCCACCTCTTGCTCCTCAATTCATCATCCACACAACAATGAAGGCGATTTCTGAGACACATTAGAGGAACCCCCCTCTCTGTGGGTTGGAGCATAAAGCACTGGATATTGTTAAAGCAATGCTAATAGTCCATCTTTATTATAAGCACCTCTTTTAATGTTTCTTTTTCATGTAAATAAGGGAAGATGTTGGGGGCCAGGATAACTGACTCTCTAATTGATAGCTAGTAGATTCTTTTCTGGGACCTCAGCCACCTTGAGAAAAGGACTGTCACCCAAGCAGTTTGCCAGAATGCTGTTATGCAGAACTTGTTCCCACAACTGCTTGCTGCAGAAGTACACCTCCAGCTCTGAAGGCTTTGTCCCAGCCACAGCTGTTTCCAACAATTAGGACAGAGTTTTGCCACCACAATTCCACAGAGCCCTGTGACCCTGCAGCCATTTCTGCCCTTCAAGAGAGGGAGCTATTCCTTCCACTCGTGGCTCAGCAGAAGGCCAGCGACTGGCACAAATACTCTTTCATGTACATAATGGGGGGCTGCTGTGATTGGTGCAAGTGCAATCCTTCATTTGCATGAATGACTGACTGTACTGTGATTGGATGATACAGACAATACATTTCATTTGCATGAAGACCTGCTGTGATTGGTGCAGGTGCCCCTGCTACTTACCCTTCCTGTCCCAATAAGGACATTCAGGTGGTTTTGCGTGTGTGTGTGTGTGTGTGTGTGTGTGTGTGTGTGTGTGTGTGTGTGCGCCAATGGGAGATACTGTCTTGCTCCACCTCCAGGTGTTGCAACATTAGAATGAAGAAAAGGCTTTTCTCACATGTCCGTTTGTTTATTTTGTTGTTGCTGTGGTTGTATCTGCTTTTGGTCCTTGTCATCAGTAGAGTGGGCTGAGCTGGTAACAGAGAGAAGAAGACGGAAGTCGGAAGAGGACAGAGGGGCCATAGTGATAAGAAGGCAGCCAAAGAGCTTGAGAGTGGGGCTGGGGAGACAGCTCAGTGGACAAGGTACTTGTCAAGCAAATGCAAGAACGCGAGTTCAAGTCCCCAGAACCATCTAAAGCCGAACGTGTTGGCATGTGTCTGTCATCCTGGTGCTCCTGTGGCGAGATGGAAGGAGGAGAGAGAACTCCTGTAAGTTCATGGGCCGGCCAGCCTGGCACACACGATGTTGAACAACAAACAACTGCTCTGTCTCAAACAGAAGGTGACGACCGGTACTGGCAGCTGCTCCCTGACTTACACACACACACACACACACACACACACACACACACACCTCGGCATGCGTGCACCTGCATGCACTCTCACACACCAGTGTGCACACATGTACACAAAGAGTTCCAGAAAGTGGTCAGGACAGAAATGACAGGGGGTGGAGAGGAGAAACACAGCAATGACTGAACATGAGACCACACGCCCTGCTCACTGGAAGAGTTCCCAGGAACAGCCGAGCCTTACAAGCCAAGGGTGCCACATACCTGTGCTCGGGGCTCCAGTACTAGCTGCTGTCCAAGGCTGAGGATCCCAGTGTGCTGAGCCCGAGAGCCGTAACATCTGTCACTGTAGATGGCATCCGAGGGTTCCAGAAACTGAGGCCTATACAGGAGTTCTACAACCAGGTGTCACACTTGCTGTTGCTGCTGCCCTACTGCCACCCACTGTTGCTAGAAGCTGAGGATTACTGTGGCTGCCAAGCTCCAGGACCACCGGTGGTTAATGCCCACAGCAATAAACCTCTAACAAACAACAACAACAACAACAAAACCCTAGGGCCATAATCCTCTGGCTTCTAAAGCCTGGAGTAGTAAGGCCCTGGCTCTCAGGGTCCAGAGCTGTAAGTCCCTGGGTCTGCCACCCCAGCCCCGAGATGGCTTGGTTTTAAATGTCAACTTGCCATAACCTAGCATCACCCGGGAAGAGTCTCAACTGAGGAGTTATCTAGATCAGCCTGGCCTGTGGGCATGTGTCCCTGTCGGCTTTCTGTCGCTGTGACAAAACACCGTGATCAGAAGCAATTTACAGAGGAAAGAGCTAACTTGGGCTCATGGTTCCAGAAAGTCCATCAGGTAGCATGGACCACAGTAAAGGCCGCGGAGGCACAGCAACAGGCAGCTAGAGCAGGACTGGTCAACAACAAACAGAGACTGAACCGGAAGTGGGGTGAGGCTCAAGGCCCACCCACAGTAATGTACGTCCTCCAGCACAGCTCCACCTCCCAAGGCTCCACAACCTCCCCAAACACCACCACAAATTGGGGGCCAAGAGCTCAAATACCCGAGCCTATTGGGGAGCATTTCTTATTTAAACCACCACAATATGTCTGTGGAGAATTGAGTGTTATTTGAGCCAGTACCATTCCCCAACCTGGGCCCAGAACTGTGTAAGGGTGAAGAAACCAGGCTGGGCGGTGGAGACGCACGCCTTTAATCCCAGCACTCGGGAGGCAGAGGCAGGTGGATCTCTGTGAGTTCGAGGCCAGCCTGGTCTACAGAGTGAGATCCAGGACCGGGCTCCAAAGCTACACAGAGAAACCCTGTCCTCGAAAAACCAAAAAAAAAAAAAGTGAAGAAAGCTAGCTGAGCAAGCAAGTATGGCTGCATTTGTCCCTCTGCTCCCGACTGTGGATGTGAGATTAGCTGCTTGAGTTCCTGCCTCGACTTCCCCAGAATCGTGGGTTATATCTTGGACTTGGACTTGTAGGCCAAACAGTCCCTTTCTTCCACTAAATTGCTTACTGTTGGCTGTGTTATCCCAGCAGCGGAAATGAAACTGGAACAATCCCCGGGCCTTGGGCACTCAAGGGTTAGGGCCAGCGGCGCAGCAGGAACTTCTTCTCACCTACCCATAGTTCCTATCTGGGTGGGGCAAAAGGCCCGCGCCAACTGATTGGTACCATTTCTAAAAGGCTAGTGTAAAAACTTCATCAGTCCCCACGCCTGGAAACACCCAGTCCAGAGACACCCAGAGGATGCGTTCTTTGCATCGTCTCCAGGAACTTTTCCTGAGTTAACAGCTCATGAGGTGGTGCTTTGCTCCTGGCTACAAGGCGATCTTTTCTAAATGAATGTCTCACTGACAGCCTAGAAGTGAAAGTTTACTGTAGTTTCATAAACAGCCTTGGCTTACAGTACCGCCGTTCCTGCAAGAGCAATGGATGGAATTTTCATAGTAAACAATGCAGTGTCTCCCTGCCCTAACTTCCCCACACCAGGGCCCTAGGTAAGCGTGTCTTCGGCCTGCACATTCTTAGACGGCTGGTCCCACACTGGGCAGTTAGTTACAGCTCCCTTCTCCAGCTGACTATTCTTGGTGGAAACAGTAAGTGGGTAGATGAGAAGTTCTTTTTTGAAAGATGTGAAGCAGGGTGTGGCTTCTAGAAAGAGTATCCAAACACATGCGTTCTCGTCTTGCTAGCTGAGATGGAGCTAAAGATGCAGGGCAGAAAATAGCTCCCACTGCCCTGGAGACCCTGGCTTGGAGGATGGCAGCCACCACGCTGGCCAGTTTCTCCCTTACCTCCCCACCCTAATCAGGGGGGACTTGGCGGCTGGTATTTTGTGGCTGTGAGCTCATTCATATCTTCTTTGTAAGCTCAGATGCATGTTCGCTCTGTTCTTCAGGGCTGAGGAATGAAGTGTCTGCCCTGAACTTGTTGGGATGTGAAGCCGGACTCTGCCTCGAAAGCTCACGCCCTAGAGTGTGCCAGCTGCTGCCATCTCTGCTCCCACCAGCCCTGCCTTCTGGGGGGTCTGAGCAAGGAGACTGTCCCCAGACAAGCTTCCAGGTCTAAGGGCCCTGACCCCAGAGATGCAGGATTCTGGAAGAGGGAGACACCAAGTAGCAGAAGGCCCGAACCGAGACAACAGAGGCTGACCTCGGCCAGAAGTAGTCAGCAGAAACCTGACAGAGAGTCGCTACCCCTGTTTATAAGAAACCCAGACACGAGGTCGGTGGCCTGCCTGGTAAGCCGCCCCATGCTGCACGTCACTGCTGAGAAATCCTCCCACGACTTTGATTCAACTAAAACACGTCCAGGAGGATGCTCAAGGAAACACTGACCCTCCAGAACAGATCGAGATCAAACAGCTCTCCTAGACTCCCAGCCTCTTCTCTCTTCCCTCTTATCAACTCTTCTCTCTTCTCCCTCCCCAGCTCCCTGCCCTAGGCCTCCATGACCAGCTTCCTGGAAGCCTGGGAGGATTCCGGTACCAGATGAATCGGCACCTCACTCCCCACTCACATTCAGGACAGAGGCCACTGGCCCAAAGCACAGAAGCCTGCGGACCGGAAGCCCGGAAGCCCTGGCTTCTAGATCTCTTCCTACTGCAGCTTGCCTGTAGGTCTGGGTAGGTCTCTTCTCTCCAGGCCTCAGTTTCTCCTATCGGAAGGGGCAAGGTTAGACGACACAAGCCTAGCCATTCTCATTCCCGAGGGACTGGGTATGGGTCAAGATTGTCTGTAGTCTGTGAACCTAGAAGAGAGGGGTCCCAGGGCCAGCTTTTACAGCACAGAGACTCAGTGATCCCCGAAGGGCCCACGCAAACTTCACAGTGGGGTGAGGCCAGTGAGACCTCCTCAAAGTTCCCAGTGCCTCCCAATGTGAAGGGGGGGAAACAATGAATTTCATTCCAAATAAGGGAACTCACAGCAGAGTTCCCTGCCATGGCCCAGTTCCGGCTGGTTTATGTTAGCTGAATAAGACTAAACAGACCTTCATGTTCCCAGTATTAAGCACTCAAAATGAAAAAGCGCCTGTTTGTCTCCAGCACGGGGACATGAGAGAAGATAGCTCTCCCCTGAGGCCCCTGGGCAGCTTGGGGATCAGGGGTGCCTGCTGAGGGCAGCAGGTCAGAATGTTAACCTCAGACTGGGCAGAGCCTGAGGCAGGTGGGGGATGGAGAGGGGCATGCAGCACCCTTGCAGAGGTGGAGATGTGAGGGGCAGCAGGACAGTGAGATGGGAAAGAGAGACTGTGCAGGGAAGAGGTTGGCAGACAACCATGAAAACCCTGAGAAGCTACCACCACCACCACCACCACCAGATTTACCCCAGAGACCAGGAGCCAGGAGAAGGAAAGAGAAGGGACTGGACACTTCTAGGCCAGCATTCACCTTGTTCCCAGCCACCTCAGCTGCCTCCCTCAGTGAGGATACAACCTGTGTGAAATGTGCCTTTAATTATTTACTAAACAGAGAAGCCTGGAGGAAGATGACTTCCTGCTTTTCCAGAAAGCCGCTTCTCATACCCACTTGCCCTCTGGCCTAGCCACACCAAACTGGCCTGCCCCCCCTCATCCCTTCAAGGCCTCTGCCACTGTGTCACAGCTTGAGAGCAGGCATCACGGGTTCTATCTTAGCGGTGGATACATCAGCACTAGGGAGGTGTGTAGCCCGCCCAAAGTCACTTGTTTACGGATGAGAGTGAGGACCAGTGGTTCCCACAACTCTGGAACCCTCTGATTCAGGCCCCACACTGCAGTTAGACTTGCCTGATCTGGTCATAGGCAGCTCTACGCCAAGGCAAAGCCCTTCTGTGTCTACCAAACTTCACCATTGTTCAAACAAACCCTTCATCGGGGCCTGTTGGCACGCCCCTGCAACACCAGCATTCAGGAGGCAGAGGCAGGAGAACACTGTAAGTTAGAGACCAGCCTGGTCTACACAGTGAATTCCAGGCCAGTCAAAGCTACTTAAGACTCTCCCAAAAGACCAAACAAGGGGCTGATGATGTGGTTCAGCCGGTGACAGGGTGCTTCCTAGCATGCACAAAGCCTGGGCTTGTCCTTGGCACTGCACGAACTGGGTGTAGGGAGACGTATCTCTAATTCTAGCACTTACAGGCAAAGGCAGGAAGATCAGACGTTCAAGGTCATTCTCAGCTACACGGCAAGAATAAGGCCAGCCTGGGCTACATAACATAGTCTCAACTAGATAAAACACACTTTTACTCTGGGAAGCCCTCCCTCCCTTCACCTGGCCTGTCTACTCTCCTCTTCCCCAACCTCTGACCTCCACCCCAGTGATCTATAGCAATCAGCTCTATGAGGGCAGGGCCATGCGCCGGTGCCCAGAACCTGGCATGTGCCGGTGCCCAGAACCTGGCATGCAGTCTGGCACCAGCAAGAACCTGTATTGTCAGTCACTCAGTCCCAGGGTCTGGTATTCAGGAATGTCATTGCAACAAAGTGGGGACCCAAGGGTGCAATTCAGACATAGATCTCTGGTCTAGCATACAGAGGACCCTGAGAAGGAAGAAGAAGATGATGATGAAGGGGGAAGAGGAGGAGGAGGGGGAGGAGGACCACAAACGCACACAACACGGGCAGTCCCAAGTTTGAATTTCCCTAGATCAACCCATTCTCATACTCATTTCAAAACACATCGAATGCCCTTGGTGAGTGCCAGGCACTGGGGATGGTGACCAGCAGTGAGTGACAGAGGCGGCAGAGCCACCAACAGACGAATGCACGGGTACTGCCTCTGTGATGGTCGCTCAGATGGTGGAATCGGGAAAATAACACAGGAATGAGGGAGGACACCAAGGCCACCGGACCCAGCCCGTTGGTCAGGGGAAGCTCCCTAAAGGAACTGATATCTGAGAGGAGCCTGAGGAGAGTCTAGGAACGACAACAGCCAGGGCTTGTTTGCTTCCATGACTAACCAAGCATTGTCGCAGACGAGGAACCAGGACATGGACCAGTTCAGCCTGTTACTAGGGTCCCCCTGAGTCTGTGCTCCACCACGCTGATGCTCCCCGCTGGCTTCCCTTCTCACACCTCTGGCTAGCATGGCCTCCTGACCCAGCCTTGCCTGCCATACCCTCAGGGAGCTCCAGAGGCCCGTTGGGCTTTCCCACAGGTTAGCATCTGGATTGGATTCCCACAGCCCAGATGCACCCCAGGCCTCTCGGGCTCCTTGGTGAGGGCCCAGAGAGTTGAGCTAGAGGTGGGGTCCCTGCAGACCCAGACAAAGCCACCCCGTATCCCACACAGAAGTGCTAGCAGAGAGACTACCCTTCTTCCTAGGTGTCATGAGTCTATACGGCAGGAGACATTCCCAAAACAGGAAAGAAATCACCACAGAGCTAGAAACTGCCCCTCCCCAGCTTGAGCTGAATATGAGAGGGGATCTTTAAGTCACGAAGGTCCCTCTGCAGAAAGGATGAGTGAGCTGGGAGGCAGAGTCAGGACCCCCAACTCAAAACCCACTGGACAAGTAGGTACAGGGAGCCAGGAGGGTTTCCCAGGAGCCAACCAGGAAATAAAGCCAAGGCCACATCCCTCTCACAGGCATGTCACATGCCAACACAACATTGTCACTACAAAGTTCACACTCAAGAACTGTGCAGTTGAGTGACAAAAAAAAGCCCCCGCCCACACAAACACAAAATCTCATAAATTTTATGTAATTTCCAGTTCTGTGTTGGGCCACATTCACTATGATCCTTAGCTGCAGCCCATGAACCACACACCAGACCCGCCTGTGGGGAGCTTGAGCAAGACCCAGAAAGGAAAAAGAGGCTTCACAAAGCTGACAGTCCAGGACACACGGAACAGAATGTTTTCTTTGCAACAACTTCGGTTCTCTGAGAGAGGAATCCACACTGGGGGTCGTGGAACAGAAGATGAGGCTGAGGCCTCTGTAGACACAGTTTTTCTCACCCAGGTACCAGGCAGGCCAAGGCAAAAAGTCAACCCCTCTGCATCCCAACCACTAAGACAGCCAGGCCCCTTCAATCATGGCTTAAAACATTCTCATCCACCACCAGGCAGAGTAACTGGCCACTAGGAAGCAAAGTTATTGGCCTAACTAGCCTGGCTTGGCTTTGAACAGCTCACCTAGCTCTCAAGACCCAGGCTTAACAAATCCCGCTCACCGAGCACTCCCTCTCCCCAGGGGCCACTCAGCCCAAGTTAAGATCCAACTGGCATTAATTGGACCAAGCCAGTAGTGCCTGGAGCAACTTAAGTACTGTCATCATGGATTTGACTCACAAGCAACAGCCATCAGTGCCTACAGAGCACACTGGGAGTGTCATTTTGGAGGGCTCAAGTGAGTGCAGACGGTGCTTTGTGAGAAGCCTCACTGCCTGGCCAAAGCTAACACCCGGAGACCTAGAGCTAAAAGTGACTTAGCTATGGTTTCGAGCCAAGCAAAGAGTGGAGACGCCAGGACATCATCTCAGGAAAGTCTATTGGTCCTTCATCTGCTCATGGCCCCAGGAAGTCTCCTCCTCTTCACCACAAGGCCTGCTAACCAAACCCCAAGCCCCAAAAGGTAGCCTCACCCCAATGCTAAAAACCTGAGCTCAAATGGATGCGAGGGCCATAGAACTCCAAGGTCAAGTGCGGTCACAATCCTGGACACCGCTGAGGACGGCTGCATTCCACGAGTGGGTCCTCACCCAGCGTGGGACTTAGACCCTGGCACTGGCACCCCAGCACCGACTTAGACCCCAGCACCAGCACCCCTGCACCAACCTACAATCTTGCCTGCAAAAAATAATGGCATTGTCACCGCAAAACAGAACCTGGGACTTCAGGAACTGAGCTTTCCCACCAGGGCAGCCTCTCCCTTCAGGACAAGCCCTGAGCTTTGAGGAGCAAACTCCTCAAGACCCAACCCAGCCAATTATTCTTGTTTTGTTTCTTTTGTTTTTGTTCTATTTTTATTTAGCTTAGGATTTGGGGTTTTTGTTTTGTTTTGTTTAGTTTTTGAGAGAGGGAGAAGGATGGGAGGGAGTGAGAAACACACACACACACAGAGTGAGAGAGAGAGAGAGAGAATGTTGCAATGTAGCCCAGGCTACCCTCACACACATGTTCTTCCTACATGCAAGTATGTGCCACCTGTCTATATTTTGTTTCTATTTTATTTTATTTTATTTCTGAGAGGACTCTCTGTGTAGCCATGGCTATCCTGGAATTTGCTCTGTAGACCAGGCTGGCCTCAAACTCAAGAGACCTACCTGCCACTACCTCCCAAGTGCTGGGATCAAAGGTGTGTGCCCTCACACCTGGTTTTGTTTCTTTAATACAACTTCAACTTGGTGCTCTGATGAAGAAGCCCGATCTCCCTTAAACAGGTTTCCTCTCATTTTTCAATTAAGGAGACAGGTGAAGGCTGAGCCTTAGTTTCTGGGTTGGCTACTGTCTGCTAGGAAACATCCTGTGAATGACACTGTGTTTGCTTCTGTTGGTCCTGACCGTCTCCTTTATCCTCAGGTCCACACTAGAGCCTGGAGACCTCGCTGCTCCCTTCAGCCCCAGCCTCTGCACCTCATGAGGTTTTGTGCGTAGAATCTGTTAGAGTTTTGAAATGAAATGTCCTTCATGGTTCACGTGTTGAAGGCCTGGTCCTCAGCTAGTGGCTCTACTGAGGTGACTAGACCATGGGAACTCAGACTTTGTCAATGAATCAAGCCATTGACATTTAATGGACTATTGGGGGGCAGCTCCTCGCTGGAGAAAGTGGGCTATAGAACCTCCTTCTCACACTCTCTGCTTCCTGCCCACTGTGGGGGAACTGCTCCTCTCTACCTCAAGTGCCTGCCATGCTGCCCTGCTCCACCTCAGCCGAGGGACTGTGGACTGAAACCTCAGAAACTGAGCTGAAATAAATCTTTCCCCATTAGCAGACTTTCGTTGGGCATTTTGCGTAGCTAGGGCCTCTTACAGCTTCACAGTCTGACTGGAGCAAAGTGCCCTCCCTCTGTCACAGGAGCACTGCATACCACGCCCCTAAGAGACACCCTGGAATGGCTATCTCCTAGGGAACAGAGGAGCCTCTCAACAGATGCCAGGCAGGCCCCGGCAAGGTTCTCCATTTTCTGTCCTTACTCTGACCTCTGGAGTAGTCCGGATGGCATCTAGGGGGAACAGGGCTTTTAAAAAATGGCATCCAGGTAAGTCAATAACAGCCCTCCCCGCTCTTCCTCCATCCCAGGAAGAAGCGGCTCTCATTCCTCCTACCTTGCTCTCCACACAGAGCCAGCGAGTTACCTGCAAGGACAGACAGACTATGGGATAGCTGAGACAAGGAAGTGGATGTTTAATGATTTTCTATGCAAAGTTCCTTGGCCAGGAGCACCGGAGGCCTTGTCCTGACTCAGTCCCTCTATAGTCAACAGCATTTCTCAACTGTCCTGAGCTTGGTCCTAGCTCAGTGCAGGGGACTTGAGTTCTTCCTGGGCCTTCACTGCATGCCTCACACCTAGTAATGAGGACATGTGGGATGTCCTGTGATATTTAACATGTAGGCACCAAGGATGACATGTGGAGAGTGCCATGTCCAGCGTGGTTACTGTTCCCTCTAGAAGCATGAAGTAGAGTCTGATCTCACTGGGTCGCTTTCCTAAGGGAGCCCCCCTGGGCCCAAAGCCCAGTCAAATACCCACAGTCGCTCCCCATCATTTGCTCTGAGTCTTCATGAAGACACAACTGCCTTGGTTGAGCAAAGAAGTAGTTGATCAGGCAGAGTGGCTCGAACCTGTCATCCCAGCTCCAGAGACTGAGGCAGGAGGATTCGAGGCCAGCCTAGGAAAGGAGAGGGGCTGCTCTGGTGACTTCCTTCCAGAGAGCACAACATGGGGGGAGTTAGCTTTTCCTTTTCAACCGGGAAACTGACTGACAGTGGTTGAGCCCGGTACTCGAGGCCAACGGCAACCGTGATGAACCAGTTAGTGATCTGAAAGCAGGTGTGGTGAGTACTAACTCGGTAGGAACCAGCACAAGGAGAAATAGAGAATAAAGTCTGGTTATCCTCAAAGGCATGCGTTATAAAACACCAGACTAGGCCACAAGGCCAGACTGTTGACTAGTTACAATAGGCGCCCTAATGACTAAACCAAGCTAAGAACTTGTGGAGTTCAAAATGGCAATAGAAACAAAGGAAAGGGGAATTGTCCCCAAAGAAGAACCACATCCCATGTAATGCCCTTTGATAAGTGTGATGGTTAGTTTTGGTTGACAGCTTGATTGGATCTGGAATCAACCAAGACACACGCTTCTGGGTGGGTTTGTGAGGACATCTCAAGGAGGGGTCAAGTGAAGAGAGAAGGTCCTCTCCCAGAGTAGGCAACACCTTCTTGTGTCAGTCCAAATAAAGGAGGTCCTAGCGCAGAGCAGTGCCTTCCCACCTCCCTGCCTGCCCGCCCGCCCTCCTGCCCGCCTGCCTCCCTTCACTTCTTACTAGGGAACTTGTCTATCCCATTGCTGCAGCCATGGCCTCCATCCTTCTCCATCCTTTGCTAACATCAGAACCCAGCTTCTCTGACCTTCCAAAAGGGACCCAAGACCAGCAGCTCTCCAGGAATCAATCGCCCAGGCCTTCAGCACCAGATTGGGACTACAAAGGTATCTAGATTCATGGGCTGAGAAGCTACCAGGCTCTCAGCCTCTTCAACATGCAGATGGCCACTGCTGGACTCCCCAGCCCAATCCTGCAAGCCAAGCTAATAAACGTTCTTTATAATATATATTCTTTCTATCAGTTATTTTCCTCTAGAGAATTCTGATGGGTACAGCAAGGTCTCAGAGTCCCTTCATAACCATAGTCTCAATACACACATCCCATCTCTATCTCTGTCTCTTTGTCTGTCTCTGTCTGTCTGTCTCCCTCTCTCTCAAAACAAAATTTGATTTAAAATTACAGATTGTGCGGAGCTGGAGAGACAGCTTAGAGGTTAAGAGTGCTTGTTGCTCTTGCAAAGGACTGGAATTTGATTCCCAGCACCTGCATCAGACTGCTCACAACCGCCTGTAACTCCAACTCAAAGGGATCTAATTCCCTGTTCTGGCCTCTGCCAGTACCTGTAACCACTTATGCACACACACACACACACACACACACACACACACACACACACACACTATAATCAAAATAAAGTTTTACTTACTAATTTTGAAGGTCCTGAAAATGAGCAATGCATCATAAAGTTCCCCAGGCTTGGCTGTGAAAAGTGGCACTCCTGGTGTGGGTGTGATGACAGTTACCCTGGTTACTTCGTAGGACCCTGAAGTCCATTTTGCTGCAACCACTGGCTCTTCACTGGAGCCTACGTATATAGCTGATGAATGAGTAGAATGGGATAAAGGCTTGGCATCTCTGTCTTCACAGTCTGTCTGTTCCCTCTGCTGCCTTAAGCCTAGCCAGTCTCTACTCAGTTCTGCATATGGACACGGTGACCATTTTAAACATGTGTTGCCCAAGGTCATAATTCAGCATTTACTTGGTCTATTGCCCACTGGGATTGGCAGGTGTTTCTTCTTCTGAGCCCTGGGGCTTTCTTAGCAACTCTAATGTCTATCGTCCATCAGTCTCATTAAGACACACACCAAACTATGAGGACAGATTATGCAAGACAACGAGAAACTCAGCAGCTCCTAGGGTAAGTCAACCATCCATTGGCCTGAAAACCTCAAGGGGAAGTAAACCTTGCCCGTGACCAGTGGACAATTACTGAATGTGCACACCCCAGAGCACTCAATAAAAGACTGCTGCTGTCTTCTGTTCGGTGGCGAGCAGCAACACGGTCCCGCCCCATCCCCACCTGGTCTCTGCTTTGTTTTGTTGGCTTTTTTGTGGTACTAGAGATCAAACCTAGGTCCCCACAAATGCTAGGCGAGCACTCTACCACTGAGACACACCCTCAGACGTTCTTTTAGACAGTGACTTGCTTTGTGGTTCAAGCTGGCCTAGAACCCGTTGGGTAAGCCAGGCTGACCTTACATTTTCAGGGATCCCTCTTCATCATGCCTGTGTTCCTCTGGCTTGGGCTGAAAGTCCCAGTGAAGACCCCTCATTCATGCTAGTCTTGTTTCTACAGTTTCAATGCCATTAAATCCTGCCATCCAGAGTCTGGTATAGCATGGTAAAATGACACGCTACCTTTTAGAACCTTTCTCTCCAAGCCTACAGCCACAATCTAATCATGAGGGGAACATCGGATAAATTCCAACAAGTGTCCAAATGCCCAACCAGCATCTGTGTGTGTGTGTGTGTGTGTGTGTGTGTGTGTGTGTGCGCGCGCGCGGTGTTAACCACAAATATAACGTGCTATCCTAAATGAGGATCCTGATACTAAGAAAAGATACTAGGGTAAACTGAGGAAAATCTAAATTACTACAGACATTAATAACATGGTGTCAGAACTGTCATTGTTGCAAACATTAATGGAAGATGCTAATAACAGAGTAACTGGGGACAGGGGTGTAGTTGAGTGGTACAGCACCTGCCTAGCATGCATGAAGACCCTGATTCAATTACCAGCACCATGAGAAAAAGAAGTAGGAAAACTGGGTGCATGGCCTTCATGATATCTGGGGAAGAGGGAACTTCAATTGAGGAACTGTCTCCATAAGACTGGCCTGTGGGCATGTTTGGGAGGCATTCTTCTGATTGTTAATTGATGTTGGAGGGTCCAACTCACTGAAAGGGATACCATCCCTAGGCAGATTGGCCTGAGCTGTATGTAAGAAAGGTAGCTGAATGTGAGCCTGGAGAGAGAGCCAGTAACATCATTCCTCTGTGGTTTCTGCTTCAAGTTCCTGCCTTGGCTCCCCGCGAGAGTGGACGGTAAGATGAAATAAACCCTTTCCTCCCCAGGTTGCCTTTGGCCATGATGTTTAGTATGGCAACAGAAAAGCAAGCTAGAACAGAACTACAGAAATTCCCTAAACCTTTTCCCAGTAATTTATAAATCTAAAACTGTCCTGAAATAAAGAAATTGTTTTAAAAATTATGCCAAAAAGACATTTATTATCAAGCTACAACTTGCAAGGCAGTGGATGGGTGGGGAGAGCCAAACAGGCCCTTTCTGTCCACGTCCCTTGGGCTTGGGTTCATCTTGGCACCCCCTTGCCTGCCAGTAGAAAGAGACACCACAGATTTAGACTTCACTTTATGCAGGTGTTCATAGCTGTTCTGGACCTCCCCAGGACTGAGCTTGGAGATGCTGTAAATCTGCAGGGCCTCCTAGAGGCTGAGGCTAGAGAGACTGGAAGCAGCCTCACTGGCTGGCTCCTGGCGCATCCCTGGCCTCAGCAGCTGCCTGAGCAAGGACTGCCTTCGTCTGCATGCTCATCATGATGATTTGAGCCAAGTACTTGGCCACGGTGGCCACAGGGCACCAGGTGGGGCTTTCAGCCTGTGGGCCACGCACCCAGGGCTCTGTAGCTCAGAGGTCAAGATTTTTAAAAAGTTTTGTCTAAAGAAATGTCTTCCATTTTGTTTTGTTTATGCTAACTTCCTTTTTTTTTTTTTTTAACAGTGTCTTGTTTTGTAACCCAGGATATCCTCAAACTCAAGATCTTCCTGTCTCAGTCTCCCAGGTGAAGGGATTACAGGCAGATATCACCATTCCAAACTTAATTTTGTTGTTGTTATTGTTGTTCTTTTTGTGTTTGTTTGTTGACATAGAGTCTCATGTAGCCCAGACTGGCCTAGAATTCACTACGTAGCCAAGAATAACCTCGAATTCCTGATTCTCCTACCTCTGCCATCATCTAAGTGCTTGTATTACAAGCAAACACCCGCACATTAACCCAGGGCTCTGAGCACAAAGCAAGCACTTTCCCAACTGAGTTCTACTCTTTTGAAAGTTACCACTTGAAGTCAAACACGTCTTAAGAGTCCTGGCTCTATCTAGAGTCAACCATGTGACTTTATCCATCTGTAAAGGGTTAAAATCACTCCTCCATCTGTAAAGGGTTAGAATCACTCCTCTAGTGCAAATCAATGATGATTCAAAGAGTTAAAATAGTGGACGGCTGAGAGGGCTCAGCAGCTAGACGCCGGCTATCAAATTTAACAATCCAAGTTCATTCTCCAGGATTGCTATGGTAGAGGGCGGGAGCTCTCATCTAGGTTGTGGCCTGAACCCCACACGTGCCTGTGTTCCTGAGTGGGTGCCTACCCACTAAACACAACACCATTTTTAAAGTCCAGATAGTTCAGCTGGATGAGGGTGTAAGAGGACATGCCACATAGGCTCTTAGAATATTAGCAGTTATCATATTCCAACTCATTTTTCATCTGTTCATTTATCATTTTGTTTTCTGTTTGCTTCCCACTAGCTCCATGGTGGCAAGCCCCCATCTATCTCTGTACAGTACTGTGTCCTAGAGAAATGTTGGCCACTGCTAGGGCCTAGTATGTGTTTGTTAAATGGACTCCCTCCCCCCCACATCAGAGCATCCTAGGAAACCATCTTTGACCTAAGCCCTGTGCCCAAGCCCAGAGCACCACCACCCCAAACTGTGGCTAGGACAAAGACAGCCAGGCCACCTGCCTGCCTCAAAGATGCCTATGTAAGCCTTTGTCCTCAAAGTACCCTGCCTCACCCCACAAGTACCAGCACCTGCTCGTTTCCGAACCAGCAGGATTTGGGCAATGACGCCTGATAAGCCAGGCCCACAGGACCACATGGCCTCTGGACTCTGACAGGCTGAGAAATGGCCAAGATCAGCTTAGCCTATCCCCAAAGCCCCACCTTCCTCACAGGCCTGCCCATCTCTATGGTCTGGCCCAGCTCTGTCTGTGCCACCAGGCCTGACCGTTGGCTAGCTCATGTCCCTCTGTCCCTGAAGCAGGTTTCCCAGATGTTACCAAGGAGACTTGCATCCTGCCCAGGGTTGCCAAAGCAACCAGCTCAGTGAGAAGCAGCCCCTCAGCCTCTAGCCTGTGGGTGTGCAGGTCCAGGAATGAGATAATCACAGATTAACAGGAACCAGCCCCAGCCAGCTGCACACCAGGGCAAAGGCAAACCCTGGCATCCGCTCTGCAGTACCCAATTCCTGATCCCCTCCCCCCTCCCTCCATCTGTTCCTGCCTTTGCCTGTCTTGCCTCTCCCTTGGACTCTGTAAAGCCAATGGCTGGTAATGATGCGCCAACTATGAGAGTTTTGCTACCGGCTGTGGGTCAGTGGCCTTATAAGAAGATGTGTGTACACACTGAGGAAGGGCCAGTCGAGGACCCAATAAGAAGGAGGCGTGTACAAGACAAGAAAGGGTCCTACCAGAACCTACCCTGGTATAGACTGCCAGCCTTCAGCCGTGTGAGAGACACGTTGCTGCTGTCTAAGCCTTCGGACAGTGGTATTCTGTTATGTATTGGTGTTGGTTGCCTGGGCAGACCGTTCCAGGAACAATGAAAAGTCCCAGGAAGGAGAAATGCTTCTAAGGCTATTCTTCTCTTCTCCCTTGTGACCTTCCATGTCCTAGGGCAGAAACTCAGAGAAGAAAACACCAGCCTTACATTTACTGAGAGAGTGAGTGAATGAATTCATTTTTATTGAAGGCACTATGATAAGTAGGGCTTCGTTTTTTAAACAATTTTTGTTGTTGTTATTGTTGTTTTTATTTGTGTGTCTGTTTGAGTACATGCTGCGGGTGAAGGAAGGAGGCTATAACAGAGAGCTCTCGGAGCTGGAGTTGGGATAGTTGTGAGCTGACCAAAATGGCTGCTGGGAGCCAAAGTCACTGAGGAAGTTGTGAGGGGCTGGAGGTTGAGGATTCTGAACTAGCAAGTCATCCTAGATATACTTTGGCTTACAAAGGGAGGGACCATCAAGAGCTTTCTTACACTTTCCTCCCTCTGGGGCTCTGCCTTGTCTCTTTCCTACAACTGAAGAGAAAACCAACCCAAGGCAGGACAGTGGCTAACAGATCTAGGAAAGGTTACTCAGCTTCTCTCAGCCTCTTTTCCCCATCTATAAAATGCCTTGGTATATCGTCAGGAGAGTATTGATGGAAAAATCTACATAGAAAGTACTTGGCAGACCGTCACTACCCAATACATGACTGCTACCGTAAATATTACTATGGCAATTAGCAAACAGAATTTAAAGGTAAAGCTGAACTGAAAACTGACAGGGGAGGTAGGTGGCTGTTCACCCCAGCCTCTCTGACATCTGGGGTGACCAAGGAGGCCACCAGGCACCCCTGGTCTCTCTGCTGCAGCGGGAGTGGGGAGGTGGGGGGGTGGATGAGCTCACATAGTCTGCCAACGTCATGGCAACTAAGGAAAGAGCCCAGACAGCCATGGAAATGTCTGAGTTCGCTGAAGAATGGAAGCTTTGATTATCTGATTACGGCTGTGGCAGCCACTGTGGATGGCGGAGGACCAAGGATCCTCACAGTAGAATCACTCCCAGGACAGAGGCAGAAGATAGCAGCTGGGCCAGGTGTGATGCTGCACGCCTGTAATCCCAGGACTCGAGAGGCTGAGGCAGGAGAACTGTCGAGTAAGAAAGGCAGCCTAGGCTTCATAGGCCAATCTGGGCTACAGAATAAGACCTTCTCTTAGAACATACAAGGGCTGGTGAGATGGCTCAGCAGGTAGACACTTGCCACCAAGCCTGACTACCTAAATTGGATCCCCAGGACCCACGTGATTGAATAAAACTGACACACATTCTCTCTCTCTCTCTCTCTCTCTCTCTCTCTCTCTCTCTCTCTCTCTCTCTCTCTCATATTTTCCCTCCCTTCCCCGCTCCCACACTCACAAATAAATATGAAAAACAAACAAGCAAAACACAGCAAGGCAGGAGGATCAGAAGTTCATGGCCAGCCTCAGCTACATAACAAGGTAGAAGCCAGCCTCAGCTACATAACAAGGTGGAAGCCAGTCTCGGCTACATGAGGCCTTGTCTCAAACAAACAAACAAACAAACAAACAAACAAAGCAGCTATCCCAGTATCTGGCGTGAGGACCCAGATCAGGAAAAGAGCAGCAGGAATATAAGGCACAAAGCTAGCTAGGACCTGGTCCAGGGAGACCCACCCTCCACCCTCCACCCTCCACCCAGAGACAGGGAGGAAGGTGAAGATCCTCGAGGAAGTTCTCCACTCTGACCCAGAATCAAGACTCCTTAGGTGGGTCAGGAGCTCCTCCCTCGGCCACCAGGAGACAGAAACACCAGGTGTCTAGCTAGCATTAGAGCCTGGGGGAGGGAGAGGGAGCCCTGCCACTGTCCTAAGCACTACTTAGTGAGGTGACCAATTCAAGAAGTGTTATATTTTTAAAGCCGGCCAGTCCTTACATCCCCAAACAACTGAAAATAAAAATTCAAGCAAAAAACCGATACTCAGAGGCTGGAGAGATGGCTCAGTGGTTCAGAGCACTTGCTGCTCTTGCAGAGGACCCAGGTTTAGTTCCCAGCACACAGGTGGTAGCTCACAACTATAACTCCAGTTCCAGGAGCTCTGACACCCTCCTCTGGCCTCCTCAGGCACTTGGCATGCACATGGTGCATATACATACATGCAGTCAGTCATATACATACATACATAATATACAAAAAAACCTATATGGAAATGTTCATAGTACCATTACTCATAATAATCAAATGTTGGAAACAACTCAAATGTCCACCAACTGATGAATATGTGAATATAACGTGGCTTAGTCACACAATGGAATATTACTTGACTACAAAAAAGAGAGAGACATACTACATGATGAAGCTCGAAAATATCTTGTCAAGTCAAAGAAGCCCAACAAAAAAGACCAGTTATTATGATTCTATTTATATGAACTGCCCATGATAGACAAGTTCACAGAGACAGGAAATGGACTGGTGGTTGCCAGGGAGTCAGGGGCAGCAAGAGTAGCTGCCTGATGGTCACAGGGTTTCCTTTGGAGGCAATGAAAATCTCCTGGAACTGGATAGATGCAGCCTATCATTGCACAATACTGTAAATGAAGTAAATGCTACTAAATTGCACACATTGAATGGTAAATTTCACATCATGTAAATTTTATTGCAATGACTTTTTTAGAAGGTAGGAGGGGGCTCACCCACTCTCCATCCATGGGTGACCACTGGGCTGAGTAACTTCTCCCCAAAGCTTTCTCAATGGTCTGTTCCTCCACACTCAGCAGGGAATGAGGAAGCACTTAGAAAGAGCTGGAAGAGGAGGGAGATCTCATTCCCTGTGTTTTTCAGTAGGAAGCATGAATCCCCTCCCTAGGCACCCTGCACCTCTCACTGAGAATACACTCTCTCTCTCTCTCTCTCTCTCTCTCTCTCTCTCTCTCTCTCTCTCTCTCTCTCTCTCCAGGCCTTGTCCCTCTGCTACCCACACACCATAGGATTCCAGTGCATCCCTTGCCACTCACTTCCTGCAGCTCCCCCATGCCCAGCCCAGACTTTCCCTGACATCCCTCCCATCTCTGACCTTGGCACACAGACCTGGGCTGTCAACAACCCAACTGTGCAAGCATGTGTCTCCACACCTCCCTCCATCTTGACTTTCCAAGAGCATCAGCACATGACAGCCTATGATGCCAAGAGTATTAACCTCAACATGCAATTCCTCAGTCACTGTCAGTCGGTCCTAAGCCCAGAACTATACCTGGCTTCCCCCAGATGCTCCAAGATCCATGCTCTTCAGACCAAAAGGGGATATCAGTCGTGTGTCTCCAGGAAGAGACCAACCTCTACCCCTGAGAGGGAAAAGTGAGGAAAACCTCAGCCTGACCGGTGGAACTATCTGACAGCTCCCTGTTATGACAGGTCCCAGCAGCTGTTTTAATTAAATCAGTAAGGAACCAATGGGCTGAACAGAAAGAGACTCGGTTCCTCCGCTGCCGCCAGCGAATTTCTAGATGGGCACTGCTAAAATCACAGCTGGATGCTGGCTGAGTGTAGAACACTGGGTGGGCAGCTGAAATCATGGTCCTGGGGCTGGTGGAATCACGGTCCTGGGTCAACACCAACACAATTAGAATAGAATTCTGGGTGGCCACTAATCTACCAGAAGGGATGCCCATGGCAGGGTTGACATGTGTAGAAGGGAATTTGTAGTGAACACAGAATAAATATGATAGCTTTCTTTTAGTTCTGGTGCATGCGTGTGTGTGTGTGTGTGTGTGTGTGTGTGTGTGTGTGTGTGTGTGTGTGTATGTGTGTGTATTCACACGTGGGGGGAGGGGTGCCAACTAGGCCAAAATACTGTATCGTATCCCCAGAGCTGAAGTTACAGGTGGTTGTGAGCTGTCCAACACAGGTGCAAGGAACCAAACTCTGGTCCTCTGAGAAAGCAGCAAGTGCCCTTAACCACTGGGCCATCTTTCCAGGCCCCAAGGGTGACCACTTTCTTAGGAAAGAAAAATAGGACCAAGTACCTAGAAGTCAGGCTAAGGAGGAAGGCTGGCAGACCCAAGGATGTGCATTCACAGACATTCCCATTCGCACCCTCCTCCCTCTCCCTCCTTCCTTCCTCTCTCCCTCCCTCCCTTTCTTCCTTCCCTTTCTTCCTCCCTCCCATCCTTCATTCCTCCCTCCTTCCCTCTTCCCCCTCCCTTTCTTCCTTCCCTCCTTCCCTCCCTCCCTTCCTTCCTCCTCCCATCCTTTCCTTCTCCTCCCTTCCTTTCTTCCTTCTTTGACAATGTCTCACTAGCCCAGGCCTCAAACTCACACTCATCTGGCCCCAGCCTCCCAAGTGCTGGGATATCAGGTGTGTGTTACCAGATATGTGAATGAGTACAGGAAAGCAGAGACCCCTCTCCTATCTTCTCCTGCCTGCTGACAAAGACACAGAGATCTCACATCCCCCCATAAACCTAGATATCAGGTTAAAAGGTGTACAGTTCCTGGGGACTCCTCCAGGCTTCCATGGTGCCAGGAAAAGAACAGTCTCTTTTAGGGGGGCAGGCTGTGAGTGCTGAACAAGGTCAATTCGCCAGCCCCCAGCAAACTCCTGCCCTTGAAAACAGTGCTCAGCTTTGCCCCTCAAACTGATCTGCTAAGTAATTTGGACAAATCAGTGTGCTTTTTTCTTTTTCTTCTCATTTGCAAGGGAAGAAATTTATCCAGATGATGCCCATAGATTCCTTCCTCATTAACAATCTCTTCTTGGTGCTTGGAAACAGTCTTTACACATGCTGACACCAAGAGTCTATTTATTCATGTATTTATTTAGCAACACCGAGGACTGAATCCAGCCCTTCACTCATATTAGGCAAGCACTCTACCACTGTTCTAGCCCCAGCCCATGGCGGCTCATTTGTAATTATAAAATAATGCTTCTGCAGGTAAATAGATGGAACTGGAAAAATTATACTGTGGCAACCCATCTACAGGAAAATAAATGCATGATTCTCCTTCATATGTGGGTCATAACTGAATATCTCTAAGTTTGTGTGTTGAGTGTAGAGTTGATGTGGAGGCCAGGAATCTAGAAAGGGGCCATTGGGAGGGGATTCCCTAAGAAAGGGTGGGTAGTAGATCTAGTTAATATGAACGTGAGAGAGGAAGTGAAGAAGTTTAAGTAGGAAAGAGGCAGGGGCATGTGGAGATAAGGGGGCAGCGGGGAGGAACTACTAAAACAAAGGGGATATGAAAAACGCCTTGGAAACCCCCCAGTCTTATAACCAAACTTCTCTAAGTTGGAAGGGAGATATCCTACATGGCTGGGAACAAACAGGCAAAAATGGTGCCTCGTATGGGATAACTCCTTAGGATTTGGTCGGGGGAAGCCCTAGAGGCCCCCAAAACAATACAAGCTCTTGCCATCCCTCTTGGACGCCCACCAGAACTAGATGATAAGACCCTGCTGCTGACCGGGTGGTGGTGGTTGTGGTGGCAGCGGCGGCGGCGGCGGCGGCGGCGGCGGCGGCGGCGCACGCCTTTAATCCCAGCACTCGGGAGGCAGAGCCAGGCGGATCTCTGTGAGTTCAAGGCCAGCCTGGGCTACCAAGTGAGTTCCAGGAAAAGGTGCAAAGCTACACAGAGAAACCCTGTCTCGAAAAAACTAAAAAAAAAAAAAAAAAAAAAAAAGACCCTGCTGCTGAAGATACATGTTGGCTGCATGAAATAAAGAGATCAAGTTGGAATTGACCTGGAGTCCTCTTCCCCATGGCAAACTTTCATAGTGCTGAAAGTACTATCCAAGCTGCTGTGGGGAGATAGGGCATCAGCGGTCTTACCAAGCTGTGAATCCTATAAACTATGATCCTGCCAAACTGCGAGGCAAGACAGGCCCACTCGTGCAATCATGGCGCAACTATTACAGAAGTAACCAACTACTTTATGCTCTGATTCGAGACCCACTCCACAGGAGGGAATCCATACTCAGTATTGTTCAACACCTGCTAAAGCCCCTTGTCACAGAACCTAGAGGGCCTGTGGTTCAGCTAAAATGACATAGTGTCAAACTACCTTCTAAATGTATATGTTTATACCCATAGACAATTACCACACTCAGCTTTACCTTAATCAGAGAACTCTTTCCAGTGAACTGTGATGGACGCAAAGATCTATGGCTTGTAGATGAATTTCTAAATGGTCTTATTAAATAAAAAAAAACACGAAGCCAAATATAGGGGTGAAAGCCTTAGAGATCAGGGAAATAGTGAGAGCCACCAACCACCTTACCTCACCAGCTCTGTAGCCTCCCAAATGCCACGACTTCCTGTCTACCCAGGCTTTTATTGCCTTGCTGTCCTGCCCTCTCATTGGCTCTTAGCCCAACTACCTCACTTCCTTGTTACTGCCTGTCTGTACAGACCTCCAGGTCTCTATGGCTGGTACTGGGATTAAAGGTGTGTGTCACCACGCTTGGCTCTGTTTCCTAGTATGGCCTTGAACACACAGAGACCCTGCCTGCCATGTGAATGGATTAAGCGCATGTGCTACCGCTGCCTGACTTTTGTGTTTACTTAATGGCTTGCTATTTCCTCTGATCTCCAGACAAACTTTATTTATTAACATACAAATAAAATATCATCACATTTCAACACAAATAAATATCACCACATTGGCTTCACAAGGTGCTGAGAATAAGTGACAGTTGAATGCTCAGCCCCAAATAAGACATTTGTATCATTCCCTCTAAGGCTTAGGGAACATTAAGGAAGAGACGCAGAAAGACTATAGGAGACTCAGTATGGGAAGGACTGTGAAATGCCATCTTCTGGGAAGTACATAGTCACTGCAATCATGAACACTCTCCACAACTAGAGTACCGCACTGGGTCTGAACAAAAATGAGCCATCAACAGCCAGCTGCGGACTGGGGAGGGCTCAGAGGACTCCACCCCTCACTGCCTAGCTGTTTCCTACAGACAGATCCAGGGAAAGGGACAATCGCTGCCTTCAGGGGTGCATCCACTAGGGACCCCACCAGACTCCAACGCATAGCCCCAACCCACAGAGCACACAGATGGCCCCGGATTAAAAAAAAGGTGGGGGGGGGGCTACAACAAAATAAAAAATCATGAACCTAGGAAAAAAACAGGTAGGGAAAGAGGAGGGCTCATAAATGTGGGTGGAAAGTAGAAGAGGCTGAGGGGAGAGGGTAAGCAGGATGCGTTATATGCATGTATGAAACTAACTTAAAAATAATAATGTGTGTCTATTGCACACATTTTAGAAAAGAAAATGTAAATAAAAAGGAAGGACATTGCATGTGATTCATCACCTAGAGCCCTTAAGAAATGTTCCTTTTGACTATTGTTTTGAGATTGTTGGGTTTTCCTTCTTATTCACATAACTGCTCTTTAACAAAATGGGGAGCACAAAGCGGGCAGGGATCACAAAGTCTTTATAGCTTTGCATACTGTTCTTATGCTGCGAGCACGTCCCCCAAGTCATCAAAGTCTTTGAAAACACAATCCTTCCCCAAGGGGTGATACCAAGATTCCTTAGGCATTTACTTGTTCTCCTAGTCTAAATGATACTGTCATGAGCATCCTAGCCTAATGATGCGTTACCACCTGCATCTCCATTTCCTCACATCGGTTCTTCTCTGAGGAATTACCAAGTCAGTAAACATGACTCCAGGAGGGCCTGTGCATGTATCACCATATTAATTTCCATAAATCCACCAAGACCCACCGATTTTCCTGAGCAGAATGGAAGTGAAATTCTGAAAGACGGGGTTAGAATGCAGGACGGCGGTTTGTCTATCATTCCTTCTCCATCTTGAAGTTAACTGCCTAGCAAGACAGGAGACAAGAGTTCTGAGCCTTTAGGGCCCGAAGCCTGACTCTGTTTCTGACTCTTACTGGCTCTGGAAATTGAAACAACCCCCAGGTCCCCTTGTCTATGAAATGGATATGATTACTTCTGCTGACTAACCAGAGAAGCCTCTGCACTTCCTGAAAAGATGTCTGTGAACAGCCTTTGTAAACACCAAGGCTCTGGGCTAAGTCTTATCCCAAGATACTGAGAAGTGGGGTTTTGTTTTTTGTTTGTTTGCATGTTTCGTGTTGTGTGTTTTAATTGTTGTTGTTGGGGAAGCCGTGGGGCTTTTAGCTAGCATTGTGCCCCTAGAACTACGCGCAACTGGCTCCGATAATGATGGAAAAGCAGCTTTCTGGAGAGAATTAGCTGGATTCAAGCGCCTGGGAGAACCTAGCAGCATCTTCCAAAGGTCAGAGATGTGTTGGAAGCTGTGAGGCCCGGGGCTGAGCTTAGGGCCTCCCCAGAGGATGCTGGGCGGATGGAGGGACATAACAAACATTCCTGGTGAAGGTACATCCATTTCGAAGCTCCCTACCCCTCTTTCTAGGGTTCAAGCCAGATAATTTGTCTTTAGGTGAACTGAAAAACCAAGCTGATTTAGTCGGTGCAAAAGACCACTCGCTGCAGAAGACCCCGGGAGCACGCCATCAGCTCCTGCCTTTTTAGTCCTGGATCCCTAAGACCCTCTTAGAGCCCTTAGTTGCTTGGAAATGCAACTAGTGCCTCCAGCCAGATCTCCCCAGACCAAGGCAGATACAAAGAAGACCACGGTGACTCTTGCGAAGCTCAGCTGGAGAACCTGGGTTTCCCTCCACACTGCCCTATCCACCCCGCAAATGCCTTTTCCCACCTCTTCACGCCTAACATCACAGGAGGAGACTCCAGTGACGTTGTCAGGGCAGACAGGCAGAACTGCGCAGACCCCCACTGACCGCCATCCTCCCTCATTTCCACCATCAGCACCCATCAGCGGCTACCCCGGCCCACCTCCACTGCCAGAAGTGCCTCTCCCGCTGTCCAAATGTACACAACAGGTGGCACCTGCCGGTCCTCCCCGACCGCACCTCTGCCCACCTCTCCACCTGCGCCGCAGCCCTCCAGCTGAGCCCAGGGCGAAGCCTACCTTTGAGGTTCTGGGGGTGGCCCCGAGACGCGCGATTCGGGTTTCCTCGCTGCAGAGAGGAGACACTGGAGAAGTTGTTACCCATGGCATCGGGACCCCAGGGGTGCTTCAGCGGGGGGCAGGCAAGGTTGGGCAGGAGCCGAGGAAAGGTGTGCAAGTGTGTGCGCGCGCGAGTGCGCGCCTCCGGGGGAGGGCCCTGGCGGGGCTGCGGCCGGGGGCGGGCGGTTCGCTGTCTCCGGCTCTCCCTGGGCTCGGCGGTCTTCTCTCGGCGGGTCCTGCCCGCTGTGGGGATCCTCGCGCCACCCGGCTATCGGGCTCCCATGCCCCGCGCCCGGGGCGGCCCGGCCCCTGGGCCCCGGCCCGCGGCGCGCGCCGCTGCACTCTGCCTGGCTCTGGAGCTCGGGTTCCGGCTGCGGGTGGGCGGCGCAGCGGCGGCGCGCTCCCCGCGGGCCATAGAGTCGGGGCTCGGCGCGCGTCTGCTCAAAGGCTCGGCGGAGGGCTCGGTCCCCGCCCGCAGGGACGGCCGTGGCGACGTGCGTGGCGCCCTCCCGCCCGCGGGTGAGCTTGCAGCTCCCAGCTCCTGTGGACCGCCCCCGCTCCCGCCGGGTCCCTCCCGAGGCCGCCGCCACCCCAACCCCCGCCCCAGCGTCGCCAGGACTCTGGGGCTCCGGTTGTTATGGCGACAGCTGCGCCGGTGAATGAGCGTCTTAGTGACACGCGCGCGCCCGCTCTGCCAGATGTGGCCCCGGGGCGCGCCGCGTTCCCGCTGGCCACAAGTTATGGACGGCGTGGGGGTGGGGGGAGCGGGGGGGTCCCCCGATGCGGCACCGCTCGGGACGTGACATCAGGAACAGATAGGGGTTCCAGAGCTTGAGCGTATTCCTGTCCTGGGACATAGAACTTGAAAACAAGAGGAACAGGATCTCCACAGCGCTGGGTGTCAGATGCCAGCGAGTGGCGAAGTAGCACTAATAGAGGTTCCCCAGCACCGGGTACAGCGCCGGGCACAGGTTAAATTGCCCAGAAGTGAGTAGATGGTGGATCAAGACAACCGAAGTAAGGAATGCAGGCACTGCCCCTTCGCTCATTGGGAGCTCCCAACCAGAACCCCAGGCAGACCTGTTTCCTAACTTTGGACCTTTGCGTGCTCAAGACCAGAACCAAGCTGAGGGGGAACCATGCTCAGGTACAAACCATGGGAAAGTTATCGGTTCAGCTGGAAAACAAAGAGGCTGGAAGGGGAAGGGAGGGGGCGTAAGGCCTATGGTAGATTAAGGTGGCTTCCTGGAGGAAGGGGGCTTCTGTAAATGTCCTGTTCACGTGAGTCTTTGCAGGAGGGAACCAGGAAGTCGTTCTCCCACTTGGATCTGGGATTTCTCTCTCCCCAGGGGAAAACAGTCCACCCCATCCCACCTCCACCAGCCTTCCTGCTTCTCTGAGTCATTCCTGGCTCTCTAATCTTTGACTCCAGCAACTCTGATCCAGAGTCCCGGAAGGCATGAGTGGGGGCCTGGGCATCTCATCCACCGAGTCTCCATAGAACCCACCCTGAGTATTTAGACATAGCTCATACTCTGCTCTTCCCTGACCAACTAAGCATCCCCTGTCATTTTCCATGTGATTATCCCATTCTTTTCACGGCTTTTAAAAGCAGCTTTTTTCTGCTTGGTTAGATTCTGCCTCTCCCATGAGAGAACAAGCTTGGTTGAGAGTTCCTCAGCCACATTCCCCATGGTGTCCTAGTCCCCTGGGCAGGTACATGACGGATTTTTAAAAGTATCTGTACCATGAATGGAACACTCTGCCTGTCCGCAGTAAAACCCGACTGTGACCCTTGGAAATAGAGTCTCTGAGTCACCCGTTAGTCCTCTCTCCTGCCTTTTACTCCCATCTCATTCCATCCTTAAATTTCAGAGACTCCAAGCAAGCTAGAAATACCTGTGAGAGGTACGTCCTGGTGTTTGAGGAGAAAGGACAACCAGAGCCCCAGCCCCCGACACCAGCCTCTGGGGTGCCTGGGATCATGTGCTGACCAGCTGCAGATTGGTCAGGGACTGGTCTCTTATTTATGGGCAGTGTCTTCCCAACATTTACCCCAACTGATGACTCATGCATCAGAAATCTGTGGGCTCTTAACAGCTACACACATTAGCATACACACCTCTGCACTACACAAATGAACTTACTGTGCAGTGTGAAGTATATATACTCAGTTCTGTACACACACACACACACACACACACACACACACACACACACACGGGGGAGGGGCGAAAAAGTAAGCGGCTGAGGAGATCAGGTGTTTTACGTGTGGACTCTGTATAGAAGAGGCTAATTCCCCTGGAGTGTGTGCGAAGAGCAGGGTCCTGTCTGGGGTTTATAGACAGTGGCTGGAGAGGCTCTGGATCCTCCTGGGAAGCCTGGGTAGGGGGATAGAGGTGGACCTAAGGCCCAGAGGTAGATGACAGCCAGACATCACAGGCCCCACACAGGCCTAAACTTGGGCTATGGGCAAAGCAGAAGAGAAATGAAGGCCAGAGAAAGGGCGGGAGGGAGGGAGGGAGGGGGGGAGGGAGGGAGGGGGGAGGGGGGCCAGAGGCTATGGGAGGCGCTGTTGCTCAGCATAGCCTGAGTTCCAAGGGAGAGTGAAAAGTTGTTTTTGAACTTGGGAGTCACAGCCTACTTAGATGCGTATAACCTTGGCCCTCTGTTCAAACTTTAATATTACTTTAGGACCCCAGAAGATGGCCTTGGGGGTTGTGGGTGGGGGCTGGATCTGTTTGTCCCTCTTCCCAATGGGACTACATTGACTAAATCTTTCTCTGCTTTCCGGTTTTAGCTGAGGACTGGCTGCCGGATGTGGCTTGGGGCATAGGTTGTGACCCCCTGTTCAGTACAGTGTCGTGGACAAAGGCAGGGAGCTGAGAACAATACCAAAACTTTCTCTGACTTGAGAAGTTAAAAAAAAAAATCATGGGAGGCTGACAGGGCTGGACAGGGTGAAGGGCCATGCAGGTGCCGTGCTGAGCAGCCGCACCCTGCACACGTCTCAGTAGGACCCCTTCATGTCACCCCCTTGAGTCCTCCTTATTTTGGTCTTTCTGGGGGAGTTTGGATAAATGTCAATTAGATACAGTAGGTCTTTAGCCAGGCAGGGACCTAAAGAAGGAGGATGTGGCTGAAACGCACACTGTGTAACCCTCCAAGTTGTCCTAGGCTCTGGGTAAACAACTCAAAGAATCACGGAGCACCCAGCCGCCTTCCTTCCCCTGGACACTTTTAAGCCCTCCCTCCCCGAGGCAGCTTGCAAAGCACAAGGAGATAGCTCAGCCCGACCCTGGAAGGGAGGAGGAAGAGACCTGTAGGGGGACTGGGGCTAGATGAGGTCAGTTCTGGTGGCTTCAGTGACCCTATGAATACCACAAGGTGGCGCTCTCCGTGGCAGGCCCTCTCCCAGCAGGGCAGATCTGTGTGTGTGTCTGTCTGTCTGTCCGTCTGTCTGTGTGTCCATCTGTGTGTCTGTGCATATGTGTGTGTCCGTCTGTATGTCTGTGTGTCTGTGTCTGTCTGTGTGTCCGTCTGTGTGTCCGTCTGTGTGTGTGTGTGTGTGTGTGTGTGTGTGTGTGTGTGTGTGTGTGAGTGCTCATACCAGCTAGTAGGACAAGGGAGAGAGGACCGCAAGCGGAGACAGAGGAGAGATCAGGCCTTCATCCATAGCAGCAGCTCTGGGAAACTCCCTCCCCATCCCTGCTGTTCTTCACCCTGTCCCTCTCCTGGTCTCTCCCTCTCCTTCCATCTTCTCCCCACCCTCTCTGGCCGGCTCACTCTCCTCCATTAGGTCTTATTCTTCTCTGTGCCCACTTGGCTGAATGCAAAGACTGAAGTCCTTTATCAGCCATGTTGATAAACTTGCAGGATATGTGGTGAAGAGTCTGCTTTTCTTTCTTCCCTGCTCTCTGAGATGCTGAGCCCAGAGCTAGCCAAGGACCGTCCACCAGGCAAACGAATGGGCTTCATCCAAGCTGGGCTGGACTTCCTCTGAACTTGAGAACACCACGCTGCTTTATTCCAGGGACTGAGCTTCACCCACTGCCCACTACCTATCTCCTGAACAATTAGTAGATCTGGGGAGATGCTTCAATCAGTAAAGTGCTTGCCACGCAAGCATGAGGAACTGAGTTCATGTAAAAACAAAACAAAACAAAACAAAAACAACCTGGGCATGAGACAGAAACAGGGAGATCCTGGGGGCTTTGCTGGCTGTGGGAGGCCAGTTTCCACATTTTCCCATTTTTTCCCAGGGTGCTCTTGAGAGGGATAAGAAACATTAGATAGAAATGTAGTGGGGGAGCGAAACAGACAGAAACACAGGATAGCTTTGGGAGGGCCTGGATCAATATCCACGGCCCCTTTTGTCTCTTCTAAAGGGCTATTTATAGGATTGCCAAGGGGTGGAGCAAAAGATCTCCCTCTAGCACAGCCAAGTGCAGACCCTTCCAATTACCTGGTAACCATTCACGTGGTCTATGCAATCCTCCAATGCAGCCCTGCTGGGTGAAGCAAGTTCATATCTCACTAGGAAACCTCTGGCCTGCTAGTCTAGCCATTTTTTTAAATTTAATTTAAAAATATTTTTTATACAATGTATTTTGATCATTTTCCCTCCCCCAACTCCTGTCAGACCCTCCCCACGTGTATGCCCACTGAACTTCATGCTCTCTCTCTCTTAAAACAAAATGAAAATCAATGCAAATAAACTATATACATAGGAGACAAAAAATAACAAAACAAAACCAAGCCCACACAGAACCATAGACTCCATTTTCTGTTGGCCATTTACTCCTGGGTGTGGGCCATGGCCTGAAGTGTGGCTGATGTACCCAGTGACTCTCCTATCCACTCTTCTCTCCTCAGACCCAAGGATCTATGCAGGAAAGGCAGAAAAATTATAAGAGCCAGAGGTGGGGGATGATGCCAAGGAAAGAGCATCTTCCAGACACAACAGGACTGATACATGTACTAACTCAGAGTCTATGACAACAAGGACAAGACCTTCGCAGGTTCAAACTAGACAACCTTCTGGCAAAGGGAAGAGGAAGTAGACATATGCCCTACTCCTAACCAAGAAGCTATTTGCAACTGATGCCTTCTGGGGAAGGGGAAATCAGTTTTCTCCAAAGGAGAGCCACTAGGTACAGTCTAGCCAAAAGTTTAAGCCTGAGGCTCAGTGAGAGACCCTGTCCTCTGACCTCTACACATACCCACACATGTGCACCTGCATGCACACAAGCATGCAATACACAGTAACTATACTGTACACTAACTGTATGTCTGGCACTGAGCAAGATATAGGTTCCTTGAGAGCAATAGTTTGAAACTCGTGTGTGCATCAGGATCATCCACAGGGGCTTGAGGGGGGTGCTAAAATGCAGCCCCCCCCCATTCTGACTCAGCAGAATATGGCACAGGTCACGTCCTGTCACACCTTAGGGACCAGCTGCCTATGGCTACATGTTCTGGTGGGGAGGATGAGATTTAAAGCAGAGCTGCGGGCTTCCCTGGGGACACTGAGCACTGCACGGCAAATCAGGCCGGTGCAGGCTGCCACCCCAGCAAGGCCACCTGGGAAGGAGAACAGCTGTGCTGGCATGAGGGCCACAGTCTCTCCCGGGACTTGACTTCTCCAGGCAATATTGAGTCAAAAATCAGCAGTAGGGCCGGGCGGTGGTGGCGCACGCCTTTAATCCCAGCACTCGGGAGCAGAGCCAGGCGGATCTCTGTGAGTTCGAGGCCAGCCTGGGCTACCAAGTGAGTCCCAGGAAAGGCGCAAAGCTACACAAAGAAACCCTGTCTCGAAAAACCAAAAAAAAAAAAAAAAAAAAAAAAAAAATCAGCAGTAGGAATATTCATGGAGCCCCATACTCTCGTCTTTGGGTCCAACTCCATCAGTTCAAATGTACTAAAATATACCGTTCCCAGGGACTGGAGAGATGGCTCAGTGAACAGTCACTTGTTGCTCTCTCAGAGGACCAAAGGAGCTCGGTACTCAGTACCCACATCAGGCAGCTCACAATGACCTGTAACTCCAACTCCAAGGGTCCTCTTCTAGCCTCTTAGGCACCTATATAAACATACACACATGCACGTACAAACACATAGACATACACAAGTAAAATCTTTTTTTTTTTTTTTTTTGGTTTTTTGAGGCATGGTTTCTCTGTGTAGCCCTGGCTGTCCTGGAACTTGCTTTGTAGACCAGACTGGCCTTAAACTCAAAGATCCACCTGCCTTTG